>NW_006782167.1:1433673-1451664 GCF_000442215.2 Lipotes vexillifer
AAGAGGGGTGGGGGCAGTGACCTGTGCTCGCACACAGGCCCCTTGGTGGCAGCAGCAGCAGCCTTAGCGTCTCCTGCCCGTCTCTGGTTTCCGAGCTTTTAGCCGCGGCTCCCGCCCGTTTCTGGAGCTCCTTTAGGCAGCGCTTTTAAAACCCCTCTCCTCGCGCCCCAGGAAACACAGAGGCAAGAAAAGGTCTCTTGCCTCTTGGGTAGGTCCAGACTTTCCCCCGGACTCCCTCCCGGCTATCCGTGGCGCACTAACCCCTTCGGGCTGTGTTCAAGCCGCCAACCCCAGTCCTCTCCCTGCGCTCCGACCGAAACCGAAACCGAGCCTCAGCTCGCAGCCCCGCCCGCCCCCGGCGGGTGAGCACACGAGCCTCTCGGGCTGGTGAGCGACGGTCGGTGCCGACCCTCTGTGCGGGAATCTCTCCACTTTGCCCTGCGCGCCCCTGTTGCTGTGCTGTCCTCCGCGGCTCCGAAGCTCCCCGCTCCGCCTCCCGCAATCTCTGCCCGCGAAGGGGCTCCTAGTGTGTGGAGACCTTTCCTCCTTCACGGCTCCCTCCCACTGGTGCAGGTACCGTCCTTATCCTTTTGTCTCTGTTTATTCTTTTTTCTCTTGCCCTACCCAGGTACGTGGGGAGTTTCTTGCCTTTTGGGAGGTCTGAGGTCTCCTGCCAGCGTTCAGTAGGTGTTCTGTAGGAGTTGCTCCACGTGTAGATGTATTTCTGGTGTATCTGTGGGGAGGAAGGTGATCTCTGCGTCTTACTCCTCCGCCATCTTGGAAAGAGTCTATATTCTTTTTCATATTCTTTTCCATTATGGTTTATAGTAGGATATTGAATATAGTTCCCTGTGCTATACAGTAGGATGTTGTTGTTTATTAATTCTGTGTATTATAGTTTGCATCTGCTAACCCCAAACTCCCAATATTTCACTCCCCCCGCAACCCCTTTGGCAACCACAAGTCTGTTCTTGATGTCTGTAGACTCACTAATTGTTAATTTGCAGACATCTTTGGGGAAACTGTTTAAAAATAAACTGTAGAAAGCATAACATTCATCCCTAAATACAAAGCCACGCCACCACACACCTAAGAAATTTAGCATTGAAACAATAGCATCATCTAATATATTATTCACATCTCCTTGGTTATCACAAAAAAAAATTATGGCTTTTTTTTTTTTTTTTTTTTTGGAGATTTGGCTTTTTCTTTTTTTTGTAGAATTTAGTTGTCATGTTTCTTTAGCTTCTGTTTATCTAGTCTACCTGCCTTTTGTATTTCATGACCTTGATCTTTATGGAGAATACCAGCCAGTTGTCTTGTAGAAATTTTCATAATCTGGATTTATCTGATTGTTTCCTCACAATTACATTCCAGTGAAACATCAAGCATATTACAGAAATGCTCTT
This sequence comes from Lipotes vexillifer, assembly GCF_000442215.2. Classification (NCBI taxonomy): domain Eukaryota; kingdom Metazoa; phylum Chordata; class Mammalia; order Artiodactyla; family Lipotidae; genus Lipotes; species Lipotes vexillifer. The sequence continues at coordinate 1,435,083 of NW_006782167.1, forward strand.
AGTGATAAGTTTATTCATTTGGTTAAGGTAGTGGCTGCCAGATTTCTCCATTGTAGTTCCCTTTGTATTTAGCAACACGTCTGATATGGACTGAATTGTATTCTCCCCAAATTCATATGTCAAAGCCCCAACCCCCCAGCACCTTAGAATGTGAGCGTAGTTGTAGTCGGGGTGTTTTGTTTTTTTTGTGGTACGCGGGCCTCTCACTGTTGTGGCCTCTCCCGTTGCGGAGCACAGGCTCCGGACGCGCAGGCTCAGCGGCCATGGCTCACGGGCCCAGCCGCTCCGCGGCACGTGGGATCTTCCCGGACCGGGGCACGAACCCGTGTCCCCTGCATCGGCAGGCGGACTCTCAACCACTGCGCCACCAGGGAAGCCCGTAGTCGGGGTTTTTGAAAAGGTAATTAAAGTTAAATGAGGTTGTGTGGGTAGGAGCTAATCCAGTGTGACTGGTATCCTTTTAAGAAGAGGAAATTTGAACATATTAAGAGACACCAGAGCCACGTGGGCACAGAGGGAAGCCCATGGGAAAAGGCAGCAAGAGGGCCGCCGTCTGCAAGGCAAGGAGAGAGGCCTCAGACAAAACTGACTCTGCTGGCACCTTGATCTTGGACTTCCAGCCTCCAGAGCAGTGAAAAAAGACATTTCAGTTGAAGTCCTCCAGGTCTGTGGCACTTAGTTATGGCAGCCTGAGCAAACTAACACGACATCAGAGGTGTGGTACTTTGAGATCATGTACATATGCCCACAACGTTTCACTCAGTGGAGTCTGGTTATTCTTCACAGAAACTTGTCAAAACCTACTTGGGTTGTGCAACCTTAGAATTGGACAAGTCAGTAGACTTGACTGGCTCCAGTCTCTGTTGATTCTTGCCTGAACCAATGAGTACATTGGAGGTGGCAAAATAGTCATTTTCTAAAGCTACTAATGTAACTTTATTGTCAGGGGTTCTTAGGAGAGAAGGGTTCCACCTTCCTCTTTTTTTTTTTTTTTTTTTTTTTTTTTTTTTTTACTCTATTATACATTAATCGATTTTTAAAATTCAATATGTTATCATCCACTATCATTTTTTTAATGCTCAGATTACTCCAAACCCAACTGTTGGAAGCCCCTTCACGCAGGCTCGTGTGTATGTTGACATGTTTGGATCAATCTTTGAGCATTTCCTGACACAGTAATAAGATGTTACAGGACTACTTTGTATTTTCTTTGCTTTTGACACAGAAAGAGCCATTTCCCAAGATTCTGAGGTTTTTTTTTTTTTTTTTTTTTTTTTAAAGTGGGAAATAGAATTTAGAAACCAAGATCTGGGCATTCCCAAGATGTACTTGTTGCTTGTGGAGTGACCACATTTTCAGACCTTTTCAGTGAATGGAACTAGTTTATATTAATAGTTCTCATTTGTCTTAATCTGCTCAGGCTGCCATAACAAAATAGCATAGCCGGCTGGCTTAAACAGCAGACGCTTATTTCTCACAGTCCTGAAGGTTGGAAAGTCCAAGAGCACGGTGCTGGTCAGTTCAGTCCCCCAGCGAGGGCTCTGTGGATGGCCACCCTCTCACTGTGTCTTCACATGGTGGAGAAGGGGCAAGCTCAGCTCTTTATTCCTCTTCTTAAAAAGGACACTAATCTCATCAGGAAGGCCACACCCTCATGACTTCATTTAAACCTACTTACCTCCCAAAGGCCCCCCCCTCGGAACACCATCACATTGAATGTTAGGGCTTTAACATATAAATGGGCCGGGGTGGGGGGGGGGGAACACAAATGTTCAGTCCGTAATATCGTTTTAGTCTCGGCACAGGGTTTTCTTTCTCACTTTTCTCATATACGTGTCTTCCTCTCTCACATGAGAGAACCCATGATTCCCAATTACATCAATTTGTTTATTTTTCTCTATTCTACAATATACTCAAAATCATTTCAGAAAAACTACCCTCTACCACTACTGAAAAACAAACAAAATAAGTAAAAGTCAGATTTCTTTACAGTTCTTTTTACTTCTTTACAGTATATTCTGTAGAGTCAGAATTTACTGGGTCCATAAGTTAGTGAAATTCCTTCTTTCTCTGTAGTGATACGATAGCAATCTGAGATAGAGTCATTTCGTTGGTGTTTTTATATCTGTTTAATCTTAAGACTTGCTTCCAAGCTCTATTTCAGGTACATAATAGTTTGAACAGTAGGTTGGTATTTGAATTAAAAGAAGGAAAATGTAAAACATTGATTTGTTTGCATAAATATATGTGTGGAAGAATGTGCTAGGAATCAATCACTGATTCTGAAAAGGAGAATTGAGTGGCTACAAAGGGAGTTGCAAGGGGGACTTTTCACCGTGTGCTGCTTTGTACTTTTAAAAATTTTGGATCGGAACTGTTTTTATCCATTAAAAATAAATTTGAAAATCAGAAGGAAATAATCCACCTTTCTTTCATCCATCCCCCTCACACGCCATTACCTGAACGTTTAAGATGCCTTTGTGAGGCAAAGCTTAGAGGATTCTACCTGATCCCAAGAAACTCCCAATTACGGTTACTTTGACTTCCTGCTGTCTCAGCAATGAGTGAATCGTCCAGGCGGAGAGGCTGCGTCTTCCAAACCGTTTGAGTCACTTCCCCAGGATATTTCCATGAGCCATCAAAGCACATACTTTAGCAGTGTCTCGATGTACTTGTTAAGTTTCTTAGGAACTTTTTTTTAATGATTCAGTGCATTCTCTCTCTGAGCTGCATTTTGTCACCTTCAACATTCAACAGATGTATTTGGCTCACGGGCTGTTTCTGATTCTCAGAGAGGAGGAATTTTTTTATCCTCTCTGTTCCTCCTGGTACTAGAGGCGTTTTCAGTTAAATGCTCTCTGTCTCTTTCATTTCTCTAGTCTTTGGGGCTCTCTGTTTAACCCTGGATGCTACAGTTATCTCTTCAGGACTTAACACCACCTCTGGAAAGTCGGTGTCATTGCCAAAGTGAAGCGAAATTACAAATAATAACCATCTGTGGACTCAGGCATTACTGTTGCAACTTTGTCCTTGGTAACAGGTTTTAGTCTGAACTGTGTGGATTAATATTTTCTTGCCCTACGCCCTTGTTGCTCTTATGATAAGTTGACAGTTTTTGTGTGTCTGTGTCCACGTGCTTGTGTTTCATTACAGCGGTGCCTGTTTACTATTTGCCGTTCTAGAACTCAGGAATCCCAGTTATTTTACAAACACAGACAAGTAAAACCCAGAAACCTTCCTGGGGTGGAATTTAGTTGCTAGTAGCCTGGGTGGGTGCAGGGGTGGTCAAGGAGCTGGGTAGCAGTATGCTGGAAACAGAAAGAACCCTGTATCAAGAATTGGCTCACCTGGATTTGAACCCTGGCTTTCATCATTTTACTTTTTCATTAGTTCACACGTGCCTCTCCTCACTCGTTCAACAAATATTTATTATCTCCTGTGTGCAAGGCACTCTTTTGCATGACCTTACCCAAGACACTTAACCTCTATGACATGTATTCATTTTTAAAAAATAGACTTGATGTTTTTTAGAGCAGTATTAGGTTCACAGCAAAAGTCAGTAGAAGGTACAGAGATTTCCCTTACACCCCCTCTCCCACACACACATCACCTCCTGCGTTATCAACATCCCCCCACCAGAGTGATGCATTTGTTAGAGTTGATGAACCTACGCAGACACGTCATTCTCACCCAAAGTGCATAGTTTACTTCAGGGTTCACTCATGGTGTTGCACATTCTCTGGGTTTGGAAAATTTTTTAATGACATGTGTCCATCATTATGGTATCACACAGAATAGTTTCACTGCCCTAAAGATCGTCTGTGCTCCACCTTATCCATCCCTCTCTCCTCTGGCAACCACTGATTGTCTTTTTTTAAAAATTTTCACTGTCTCCATAATTTTGCCTTTTCCAGAATGTCATATAGGTGGAATCAGACGGTAGGAGCCTTTTCATACTGACTTCTTCCACTTAGTGTTATGCATTTAAGGCTCCTCTATGTCTTTTCATAGCTTGATAGCTCATTTCTTTTTAATGCTAACTAATATTCCATTGTCGGGATGTATCATAGTTTTATCTCTTCACCTACTGAATGACATTGTAGTTGCTTCCAAGTTTTGGAAATTATGAATAAAGCTGCTATAAAATCCATGTGCAGCTTTTTGTGTCAACATAAGTTTTCAGCTCATTTGTGTTAACACCAAGGAGTGCGATTGCTGGAATATATGGTAAGAGTATGTTTAGTATTATAAAAAAAACAAAAACAAACAAACAAACTGCAAACCTGTCTTCCAAAGGGGCTTTTCCATTTTGCATTTCCAGTAGCAGTGAAGAGAGTTCCTGTTGCTCCACAGCCTCATGAGCATTTGGTGTTGCCAGTGTTTTGAATTTTGACCCTTCTAATAAGCGTGCAGTGGTATCTCGTTTTAATTTGCAATTCCCTAATGACATATGATGCTGAGTATCTTTTCATATGCTTATTTGCCATCTATTTATCTTCTTTGGTGAGCTGTCTGTTAAGGTCTTTGCTCCATTTTTTTTTGTTAATGGAAGTAGAGTTTATTTACAGTGTCGCCATTTGGCCGGCAAGATGGTGGAGGAGGACGTGAGCTCACCCCTTCTTACAATTTACCATGTCGCGTTAGTTTCAAGTGTATAGCAAACTGATTCAGTTGTGTGTGTATACATATATACACGTATATATATACATACACATATATATATATTCTTTTTCAGATTCTTTTCCATTATAGGTTATTAAAAGGTATTGAGTAGGACTTCCCTGTTGGCCTAGTGGTTGGGAGTCTGCCTGCTAATGCAGGGGACAGAGGTTCGAGCCTTGGTCCGGGAAGATCCCACATGCCTTGGAGAGGCTGGGCCCGTGTGCCACAACTACTGAAGCCCACGCGCCTAGGGCCTGTGCTCTGCAACGGGAGAGGCCACCACAATGAGAAGCCTGCCACTGCAACGAAGACCCAACACAGTCATAAATAAATTAAAAAAAAAAAAGATATTGAGTATAATTCCCTGTGCTGTACATGTTATACATATATACGTGTGTGTGTGTATATATATGTATACACACACACACGTATATGTGTATGTACATATACATGCTATGTATGTCCTTGTTGTTTACCTATTTTGTATACAGAAGTGTGTACCTGCTAATCCCAAACTCCTAATTTATCTCTTTCCCGCCACCCCACTATTCCCTTTGGCAACCATAAGTTTTTATTTTTGGCCCATTTTTTAATTGTGTTTGTTTTCTTATTGTTGAGTTTTAAGAGTTCTTTGTATATTTTGGGTAACGGTCCTTTTTCAGATATGTCTTTTGCAAATATTTTCTCCTAGTCTATGGTTTGTCTTTTCATTCTCTTGACAGTCTTTTGCATAGCTGAAATTTTTAATTTTTTTTTTTTTTTTTTTTTTTTTTTTTTTTTTGCGGTACACGGGCCTCTCACTGTTGTGGCCTCTCACGTTGCGGAGCACAGGCTCAGCGGCCACGGCTCACGGGCCCAGCTGTTTCACGGAATGTGGGATCTTCCCGGACCAGTGCACGAACCTGTGTCCCCTGCATTAGCAGGCGGACTCTCAACCACTGCGCCACCAGGGAAGCCCTGAAATTTTTAATTTTAACGAAGTCCAGCTTACCAATTCTTTCAGGGACATATATTCATTTTTTTAATGGGGTTAATATTGCCTGATTACCGCGTCTTACAGGTGTGTGATGGGTGTAGTATAAAAGTGTTTTCTTCTTTAAGACATGATGGTGGTGTGTGTTTCTGCCCTCTCGAATTCTAGCATGGTTCTATGTCTTATTTTCATCACTAAAAGATGATGTGTTGTCTTCCAGGTGTAACTTGCAAGGAGCAACCTGACTTTCTCTTTTTTTTCCGTCACAGATATTAGCAATGTCCCATAGAGTGGATATTGCATTAGACTGGATCCTGGAGTGAGAGAGATCTTAAAACAGAGCCTCTAGCCCATCTGCGATGGACACATCATACAACCAAGAAGTAAACTTTTGTCGCTTTAGACCACTGAGAATTTCAGGATGTTTGTTACCTCAATGTAACCCAACCTATCCAGTCGGCTACAAAGGTCAGAAAGATAAGATAACTTCAGAGCACCTTGCCTTCTGCGCAATGAGAGAGTGAGACTGAGTTCACAAGGTGGCCCATGTTGGCCCGATCCACAAGGACTAAGGATCTGCAGCCTCTCCCATTCTTTGACCCAGGATGAGGAGCAGAAGGGAGAAGACTGGGACCAGAATCCTCTGAGGCGGGCTTCCCTGGTGGCGCAGTGGTTGAGAGTCCGCCTGCCGATGCAGGGGATGCGGGTTCGTGCCCCGGTCCGGGAGGATCCCACATGCCGCGGAGCGGCTGGGCAACATGAGCCATGGCCGCTGAGCCTGCGCATCTGGAGCCTGTGCTCTGCAACGGGAGAGGCCACAACAGTGAGAGGTCCGCGTACCACAAAAAAAAAAAAAAAAAGAATCATCTGGGGCGCTGTCTTTGAGTGGTGGTGGGCCATCTCAATGTCTGGATGATGATGATTTCCAACCTCATTGTTTAGGGCATGACATAGCATAGAAGTAAACTGGAGTCAAGAGGAAAGGTTAGCAGAAGTTCTGCTTTCTTCCCTCTTTAGGATGGAATGTTTTTCATCTCAAAGAGGCTCTCTCAAGCCTAATGAAATAAAAACAGACAGCCATGGCCTGAAACCACCCCTCCTGTGCTTCAGGTCCCAGGAAGCTCACTGTAGGGCAGGTGCACTTCTTAGAGTAATGAGGACGGGAGGAGAGAGCGTGTTTGTTAAGCATGTATTACGTGCCGGGGTTATACTCGGCTTTGCATATATGTGTTAGCTCTTGTATCTTAATGCTAACGCTCTGACTTCTAAAAAAAAAAAGAGAGAGAGAGAGAGACTCAAAGCTGTTCAACCCTTGTTACAGGTTTTATCTAGTAAATGATGGAGCAGTGTTCAAATTCAAGGCTTGGTGACTCTTTTTCCTGAGCTTTTTGCATGGCCCCATTCTGCCTCCCACATAAGTTCCTCCCACATAAGACCCCCTTTTTAGCTGGGTCTAAAAAGGCGAGGAGACTGAAATGGCATTGTTTTGAAGCTCGACTTTGCCTCCCTGGAACTGAATGCTGACCATGGGTGACAGCATTGGAACAGACCTCCAGATGTCGCTACCGGAGAAATTACCAACAAGGTGAAGCGCGATCGCGAGGTTGACAAATGTGAACTTGATGGTTTCGCCGAATGGTGTAAAGTTCTCTTCCGTGACCTCTCTGGACCGTGATGGTTGGTGAACACCCAACCAAAGGTAAGACCAACTCTCCTATTTGTTGGGGGACTCTGGGTGATGGTGTTATTCAACAAAAAAGGCACTAGACTAAACTGTACTCACTCATAAAGATAATCATACAAACTTCTGCTAGATTTCTTGGACAGTGTGCCAGCAAGCATTCTTCAGGGTCAGGATTGTTCAACAAAGTGTTGCCTGATTTTAAAAAAAACAATGATAATAAAACTGAAAAGATGGTGGGGGGGAAAGGCCTGCTGATAGTAAATTCATTTGTCAGGCCAATAAACAAATCCATTAAAACAAAATAACAACAGCAACCAGCCAGACTCCTAAGTTTGGAGCCTCTGAGTGGCTTCTTCTCAGTAACTGTGTAAATGCTCATCAGTTAAGTTGAGGGCTGAGAGATAGAAACCAACACTGCACACAGAAACCTTTTGGAAGAGCTTAAAGATTTAGCAGTGGCCCTCCTCCAATTTTCCATCTTTTATTTAACTCCTTTGAACTCCCACTAATTTCCAGGCAACACTTTGGAATTCCATTTTTAGCTTTGCCTTTTGAGTTATTATTTTTTTCCCTTGGGTGTACAAATCTGTGTATGGAGACGGCCTCTCCTTTTCATGAAAATTTTTTTTTCTTGATTACTGAATAATGTTCGGTGCCAGGATGATTTAAAGATAAAGACTGATTTGGAGAAGAAAATGATCTGTAACCCCATCACTCAGAGGCAATCACTGTTAAGGTTTCAGTGTATTTCGAGCCAGGATTTTTTTCTAAGTGTGCATATACTTTTTTTTTTTTTTAAACATGGCTGAGAGCATGCTGCTTTCAGAGTCTCCTGGGGAGGCTGTCAAGAGCACAGACTTGGCATCAGATGGGCTTTTACAATCATGACCCAGCTCTGTCACTTAGTGACTCATGGGGTTTGGGGCAAATCAGCCATAAGGCTCTGTTTCCTCAGTAGTTCACTGGAGATAATATTCATACTAACTGCTTTTAGGTCTTTGGAGGGGTAAATGATACCAAGACCTAAGGCCTTTAGAGAAGTGACTGACACTTAGCTAAACACTGAATAAGTGTTAGCTGTTATCACTGTTCCCCTCATATTATATACATTTTTCCATGTTATTAAATTTTTTCTCTATCATGATTTTAATGGCTGCATGAAATTATATCTTAAGGGTATATTAGAATTGATTCCTCTCTTATTGAATATATTTTCAGTTTTTGTGAGTTCTGTACTTTATGCTGCACTGAAAATCTTCATAGACAAAATTTTTTTGGTGGTAGTATTTATTGAGTTCTTAGGATCGTTTCCTATGAGTGGAATAACGAAGTGGGAGGAGTTTAACAATTTTCAGGGTTGTTAATACATATCGAAGAGTTGCGTCTATTTACTATCTCACCATGATTACGTCAGTATGACCCCTTCACTGTCAAGGTCAACCCAGAGTGTCATCATTCAACGTTATTAATTTTTCTTATTTTAAAATCCAGACTATGTGTTAAATCATCTTTACGTTTTGTTTTGAGTGTCCTAGGGGAGGTTGTATTTAATTTGCAATCACATTTATTTAGGTGAATCTTTGTATTAATTGCTTTTGGTGCACACCATCCAGTCTTCTGTACTCCGATTTCCCACTCTTGGGCTCTTTAATTTTGTCATTTAAGCCGTTAGACTATGTCTTCAACTTTTTTTTTGTTCCAAGAAGGTTTTATAGGTGGTATGACTTCTTAAGCTGTTTGTTGCTTCCACACATAAAAGACAACTTGACTGGGCATAAAATTCTTAGGTTAAAAACCACCCAACATGATTTGTCTCTAAGATGCCCAGTCATCTGGTAGAAATAGAAAATGTATACGCAAACACTTGTTGTTTCTTCCCAAGAGCTAACAGAATCTACAGAACTCCAGAACTGGACTCTCCCGTAGAACTTTCTAGAGTGGAGGAAACGTTTATTGTCTGCACTCCCCAGCATGACAGACGTCAGCCTCTTTTGCAACTGAGGAACTGAATTTGAATTGTTTTGAGTCAATTTGAATATAGTTACTCACATGGGGCTAGTGGCTTCCATATTGGACTACACAATTCTAGAACTATAGAGTGGAAAGAAACCTTCAAGGTTCACACCAATTTTGCTGCCATGAGCACATCACCTTACCTTTCTGGGTCTCCATTTCCCCATCTATGAAATACTACTTTCTCAGGACTACATAACAAGTTCATGTTAAAGCTTAGACCAGAGCCTTAAGTAATCATTCTCAGTCTGGTTTTCTTCATATTATGGTGCAATTGAATAGTTTAAACTTTGAGCTGTGATGCCAGAGATGGTTAATTAGATTGATTCCCCCCAACCCCCCGATTCCTATGCCTTTTAAGCTAATAGCTTTGGTTTACCTGACCTCCCTACATAAAATGGCGTTTCTAGTTGTCCCTTATTTCTGTTTCCTGCCCCATGTTTCTTTCCTTATCACTACCCGAAATTCTGTTAAATGTTTATGCAATCGTACATTTATCTGTTCCCCCGCTAGGAGGTCAAGTCCGAGGAATCAGGGACTTTGCTTATCGCTGTGTCCTCACCGTGTAGAAAGGACTCTGGGCATGATTGGTGCTCATTACAACTTTGTCGAGTAGGCGGATGAGTGAAAGAAGTCTATTAATCAAACTCAACTGGGGGAAGTTTGCTGTAGGGTGAAAGGGGAGGGGGAGGGAGCTGCTTGATTCCGTCAGTCACGTAGACATTGCAGTTTTCAGTTCACGGTTAGGTTTCGATTTGAGATTTTGTCTTTTTGAGCTCTGTGCTGTTGGGTAGGCATGTTGTCTTGCAGAGGCATTTGATTTCTCCCCGATGAAATTATCCCTCCCAGAGGGCAGCTGTACTCTTACTGTTTTTACTGCTCCCACTACACAGGAGTCAACCTTCAGAGAAGGTTGATATGTTCATCTGAAGAGATGACCAAGGCCCAGCCCAGGAAGACCTTTCATTCCCTGAAATCATTCTCTGCTTTAAGTGAATCTGTAAAAGGGGGAAGTCATCCCCACACCATAGTATGAACATGAGGATATCAATGAGATAACCTAGGAAAGCATCCAATATGCCTGTCAACATGCATTGCCTTCTCTCTCCCCCATTTTAACCCTGAAAGTTATACTCAAGTGGGAGAGCCATGCTCCAAACCCAGATTTTCTTTTGATCCCACTGGGCTGCCTGATCACTACTCAGCATAACTGAGTTGAGGGGAGAGTGGGAGTGGTGTGGGGATTGATGGCATCGATGTTCATGGGCTCTCCCAGGCCAAGTCTTCCAAAGCCTGTCCAGCTTGCAGTGATGACCAGGCAGGTTGTGGTCAGCCTGACCCAGCACCTTGCCCCATCGAGCTGCCCATCGACTCTGAGAGTATACAAATGCCGAGGAGCCCTGACAATGAAGCCCTTCACAATGGAGTGCCTGGATTTTATTGAGAAAAGCCAATCCCCTCCCATCTGTCATTTGGCACTTAGCACTGTAGTTATTCTAGATGAGTGAACACTTGTGTTATATTTTCCAATAGCAAAACTGGGGTCACCAGGGTGCCTGCTGTTTTAGCCAAATCCAGATGGGGTTTTCCTATAAACAAGTGCGCATGGAATATTTATGCCGCCCGTGGCACCTGACGCCTTAATACTTAGGCCTTCTATGTAGTAGCCACTCTTCCTATAAGTCACTTTAACACACTAAGTAAATATTTTAATATAGCCATGTCACTGTTTATTATAGAATGGCTTGGGCCCAGATCTTGCCTAATGCTTGGTTAAAAAGTCAGTTTATACCATCCTTTAAAGTGAATCAAAGAATGCATAAACGCCACTCTTTTGTTACTCAGAACTCTGTTTACTTTACTTTTCTGTAAACCTTGTGAAATGCTTGCTTACAAAAAGCTGACAGATGCCAGATTTGCTCATTAACTGGAGGTGTTTTCCAAGTCAGGAAGGTGAGGTGTGAACGTGGGAGGTGGGCTTTCTTCTCCAAGGGCATCTCCCAACGTCCACTGCCCAGGGGACCTGCCGTCTGGCCCGGGGATCTTGACCTATAGCTACTAGGCAGTGAATGGGACTGAGAAACACCAAATCCGAGACCTGGCTCCTAAATCAAGCCTGTCCTCAGCCTCGGAACAAGAAAGGCCACTTAGACAGTGGTATAAATGGGACATGCGTCCTTGATGTCTGTAGGCAACGTGATGGTAATTAAATCACCTTCGATCCTGATCGCTAGACTTATCCCTGCTTTCCTGCATTACCCACTGAGGCCCTCACCAGAAAATAGGAGGATGCTAGTTCAGGTAATAGGTTTTAATTCTGTGTTCTCAGGTGTGTCTGTTTTCCCTTCTTTTTGTACAGCCCCCCTTTAATTCTGCATATAATTTTTTGTCTCTTGTTTTTACATTGCACCCCAGCCTATTTTCTCTTGCTGGTTGTTGATCTTACTGTATCCGTAGAAGCCGGTTGTCCTAATTCTCTTTTGAGCTGGGGAGATGGGATCAGTCTTCTTCCTGCCTCAGTAGCACGTTGTCCTGGGGCTAGAGAACGGTGGTCCAGTTCTCTAGCTACAAAGACAAGTTTAACTTACAAAGGTTAAGTTGCAAGGCCCCTACTTGCAGTGGCCCTTTCCACCATCCTGGAGAGGGCCCTAGAAGATTGTGGACCTTCTCGCATGTTTTTATAAAATTTGAATGAGTATGATATTTCGATGACAATCGCATGTTTTTATAAAATTTGCACGAGTATATTTCGAAACGTCCTGCCCAAGTTTTTCAATATTTCCACAATCACTTAAGGCAAGCTGTCTTTTTCACTCCTGCTCTCCCATCATACTTTACCTCCTGTAGAATCACAAGGGCATGGCCTCAGGGATTTGGAGATCTAAGGGGAGTACAGTTAATTTTAATTTCACAGCATGCATTTCTCTGAGTTAAGTCACTGCTAGCTGTCCAGCCGTAGGCGTGGCTTCTAGGGGACTCCAGCCGGCCACAGTGCCAACTCGCCCTTGATCGAGACAGTAGTGTTCAGGTCCAGAGGGCACCTCATACTAAGACGTGTCACCTAGAACCTGAAGATATAAATGTGTGGAATCAAAGCTGGTCTATGGAAAGTTCTTCTAAATCTTACAATGTATGGGAAAAAAATATATTTCCCAAATTTATAATAATTCTAACAATTTACGTGGTATTTCCCTGTGTTCCTGGGAAGCTGAAAGAAACTTAACAGTTGTCATTATTTGAGAAGATGATCAAAGAAGGTACAGACAAGAAATGTAAAGAAAGTATTACAGAATCATGTTAGGCCATTAATTACTAAAACACTATGTACAGTTTGGGATTTTTGTGATTATTGTGTTTTTTTTTAATTTGTAATTTGTTGTGATTTATTTTCTCATTCTAAACAAAATCTCATTTGTGTCTAATTTTGTCTTCTTTTGCCTACAGAGGCTGCAAACATTAGATAAGTTCCAGCCCTGAGAAAGTCTAGCTCTGCCCCAGTCTAGCTGGCCAAGTTCTTCCCTCTCGGAGTCAGGGGCCACATTTGTGGGACGTCCAAGAGTCGAATATAGTTTTCAGGTAGACTTGGTTTCAGAAAGCAAAGCTAAACCATACCCTACAACGCCCTGCCCACGTTTTTCTCAACCTAGCCCTGTCTGTCTTATAATAAACCCAATTCTTCCTGTACCTTGGCATTAAATTCTCTACTTATTTTGTTTGCCAACATTACTGTGAAGTCTTCTCTTGTAATTTTAGCGAGACTCTGATAAATAATGCAGGGGAGGATGTTACTTAGATGTCCTTTGAAGTCAGGAGGCTCAGTAAACTGACCTCTTAGTAACATATCCAGACATCTTCCAAAATTGTGTCCTGAGTCTGGCAGTAACAATGCTTCATAGGAAGACGTTTGTTCTGATTACCCCTATTGGATTACTTCTCTTAACTTGAACAGCAGTATCCTTTTCAGATGTCTGGTGGATTTCTTGTCAACTTCATAAAGACGGGAGCCGGAAGGGAACGTAGGCTTATCCCATATAGGACTTTAAAATGGATTCTTTCAGAGACGGATGTGAATTCTGGTTACACAGTTGTGGTCTGGGTGGAAGGAGAAAAGTTTAGGTCTCTGACAGTTTCGGTTTGTGGTGGTTTTGGCTTTACAAATTCAGAGATCTAGAAACCTGGGGAAGAAAACAGGGTATCAGCACTGGAGGAAGCTTCTCAGGAACTGTACCTCTTGTCCAGAGAGATGCATTGTTGTGTTTGCTGGAGGGCTGGGGCTTAGCAGTTACCCGGGATGGAGACCCTGACCTTCGCTAGGCAGAGGCTCTCGGCTCTTGCTGGGAGCCTGATAGTGCAGGGATGCTTTTTTTTTTTTTTTTTTTTTTTTTTTTTTTTTTTTTTTTTTTTTTTTTTTTTTTTTTTCTTTTCTCTTTCCTGGCCCGGGGTTAAGAGGAAAGAGAGAGAAACAGCATGGTAAGCTTCCCATTCAGGGTCATCGTCAGTTCCAAGAACCCAGCAGTGTATCCCAGATGTGGCCCTTGGTCGTACCCCAGTTACCCTTCACGCCCCCTCCCAGTCATGAAGCTTTCAGCAGTTCTATGGTCTTTCCCCTTTTCTTTCACAAATGCAGCAGGAGTTTATATGTCAGATTGGCTTCAGTTTCAGTATAGACTCATCAGCCTTCTAGAAGCAATTCCTGAAAGTTTCTGGCTTGAAATTTCCTTTGTTTCCAGGGCTTGTTCACTGAGTCGTTATTCATTCATTCATTCGCTCACTCATGCATTCATTTGACAAGGTTTTACTGAGCACCTACTATGTGCCAGCCTCTGCTCAAGGTACTCAGGATCCAGAGATAAATTAGAGGGATAATGTAAGTCACTGCCTTTCTTACATGGGGGAAAGAGACCGCAAATAAGTAGTGCTTCCTGTGTTTATTCTAAGGTACTTCCCATTTTAACATCTCTGAAATTGGAATGTATTTTACAATAGATGACATCGCATAACTGCTGTCAGACAGGCAGCAGTCACGACGAAGCTCTCACAGCCTACACGTGTGCAAACTTGGCCAAAACTCCTGTGCTGTCATCCATTCAGTTGAGTTAGCAGCATGTGTTTGCTGATGCTACACATGTCGAATTTAATTATCTTTTAAAAACATCTTCAGAAAGACTACATTATGATTTGGCTTTGAAACAAATTCTTTTATAGAGCCAAAGGCACAGCAGTGGGGCATAAATTGGGTATTAGAGAAGCAAATATTTGTTGTCGGAGAAATGGGTGCCGTTCCATCTTTTCTCACAAAACGACAGCTATGCTTTACGGAACCTAAGGAAAGAACGTGTCCACGATTAGCTGATGCCTATCTTAAGCCAAACAGTGCAACTGAAGGCAGGAGAAATTGCCAAGTCCTCCAAGATAGATAAAAAATTTCCAAGCCCTGTGAGGCTGGTGTGGTGGATTCTTACATCCTTCATGACTCCCGGGGAGACATCAAATGCCATCATCTTATTGCCCGTGGGTTTTAACTTTTTAAATTATTAGTGGTATGTAAGTCAGTGGTGCCTTCCATTTAATGATGTTTTAGATCAGATGAAATTCAGTAATAAGATGTCAGGTAGTAACAGCTGCTATAAGGAAAAGTACAGCAGAACACGGCAGTGGAAACCAGAAGCCAGAAGGATGAGAGGCATGGCTGTTTTAGATGGAGCAGTAAAGGAATCCTCTCTGAGGTGACCTGAGAATGGAGACTGACATTGATTTGTCATGGGATGACCTTGGAAAAAAGGATTCCAGGTGGAGGGAGCAACAAATCTGAGACTGAAGCAAGAAGATATCTGGAATGTTCAAGGAAGAGCAGAAAGGTCTCCTGGGAATGACGTGGAGAGAGTCCAGAGATGAGTTTGGGCAAAGGCAAATCACACGGGGCCCAGGAGACCATGATGGAGATTCTGGATTGGATTCTGAGTGTCCTGGAAGCCATTCAAGGATTTTGAGCAGGAGAGCGACATTATTAGATGCTTGATTCCAAAGCGGGGTCTGGCTGCCATTGAGAATTGACCGGTAGGAGGTCGGGGTGGAAGCAGGGTGACAGGTTTAGAAGAAGATTCGAGAAAAAACAGGAGGTGAGAAAGCAGAGACGGATTTTGTAAGTCAAATTCAGGAGTGACCTTGAGCGGATGTGTATCAGGAGTGCGGCATGGGGTCTAGGGAGTGTTTGGCTTTCTTTTCTGGAGGGCTCTTTTAAGATGGCAGGCGTTAGGGTGGGCTTGGATGATGACAGCTCAGCCATCCATGGTCCAGGGCAAAGAAGCTGAGGATGCAGGAGCGGAGAGGAGCTACAGGTCCGTCTCCTGCTCCCTCTGTGTCTTGGGGTCTTTTCACCTCAAGTACGAAAGGGGTTCGGAAGGCACCTGGGCTCCCTTTTTCTCTTGCCTGAGATTCGATTTCCTTTTTAGGACGCAAGATGCACACGCTCCAAGCATCTGCCTCTCTCCTGCTCTGGTTCCTCTGCTCCGGGACCCACAGGGCTCTAACATGCAGGAAGGTACCTGTGCTTGTCTCCACATTTAACCCCCTTTATCTTCGGTTCTTGAACCCTAGCAATAAACGTTTCATTGACACGGAAAGTGAGTTCTAAAGAAACAGAAGTTTATAGTTGGGCAGGTGGCAAAGAATCACATCTCCATTAGGCTTTATTGCTTCCTTTTATATAGAACCCTGGTCTCTGGGCTTCTCCAGATTGCTTAACACTTACGCCCTTTGGCTAGTTCAAAGCTGTTTAAGCAGGCAGAACAGTTATTTAATGATGTACAAAGTGGTTTCCTCACAGGTGTTCTCTGAGGAAATTTCAGTGTGACCTTCATCTCAAAATTCTACTGCCGACCTCGAAGTTGAGTTTAAAATGAGCTAAGCTGTGGAAGGTCCTCCCTTGTCTGTCTTCTCCCTCTCATCAGCCGTACTGCTTTCCTCCACTTTTCTTTCCTCATCCTCCCCTTCCTGCCCTTCTACCTCTTTCTGGAAGTGGAAAGCTCTGTTTGGAGGGAGTGCATCTATGAAATGGGCAGAGAAGGAAGCAGAGGTATCTCAACTCATAATGAGAATATGTGTGTGTGTGTGTTTGTGTTATCTCTAGATATAATGCTTATATAATGAGAGTAAATGCATATATACACTTATTATTTAATACATATTAAATCTTTAAATTATGATATAATATAGTGTTTATAAATTATAAATGTATTATTATTAAAACC
>NW_006782167.1:1451674-1453551 GCF_000442215.2 Lipotes vexillifer
CACACATTTTCAGTACGTAAAATGAGAATAGATATATACATTCTAACATGTTTAAATATATATATAGAGAGAATATGTACGTATGTAGAGAGAACACAGAGAGAGAATGTGTATGTATATGCACGTACATATAATACATCCTTATTGTATATAATGAGAATATATATACATTTTCCCTCTGAATGGGGTTTTAATACCAGCTTGACTTAATCACCATTTTGGTTCTGAATCCAGGGTTCGTCTTTCCTGAGGGGGTGATGTAAAGAGAGTCTGTGATTATCTCCTATGCAGTTAAGGTGCTCGTTGTGTAACTTACAAGCTGCCTGTGATTCCCGCCCCCCTCCCCCCCTCCCCCGCCCCCAGGGCCTTAATCCCCAGCAGAGAGCTGGCCGGGCGGCCTCGCTCTTCCCTCCCCTGTGGCACCCTCCTACGAGCAACTCCCTCTAAGCCCAGAGAATGTGTTACTTGGCATAAAACAGATGCCTCCTTCCAGCTAAACCGTCCTCAAAGTGTGCTGCCAGACAAGACCATCAAGTTCTTTTCGTCACTCTCTGAGGCACGGAGGGAAGGGCTGGGGCCCGGGCCGCGGGAAAAGGGACTCTGAGCCCAGCTCCGGGGGCCCCAGGGGCAGGGCTGGCCTCCTCTGACCCCGGGGACGCCGTTGCGGGCGGCGGGGGGAACCTGCTTTCCTCCTCTTCCCACGTCCTCCCTGCCTGTCTCCTCCCGCCCTTGCCCCTGCCCCGCCTCTCAGCCAACTGCTCTCTGTGTGGAAGAACTTGCCAGTCCTTCGTGAGACCCCCTCCCGCCCTGCCACGCCTCCCCCGTCTCCGCGTCTCTGCATCTCTGCCCTGTGTCCCATCCCTTCCCCTGGACGATCTTCCTGGTTAGGAGCCGGGTGTGTTCCGCTCTGTGGACAGAGGCTGTTAAGGTGCTCAGTGTGTTACCGTCCCAGGTGAGGTGTGCCTGTGCTGACAGTGGTGGTCCACAGAAAACAAATGAAACCATTTTTCTGTCTCAGGTTCCCCTGAGCGCTACGACCTGCTAACCTCTACTTGAATTGCGGTGGAAAGCACGACCCAGGGCCGGAGAGCTGTGGCTTCGGTCGCCCTCTCCGCCGCCCACTGGCCAGCTCTGGGATCCAGGACAGCTTCATTCATTTGTTCATTCACTCCACCACGAATCTTTGAGCATGAACCACATCTGAGGCTCTGTCCCAGCCGCTGTGGATACAGAGGTTTGCAAAACAAAGCCGCTGCTCTTGTAGAATTGGGAAGATAGGGAATCTTCCACAGTGAAGATGGGCAATCCACAGAATCTCATACAATTTTAAAATTCTCAATGCATTTGCATGAGTTAAGTGTGAATAATAGTACCTCCTTCCTAGGGATACTGTAGGCATCGGAGAAGAATGCAGCACGCTAACATTATAAATCAACTATCCTTCAGTTAAAAAAACAGAAGCATTCAGCATGTTACATGCGGTAAATACTCAAGTGCATGCGGTAAATATAGTTCTTTGTAGCAGCACAGTCACGCTGCGGTGAGTCTCACGTGGAGTGGAGGGGTGCCCATCCCCGAAGGGACCTTCAGGGACTTGCCATAACTGTGGCTTTGTGTGTCCAGCGAGGGTTCCCAACGCTCTTCTAATTATAGTCCATCCTCACCTTTGCCACGTGACCTGGTCCAGTGTCCCATCCTTCTGGCAGCCGTGATTGGCTCAGGAGGTGAGCACGTGACTCAGGCAGAGCCAATCTGAGTCCTCTTGGGCCTACATATGAACTGTGAGTGAGAGACGTTCTTTCCCTTCTGGGAATTCTGACCTGGAATTCCCAGAAGGGAATTCTGACATATTAACTGTGAGGGAGAGACGCTCTTTC
>NW_006782167.1:1453561-1456385 GCF_000442215.2 Lipotes vexillifer
GAATCTGCCCTGTGGAGAAGCCATCTTGGCAGGAGAGAGTGAGGTCAACCTGCAGAAAAAAGCAATTACGAGAAAAAGAGATGCCGTTAATAATATTAGAATTCCATGTTGCACATACATTTGCTGCTCTTTAATAACCTTTGAGGTAACTACCGTTGTTACCCATCTTCATTTTATTCTGTTATTTATTTATTTTTGGCCGCGCCTCGCGGCTTGCGGGATCTTTGTTCCCCGACCTGGGATTGAACGTGGGCCCCCCGGGCAGTGAAAGCGCCGAGTCCTCACCACTGGACCGCCGAGGAATTCCCAGCCACCTTCATTTTAAAGTTGAAGAAGCTGGGGACAGAAAGGTTCAGTAACTGCCCAAGGTCACACAGTTACTAAGTGACAGGACCAGTTGCTGAACCAGGCCCTGTGGCCCCAGGATCTCTATGCTTGACCAGTGTCTCTTTCTTTTCTGGCTGTTCAGAGTCGCAAGATCCAGGTGCTGGTTCCCTCAGCCCTTCCTCTGATTTATGAGTAACGAGAAATTCCTTCCCAGGCACGTGAGATTATCTATATCTATACTTGTACCATCTGTATCTTTATCTCTCTTTATCTACGTCTATCTATTTTTATTCCTAAAATTGGTTGGAGTTGAGTTTCTGTTACCACAACTACCTGAAAACCATTGCCACAACATTCTGAAATATGTGTATCATTTGGAAGAAGTCCCCTCGGCCGATTATCGTTTGCACTGCCTCCCCCTTGCCCCCGGGCCCCCTCCCCCTGCCCCCCGGCCCCCCCCCCCCTGCCCCCCCACAATTACACTGCTCCACCAATCTGTATTTGAGCATTACCACCTTAATGTAAGTTTAATTCTCACGTAGTTTTTTTCAGTTGAGTCAATGCTTAAAGTATGGGTAGTTGGAATCCATCAGAATTACTTTCTAAATTGACTTTGACCTTCCTGGTACTATGACCTTGGACTGTCTGTCTGAGTTCCTTACTTAGAAACTACCCTGGAACTGAACACCGTTGAGGGGTTTTGTTATATTGATGCCTACTTAGCGTTAATGTTATTTGTATAACGTTGTTTGTCAGTGGTATCAATAGACATCTTCTGTGCAAATCATTACCTAGGGGATTAACTCATCAACTTGATCCAAACGTACAGTTGCATTTTGAACTTAAGAACTTGCATCCATTCAGGAGAATCCCCTGTGAAGCTGCTGCTTCACGTTTGGACTGTATGAGAACCTCAGTCCCAAAGAGTAACTTCTGCTTCCAAATGAGAAGCATAGAGAATTCTAGAACTTTCTGACTATTGTGGTCTGTGATTTCTTTTCTCCCTACTAGGGAAACTACGTTGGAAACCGGTGCTGCATAATTTGATGAGTCTTTGACCCCTTTGGAATGATAGCTTGCTGGTTTATATCCCTACACCAACTGAAATGTTTTATTTTTTTTTCCCCCGTGTGTAAGTTCCCAAGGTTCTGTTTTCTTTTAATTTATTGGGTATAATCCAGTCTATGTTTCCAGTGCCCTGACGTCATTGCCAAGGTGGCTGGTTCTAAAGGAGCTTCATTCTAGAATAGAATCAGACATCCTCGGTCATCAGTGAGACTCTTGGTGCCCTTTATGGTCAAGAAACCTCAGTTTATTCAACTTAGGGCTCTCAGAAGTGGAGGGGGGAGGTCATAAAATCTGTTGCCCACTTAGAGATTCAAGCTAAATGGAACTCTGGGGAAATCTGGCAGCTACTATGGGGAAAGTAACATTTGTCATATCACTGAAGATCAACATTAGTTAATCCCACTTACTTGGTATGAAAGTGAAAGTACTTGGAATAAAATGTTCTGCATTTGTGCAAGGACACTGATGTAAAAAAAAAAAAAAAAAAAAAAAAAAAGCTGGCTTGGGACACATTGAAAAGGAATCTCACATCCTTGAAGCTACATGCTATATAAATTTGCCCATCCTCTGCAGTTCCTCCTGGGAAGGACAGACATCATTGCATGCTCTATGGGTCACCTACAAAATGAACTTATTTACAAAACAGAAATAGAGTCACAGATGTAGAAAACAAACTTATGGCTATGGGGGGAAAGAGGAGGGAGGGATAAATTGGGAGATTGGGATTGACATATACACACTCCTATATATAAACTAGATAACTAATAAGGACCTACTGTACAGCATAGGGAACTCTACTCAGTAGTCTGTAATGATCTATATGGGCAAAGAATCCAAAAGAGTGGGTATGTGCATATGTATAACCGATTCACTTTGCTGTACAGCAGAAGGTAACACAACATTTTAAATCAACTATACTCCAATTAAAAAAAAAAAAAAAAAAAGCACTACCTACAGGAAGAAGGAACCTTGTCCCAGTACCTGAGGGAGAGAGTCATGGTGGATCAGAGACACCTTACTGAAGGAGAGCTGTGTGTAGATCCTCTGGGTAGGATGAGAAGGGGCCTGTATTTCTTAGCAAGAAGAAAGTTATGTGCCAAGACTCACCAATCCCTCAGTTGCAGCTGCAGAATCAGGTGAATGAATAATTGCCACATCTACAAGGAAACTGAAGGATGCTTCTTGCTCTGACGAACTTCAGGGTAGAAAAATGGAAGGCCCTCCGTGCATATGTGATATTTCCAATATGCAGAAGTGACTTGCTGCTAACTGATTTGAATATTTAGAAAAGCTGTAAAGTGGTGTAAGTGAAAAAATAGGAGTCTCTGCCAATGTTCACAGTGATTTCAAAAGGCCTATCCACAGACCACTTGCTAAATTACTCAAGACTGAGCTTTCTGTACCAAAAAAAAAAAAAAAAAAAAACAAA
>NW_006782167.1:1456413-1469245 GCF_000442215.2 Lipotes vexillifer
CGGCCAGAACTTTACGTGATGCTTTCATTTAAAAAGGGGTTATGAAAATAACACGCCACTATTAAAAAAAAAAAAAAAAAAAAAAAGCACATATAAAAATGCAGAGTTAGTGACGGTAGTACAAAGTTTGCACGCAACATGCTGCTCGTGACTGTAACGTGGGAAAGTATCTATGGTCTCAGATATCTATGTATCCTAAGTCCAACAGTGTGAGAAAATGCAATACAGTCCCGCAGGTTCAGAAATATATCCCAGGCATATATTTGTAATCTGAAAGACATTTTTAAATGTGTGATAAGACTCATTTCATTTGAAAGTATAACACTTTTAATAAGAATCAGATCAAATAGAAGGGCAAAATGAGTTGCATTCTGTGGTTTTAAAAGGCATACTCATTCACTTATTTAAACAGTATTAAGTAGCAACTAAGCTTGACTTACTCTGCCAAATGCTGGGATTAGCAATGGAATACTGCTCAGCCATAAAAAAGAACAACATAATGCCATTTGCAGCAACATGGGTGCAACTAGAGATTATCGTACTGAGTGAAGTAAGTCAGAATCACAGACATAGAGAACAGACTTGTGTTTGCCAAGGGGGAGGGCGTTGAGGGAGGGATGGAGTGGAAGGTTGGGGTTAGCAGATGTGAGCTATTATATATAAGATGGATAAACAACAAGGTCCTACTGTATAGCACAAAGAACTATAGTCAATATCCTATGATAATGGAAAAGAATAGAAAAGTATATATATATATATATATATATATATATATATATATATAGCTGAATCATGTAGCTATACAGAAGTCATTACCAAAACATTATAAATCAAAAATAATTTTTAAAAATATATTGGCTCTTGCCACTAAACAATTCAAAGCGAAGTGAAAGAGATTCACATAGGTTCAGCATTCTAATGGGAAGTCATTTGGCAAGGAATAAAGAAAGAAGTTAGATCATTGTTGAAATATATTGAATTGCATGGCCAGACCAAGGCAGTGCAAAGGCAATTTGCAAATTGGGCACAGAGGCCAAGTATTGTCATGATCAAGGCACCTTTTGTGCAACTGATGAGCATTACATTTAGTCAAAAAGCTGAATACCTAATACATTTTTCCCATTTTTTTTTTATCGTGGCAAAGTATACATAAGATTTATCACCTTAGCCATTTTTTAGTGTACGCTTCAGTGGTATTAAAGAGATTCCTATTTCTGTGCCACCATCACTACCATCCATCTCCAGAACTCCCTTCATCTTGCAAAACTGAAATTCTATTCCCATTAAGCAATAACTCTCCATTCCTTTCCCCCTTAAGCCCCTGGGAACCACCATCCTGTTTTCTGTCTCTAGGAATTTGAATAGTCTAAGTATCATATATAAGTGGAATAATACCATATTTGTCTTTTTGTGACTGGCCTATTTCACTGAGCGTATTGTCCTCAAGGTGCATCCATGGTGTAGCTGGTATCAGAATTTCTTTCCTTTTCAAGGCTGAATAATACTCCGTTGTATGTATAGACCACATTTTTCTTTATTTATCCAGCTGTCAGTGGACACTTGGTTTTTTGCCATGTTTTAGCTATTGAGAATAATGCTGCTATGAACATGGGTGCACAAATGTCTCTTTGAGAACCTGCTTTTAATTTTTTTTTGCGTATATACCTGGAAGTGTAATTTCTGGATCATATGGTGAACCTATTTTTAATTTTTGGGGGGAACCACCATAGTGTTTTCCACAGTGGCTATGCCATTTTACATTTCTGCCAAGAATTCACAAGGGCTCCAACCAAATACGTTTTGAACTGGGTTGCTAACAATAAGGATATTAAACTTGTAAAAAGTAATTCAGTTTATAAATCTTTATTAAACAATACCACATTGAGGACTCTGTCCTAATAAGCATAGTGGAGCACACCAGAACCTGATTTTTAACAAGGAGATAAGTCATAGGTCATTTAGGAAAAAGAGACCGTCTGTACTCAAAATTCCTAATATTGTACAAAATGATATATTTCTTCAATTGTAATATAAGCTAGGGAACATTGGTTTCGAAAGTTGAGGGGAAAAAAATGGATGGAATTCATTCCTGGGTACACAGCGCAAAGAAAATCTCTTTAACATTTAATCATTTATTTTTATTTATAGTTCACCTTGTTCTAGAAAGGTTTTGAGAATACATGTACAGAAATAAAAATAGAAAACTAGAACCATGGAAATAAGGACACAAAAATGCCAAACATAAGTTAACCCATGTGTCCTAGTTACACTTTGAATTTAGGTGTTCTTTTCCCTAATTAAAAAAAAGGCACAATTTGTTACCTAGTTCCTATTATTGGATATCAGAGGAACACTGAATTCTAAAACTCTGTTGCTTAAAATGTCAGCAACAGCATCAATGGGAAGATTGTTAGAAATGAAAAATGGCAAGTCAGCCCCAGACCTACAGGAAGAGAATTTGCATTTTAAAAAGATGCCAGGGCTCCCCTGTTGGCTCAGTGGTTAAGAATCATCCCGCCAGTGCAGGGGACATGGATTCAAGCCCTGGTCCGGGAAGATCCCACGTGCCATGGAGCAGCTAAGCCCGTGGGCTACAACTACTGAACCCCACGCGCCTAGGGCCTGTGCTCCACGACAAGAGAAGCCACTGCGATGAGAAGCCTGCGCATCACAGCCAAGAGTAGCCCCTGCTCGCCGCAACTAGAGAAAGCTTGCGCACAGCAATGAAGACCTAATGCAGCCAAATATAAATAAATTTTTTAAAAAAAGCCAGGTGATATGTGCATCAAAGTTTGAGGAACCCTGTTCTAAAAGACATCCTTCACCTGAGATTTCATAGGGCGATCCTGAGTGATACAATAGGCAGTGTATAAGATTTTTATTTTTTTTACAACAAATGCAGTAAATAACTATATCTGTTTCTTATGGCAATTTTTAAAATGATAAAGGATATAATAATGGTAAACCTATGTCTAAGAACTGTTTGACTTGACACCAAAAGCACAATTCATAAAAGAAAAATGTGATAAATTGGACTTCATCAAAATTTAAAACTTTTGCTCTGACTGGGGCTTCCCTGGCGGTCCAGTGGTTAAAACTTCGCCTTCCAATGCCGGGGGTGAGGGTTCGATCCCTGGTTGGAGAGCTAAGATCCCCCATGCCTCACGGCCAAAAAACCAAAACATTAAAAAAAAAAAAAAAAAAAGTGATAGTGTAACAAATTCATTAAAGACTTTAAAAACGGTCCACATCAAAAAAAAATATTTTTTAATATTAAAAAAAAGACCCTACTAAGAAAATGCAAAGCCAAGCTAGAGACTGGGGGAAACTATTTGCACAGTATATCCGAGAAAGGACTTTTATCTCAAATACAGTGTATGAAGAACTCTTAAACTCACTAGTGAAAGAAACAATTGAATTAGAAAATAGGCTAAAGATATTATGGGTGGAATTGTGTCCTCCCCCACCCCCCATACAAATTGATAAGTTGAAGAAACCCCGACCCCCAGGACCTCAGAATATGACTGTAATTTGAGGTAGGGACTTTAAAGAGGTGATTAAAATGAGGCCATTAGGATGGGTCCTGCTCCAATCTGACGGGTGTGTCCTCAAAGAGAGGAAATCTGGACACACAAGGGCAGACTACATAGGGATGCTGAGAAGGCAGCTTTCTGCCAGCCAAGGACAGAGACCCCAGGAGAAACCACACCTGCCAACACCTTGATCTCACACTTCTAGTCTCCAGAATTGAGAAAAAATTGTCAAAGCTACCCAGTCTGTGGTATTTTGCTATGGTACCCCTAGCAAACGCGTACAGACGAGAACAGACATTTCACCAATGAGCATGTACAGAAGGGGAAAAACAAGTGAAAAGGTACTCAACATCACCATCCACTGGGGAAATGTGGATTAAAGCCATGATGAAATATCACCTATTTCAAAAGCTAAAAGAAAAAGTGATAACACAAAATGCTGGTAAAGATGTGGAGGAACTGGATCTCTCGCACATTGTTGGTGGCAGTGTAAGATGGGACAGCTGCTATGGAAAATAGTCTGGCCGCTTCTTATCAGAGTAAACATTCACTTACCACACAACCCAACTATCTTGCTCCTGGACATTTATCCCAGAGAAATACAAACTTATATTCACTCAAGAACCTGTAAGCAAATGTTCATAGCGGCTTTAGTCATAAAATCCAAAAAGGGAAAGCGACACGAATATCCTTCAACAAGTGAATGGTTAAATAAACTCTGGTATCTTCATATAATGGAATACTACTCAGCGGTAAAAAGCAAGGGAACAATTTAGCTGGATCTCAAGGACACTGTGCTTAGTGAGAAATGCCATTCTTGAAAGGTTACGTATGTTCCATTCATGTGACATTCTCTAAAGGACAAAACTATAAAAATGGAGAACATGTGTGGTTACTAAGAGATAGGGTAGCCGGTGGGTGGGACTGTGAAGGGGCAACTTGAGACAGTTCCTTTGTGGTGATTGAACCATTTTGTGTGCTGATTATGGTAGTGATTGCACAAATCTGCACACGGGATCACATTGCATAGAAAGACACACACATGAGTGCATGTAAAAACTGGTGAAAGCTGAGTAAGATCTGTAGTCCAGTTAACAGTATTATACCAATGTCAGTTTCCTGGTTTCAATAGTGTACTGTCAGCTGAAAGAAAAGTACACAATGTAAGAACGGTGAGTTTGTTTTATTTGGGGTCTTACTGAGGACTGTAGCCTGCGAGATAGCCTCTCAGTAACTCAGAGGGAACTGTTCCAGTAGAGGTAGGGGGAGAAGCCAGTTTATATGTGATTTTTTTTTTTTTTGCGGGGCTGGGGGATGCTAGGGAAAACGTGCAGTCAAGCATATATCCTAGCTAAAGGTTACTGCTAGTCAAAGAACAGGCATCTCAAGTTAATGATTGTAGTGCTTTTCTGTGTATGGGAAGATGCAAGAATTTGGGTTCATTAAAATTGTTCCTGAAATATACATCTAACTATTTAAGGGGCCTGCTTGTCCAAAGCACAGGGCATTCATTATTGTCTTAATCTCCTGTGTCTGAAGCACAGAGTGCAGTTGGCCAGTGATTGCAGTGGGTTAATCCTTGCAGAACTGGGTGATGAGCAGCGATGCTTGCTGTTCTGTGTCTGCAGTACCTCAGTCAGATGTCACCATCGAGGGAAGCTTGGTGAAAGGTATATGGGACTTTCTGTACTTTTTTTTTTTTTTTTTTTTTTTTTTTTTTTGCGGTACGCGGGCCTCTCACTGTTGTGGCCTCTCCCGTTGCAGAGCACAGGCTCCAGACGCGCAGGTTCAGCGGCCATGGCTCACGGGCCCAGCCGCTCCGCGGCATGTGGGATCCTCCCGGACCGGGGCACGAACCCGCATCCCCTGCATCGGCAGGCGGACTCTCAAGCACTGCGCTACCAGGGAAGCCCTCTGTACTTTTTTAGCAACTTCCTATGGGTCTATAATGGTTAAAAAAAATTTTTTTTAAGGTTTACAAAATGAAGCATACGATATTCCAGAGTGATAATGAAACTTGCAAGCGGGTTATCATAAGTCTATAATTCAGATATCCAGGTGTCCCTAGAAGCAGCATCAG
The DNA here is from genome assembly GCF_000442215.2 of Lipotes vexillifer. NCBI lineage: Eukaryota > Metazoa > Chordata > Mammalia > Artiodactyla > Lipotidae > Lipotes > Lipotes vexillifer. The sequence goes on from NW_006782167.1 coordinate 1,462,027, forward strand.
CAGCAAACCTCAGCACTAGGAAACCGGGAGGGGGAGTGCAGGAGCTTGAAAAAATTTAGTTCAGAACCGGACGCAGGATACAGAGTTATGAAAAGTGACTATAGATTCAGTATCCAAAGGTAAGCAAGGAGTCAGAGACAAGACCAGGGTGGGGCGCTGAAACAGCATCACAGTCATTTTCGCTGACCTTTAATGGCTCTGTTCTCTAGGTGATGGCTTTTGTCCTGGGGGCATCTTAAAGGCACTGCAAGACCTAATTACCCAAGAAAGAAGGGAATAAGAAAGGGTCCCTGGACACATCTGTGGATTCAACTTTTAGAAAATGCTTACCTAACAAAAAATATTATAGTGTCAAGAAGAAAAATTACATCGATAGCAGGCTGGGTTTAGCTCTGCTATTTGGAAATGGTACAATGCAATAAGCATGTATCACATTGGACATCATTGACAACACATTGCTGGTAGGACTGTAATGGGGTCCAACCACTCTGGAAAATAGTTTGGCATTTCTAAAAATCTAAGATGCATTTACCGTGCAATCCAGTAATAGTACTCTTGGGTGCTTCTGTGAAAAATGATGGAGAAAAGATTACCTCAAAGAAAAATGAGAATAAAATGAAACATTGTAATCTTTTAAATTGCAGTATCGTTGATTTACAGTGTTAGTTTCAGGTGTACAGTAAAGTGATTCAGTTATATACACACATTATATATATATCTATTTTTCAGATTCTTTTCAGCATTGTACTTTTCTAAAACTGTTTACGATGTATTATATTACATTTAAAGCTGCCCCAATTATATCAGATAGGTTAGGCAGTTAAATTGCCTGTATTGAGGATTCCTTGAAACGCAGCATGAAATAAATGCTCAGGAAGAACATTGCATTTTGAAGCAAATCACTTTTCCATCTTTGGTTGTCAATGTGGATTCAGGCTTATCTGAGTGTTCATACTTATGGACATGGCTTAGATGCCTACAGGGTGAGTGAGTCCTTTCTATAATTGCTTCCTTTATAAGCAAATCCCTGTTTCTGTGTCAGAGAATTTGAAGTTACCTTGGTACTTTGTTAATCCCATCATTAGAGAGAAAGCACTGTAATAAATTCATTAATTCCATTTCACGTTTTCTGATTTGATAAACAAGGCTGATCAACTCAATTTTATTCACATTTCAGTTTAAAGCTTGAGAAATTATGAAGTATTCATCTCAGTCCTGCCCTCTTGGTAGCTTCAGAAACCACATCTCCATATGGGTGACAGCATGCAGCTTTCTTTTAATAAATATCCTCCTTAGACCAGATACACAGAATTTATATGGACGTTTCTTCTAAACCTATGGCTGGGAGACATGGCTCCGGACCATTTCTTATAGTTCTCTTCTGATGGCTGTTTGCCTAGTGTTTTGTGGTACAGATCCCCTGTTTATTGGAAACTGGTCTCTGGATCTGTTCACATTGATGCCACCACCAGCCTGGCAGATTTTACCAGGTGGAAGTGAGTGAATTTTCCATGCAAAACCTCGTCCCAGCTTTCCAGTTCAGGAATCTCATTGTTTAACCAATACCTGAAGTCGGAACCTCTCGGAAGATAAATATTTAATCTTTTGGCTCTCCATCACAAACTGGCAAGGGCTCCCCAGCAAACTCCCCCAGTCTCTTTAAAAATAGATGCCAGCTATCTTGGTAGAACTGGACAGATATCAAAAAATGAGTGAGGGGCTTCCCTGGTGGCACAGTGGTTGAGAGTCCGCCTGCCGATGCAGGGGACACGGGTTTGTGCCCCGGTCCGGGAAGATCCCACATGCCGCGGAGCGGCTGGGCCCGTGAGCCGTGGCCGCTGAGCCTGCGCGTCCGGAGCCTGTGCTCCGCAACGGGAGAGGCCACAACAGTGACAGGCCCGCGTACAGCAAAAAAAAAAAAAAGGAGTGAGCGTTTCACTTCTGTGCCTGAAACATCTGAAAAAGCACAGGCCATGCAACTGGGAACTTCAGTGAAGGTTCCCGACTATGCTCTCTGGCTAAGTTTTGGAACTGCTGTAGTGCAGGAGGAACACGGAGCTAAACCTTAGAGGGCGTGAGTTCTAGCTCTGCTTGGTCACTTCACCACTGTTATGTACATAACTATGTTATGTATATAACTATGTTATGTACATTTCATTTCACCATTGTTATATATATAACTTATGTACATTTCACTTCACCATTGTTATGTATATAACTATGTTATGTACATTTCCTGTTTCTGAGTGTTCATTCAGACAGGTATAATTTTTTTTTTTTTTTTCTTTTTTGCGGTACGCGGGCCTGTCACTGTTGTGGCCTCTCCCGTTGCGGAGCACAGGCTCCGGACGCGCAGGCTCAGCGGCCGTGGCTCACGGGCCCAGCCGCTCCGCGGCATGTGGGATCTTCCCGGACCGGGGCACGAACCCGTGCCCCCCGCATCGGCAGGCGGACTCTCAACCACTGCGCCACCAGGGAAGCCCAAGAAAGGTATAATTTAATGTAAATTAGAATCATCTGCTTAACTTTAACCACCTTGAAATGAAAATGTGCTGACACCTCCCCCTTTATGCTCCCACCTCCTCCTACCCACACCCCGCTCTGTCCTGTTCGCCTTCCCTCTTCCCCTACCTCTCTCCTCTCTCTAATTTAACTAGTATTTGGCTAATTGTTAGACTTAGTAGACTTGAACTTTTCTTCCCAATTGTTTCATGGCCATCTGGATAGTCTCCCCTGTGAATTATCAAATTACACTTTTCTTACATATACGAGAAGAAATAGAAAGCCCCTGCCTTTTTTTCTACCTTTATTTTTCAATATATTTCCTTTTGGTGTTCATATGTTTTTCTTTTAAAAGCAAATGTCCAAATTTTATTTTGATATTTTTAGCTCCACTCTTCAGTCTTTTAAAAAGGGACTTTTACTCAATTGTATTTATTGTGATTATCGATAAGCCTGGGTGTATTCCTGTCATTTTATTCTGTGTTTTTTATTTACTGCATTTCTTTTCTTCTTTTGAAGGATTGAATGAATCTCATCCATTCTACTTTCCCCTTAGACGTTTAGCTTCCTGTAGTGTGATCTCTTATTTTCTTTATAAACACTACGTGTAAAGAATCAATATCTTTTTAAACACTCTCTAGAGTTGATAAGTACCTGGTTTGAGATCAGCAGAACAGTGTTTAAGAGCATAAGATCCAGAAACAGACACCCTGAGTTCAAATCCTGGCTTTGCCCCTCACTGGATGTGTGACTCTGAGCATGTTACTTGATGTTTTGGAGTCTCATATGTAAAAGGGAAAGAAAAATTAAACCTCTCTGAAGGTTGTTGTGAAGAGTGAATCAATACATTAAAAGGGATTAGAACAATGTCTGGTGCGTTAGAAAACTTTAATTACAGCTTTCTCCAGATATATGCCCAGGAGTGGGATTGCTGGGTCACGTGGTAGTTCTATGTTTAGTTTTTTAAGGAACCTCCATACTGTTCTCCACAGTGGCTGCACCAATTTACATTCCCACCAACAGTGTAGGAGGGTTCCCTTTTCTCCACACCCTCTCCAGCACTGTTGTTTGTAGACTTTTTGTTGATGATCGTTCCGACCAGTGTGAGGTGATACCTCATTGTAGTTTTGATTTGCATTTCTCTAATGATTAGCAGTGTGGAGCATCTTTTCATGTGAGGAGGCATTAATTTATATCCAAGTTTTGGTATTTCTAAACATCTCGCCTCAAGCTTATCAAGCAGGTGTTGGTGGTGAGCATGTGTAGAAACTGAGACACATATTTGGTTGGGGGGAGTGCAAAGACAGTGTGACCGCTTTGGAGATCTGCTTGGCAGTTTCTCATAAAGTGAAATATACAGTCACCATATGACCCAGCAATTCCACTCCTAGGTATTTACCCAAAGTAAATGAAAAAGTCCATTAAAAGAAACTTACATACAAATGTTCTTAGCAGCTTTGTCCCTAATAGTCAAAAACTGGAAGTAATCCAAACGTCCATCCACTGGTAAAAGAAAAAACGAATTATGTTCCATTCACCCAGTGGAATACTACTTAGTGATTAAAAATGAACTACTGATAACTACAAAAACACGGGAGAGTCTCATACACTATTTCAGTGAAAGAAACTAGACCCAAAGAATATACACTGTATGATTCTGTTGATAAGACACTCTAGAACAGATAAATGTACTCTCTAGTGACAACAGAGAGACCAGTGGCTGCCTGCAAAGAGTTATAGGGAACTTCCCAGGGGTGATGGACATATTCCTTACCTTGACTGTGGTCGTAGTTTCACAGGTGTATACGTTTGTCAAAACTCATCAAACTACACTCTAAATGGGTACCTTTTCTTGTACATAAATGGTACCTTGAGAGAGTTGATTTTAAAAGAAAGGCATTAGTAACTAGAATAAAAGTCAGCAGATAAGATTTTCTATTCTGGATGATGTAATTAAAACAACTCAAAGTCCTGGTATGTCTACGAAGAGAAAATACTTAAACCTCCAAGAAAAGCAAGTACAAATTTCAAGCGGTAAAATTGGAAATGACCAGAAAACAGCAAAGGGCCCAGTATTCCAGGAGGAGTCAAGGAACTGAAAGGAAGATGAGCCACATCTGGCATGAATTCCTCCACGGCCGTGACTTGGTCTCCTTCTAGCCCCAAAGTGGGGTAGGCCCTGGGCACACGTGGGGAGAGGGTAACTATTTACGTGGTACAAAGGGACCCAGGACCCTCCCATGTGACCGTGCAGAGGAAGAGACTTGGGGCCTGATTTATGTCTCCATCTGCTCTGGGCTGGCAAGAGCCTTAGTGAGAGATGTGCTCGGCGGCCCGACCGTGCTTATGATTTGTAAATAAAACAAAGTCAAACGTTGATAAGCAAACAGTGTGTGGTGTGTCTTCTGCCCAAATTCAACCCCAGAACCAGTGCCGGCCGGGTGTGTTAGGAAAGCACATGTCTCTGAGGTCAGCCTAGAATTCCAGTTTAGAAATCAAGGACCCCGGTCGGTCTTCACTTTGAAAATGAAACCGCTCGATGTGCAAAGCGGACGGAGCGTAAATAATGCGTCAGCCCTGTAGAGAGGCCTCTCCAATGCTGGTTGTCTCTGAACACTCACTGTCTGGCATTTCATGTTACGTTTCAAAGCCAGGATCATCCTAAGCCACATCAGTCTGTCACTTCAGCTGAATCTGTACATCACCAAATCCCTGACTAATTTTTCAAAGATGCTCCTCTGCCCAAACGAAGTCTAGGCGCTCAGATCCAGTGGGCTTTCCTGGGTTGTCACATCACCCGTGTCGCAGCTTGTATTTTTATCGTGTGAATGAAAATTCCCCAGGAGTGTTGAACAGAGTTCAGCGTCACTAATGTTTCACAGAATATTTAGGCAACCGAATTATATTGGACGTTGCTGTAGAACTCCTTTCTCACAAATCCACCTGAGGGAAGGCATGCCTGCGCCCCGTGCCCTGGTTGCCATGGTTACCTTGATTATAATTACAGAGCAGGCACCACCCCGCCCTCTGCTTCCGTCAGTGGGTTCCTCTCCCGTGCTTCTCCCTGGAAATTCAGAGTCTCTTCACCTTCCCTCAGGCCCATCCTTTTGATTTTACTCTTCCGTCCCGCCTGACTCCACTTACAAGTCCCAGTTTCCTGGAGTCTGTGATTAGCTGTTTTATTTAAAAATCAGTTCTATTATTAAAGTTATTAAAGCATTGCGCATTGAGGATATCAGTATTCTGAGTCAGTAGTTAATTTTTCAAGGGAATTAAGAAATTTTCCAGTGCTACAGGTCTGCTTTGTGGACCTTTTCCCCTGGCCCTCCATTCACTGTGATACTCTGCTTCTTCGGTACCCTGACCAAAAGTAATGACCTTTCCTTTACTCATATCCACCTCTCGCGTCCTGCCCTCCTTTTATCCACACAGACTGCAGACCCCGGAATCTCCACCCCAAGTATGTTATGGTGGTGTCTGTCTCGCGTTTCCATAAATGAGTCACCTGTCTTGTTAGGTACCACCTACAGCTTGGCCTTTCCCTCCCATTCTCCTTTCTAGCCCCATCTCTACCTGCCCTGACTACCAGGTACTTCTGTCTCCCATTGGGTTCCATTGTCTTCTGCCCATCATCTGCTGAACATCATTATCTCTCCTGAGCACAGCCTCAGTACCTGCCATCTTACCGTGCACGAGCATCAACTTTCTCCGTCTTCAAGGTGCCGGCACTTCCCAGGGTGTGTAACAAAGTAGGCTGTGTATTATAGTCAGTGGCAAGAGACCGGGTCTAATACCATTTGTGCCGTATTGTCTTAAAAGGGTTTATTGGACTGACTCATTCTGTCTTCATTTATTGTCCTCCCTTTAACAAAGGACTCAGACGTGGGACTAATGGTCCACTTGGTTTGGCAGAGGAAGAGAGTCTACTAAACTCAGAATGGCCCTGCTCCTACAATGGCTTGGACATTTACCAAACTTATTCAAAGGAGCCTATTTCCCTGGGTTTTATTTATCTTAGAATAAACTCTCACTCAAGGGGCCCCTCCTTTCCTCCTTTCCTCCTTTCCTCCTTTCCTCCAGCAAATTGACATCTAGGTGACCCGTAAGAGAATGTTCTAACACATATGAACCTTGGGAGTCAATAAAGCTGAGGCTGAAACTGAGACAGCCACTGTGCCTCTGATCAGTGAAAGTTTTAAGCAGTATGTATTTTCAACTCAAACATATTATGAAATTATGTTGACGTAAAGGTGAACGATTCTCTATTTTCTGATTGCATTTAACCATTTTTTAAAGTTTGAGTGTTGAGGTTCATTTCAGAATGTTAGTACAGATATTTTATTGGGAGAAATCTCGGGATTTTTTTTTTTTCTGAAAGTGATGGAAAGTCTTTGTCAACCCCATGCTGAAAACATTTCAATGTCAGATTGATAATTTGTTGTGATCTCTCTGGCTGCCGTGTGGTGATCTGATCGGAGAGGAGATGGGCGAAGGGGGTGATCATTTTGAAGGCGTTTGCCGTTGTCCAGGACAGACGATGAAAAGTCGGGTTTTCTCATAGTTCTGGAGACTGGAAGTCTAAGCCCAGGGTGCCAGCATGGTCAGAGCTCTGGTGAGAACTCTCTTCCTGGCTTCCAGATGGCCACCCTCTCACTGTGTCCTCACATGGCAGAGAAAGAGAGCAAGCCCTCTTCTTTTTTTTTTTTTTTTTTTTTTT
>NW_006782167.1:1471692-1484551 GCF_000442215.2 Lipotes vexillifer
GACCGGGGCACGAACCCGTGTCCCCCGCATCGGCAGGCGGACTCTCAACCACTGCGCCACCAGGGAAGCCCTCTGGTCTCTTCCTATAAGGACACTAATCCCTTCTTGATGGTCTGATTCTCATGATGTCATCTCAGCCTCATTACTTCCCAAAGGCCCCAAATCCAAATACCAGCACATTGAAAACAAACTTATGGTTACCAAGGGGGATGGGCGGGGAGGGATAAATTGGGAGATTGGCATTGACATATACACACTGCTATATATAAACTAGATAACCAACAAGGACCTACTGTATAGCACAGGGAACTCTACTCAGTGCTCTGTAATGACCTATATGGGAAAAGAATCTAAAAATGAGTGGATATATATGTATATGTATAACTGATTCACTCTGCTGTACAGCAGAAACTAACACAACATTGTAAATCAACTGTACTCCAATAAAAATTTTTTTTAAAAATTGAGAGGTAGAATTTCAACATAGGAAATTTGAGAGGGTATGATTCAGTCTGTAGCAGCATGTACGTACACACACACACACACACACACACACACACACACACACACACACACACACACACACACACACACACACACACGTCCAGACCAGGAGGCAAGGTAATCCAAGACTCTTCACTCATTAGACTCGAGCAGGGTTGTTCTCTAGGTTTGAAAATCAACATGATGGTCTGTGGTGGTGAAGAGATTCACACATAACTAGCAAGTTTTTTCTCTTTCAGTCCATTTTTTCCTCAGAAGAGCAAGATTAATAAAATATACTCTGAAGAACTTTAGAAGTTAGAGCTTGTGGATTCTGAGGACCTGGTTGAGAGCCTGATATATTGTAAGATATAAATGGTTGCCATAAGGCTGATGTTCTGCATGTTTTCTAGAAAACGGAGAGTAAGAACTTAATACTGTTTACCCAACAACCTCTTCAAGTCACTAGACGTGAGTCATTAGAAATGTACTCTGCCTTCAAACACGGGTAGTGTCCATAACTTCCTTTTTAAAACAGCCAAAACTACTCATTTAGTCATGAGCCATATATATTGAGGGTCAGATCTGTGCCAGACACTGTGCTGAGGACCAGGGACCTGGTAGGGAACAAGACAGGCTAGGACTGAGCCTTCCTGGAGCTTCCAGTGTGCTTGTGAATATGGGTTTGGAGTCAGTAGCTATAAGGGTGAGGATGCGATGAAGACAGAAGGATGAAGTGGATGGAAGCTGGTCATAGACAGAGCTACAGTAGTCTTAAGGGTCACATCAGTCATCTTTGAGGGAGCAACCATTGGGCTGAAATGAGAATGATGAACAAGATTGATGTAGGTGAAAATTGGAAAGAAGATGATCCCGGGCAAGTAGAACAGCATTTCTTAAATGTTTAGAGACCCAAGAGTGTGGCTTCTTAGAGGAAGTACCAGAAAAACAGTGTGACTAGAAAGTAGATGGGAAGGGGAAAATGGCTCAGGATGAGGCTGGGGTGGTGGACAAACGACAGAACACAGAGGATGTTGCAAACTGTATTAAGAATGTTGCACTTTCCTGGCAGCAATAACTAGAAAACCAGTGAAGCTGCAGGCCTGGGGCCTCACACACTGGTGTCCTGATCTCCAGTCAAGGAGTCGTAAGGACAAGAATGATGACACCTGAGCGTATACCAAAGAGTGACCACCTTGGACCCTGAGTTTTGAAGGAGTGGGGCAGGGTCTCCTCCTTTAAACAAATTGCTGGGCAGTGACTCAAAGAGGCAGCGACCAAGAGATACTGAGAGAAAGAAGTGGGAGGAGGTTCTGTCCAGATGGAGGAACATGTTTAGGGCTACAAAGAAATAAGATGAACACAGACTCCTAGGACACTTTTCATGAGATAAATGGAATATTTCTGTCGGTTAGAAGTCTCTGTGTTGCAGATACCAGAAAAACCAGTACTCAAATTGGCTTAAAAATAATTAAATTAATTGGCTCAAGTAATTGGAAGTCCAGAAATAAGGCAGTCTCCAAAGTTATCTGAACCTATGGATTCCAGCTCTGTTTCTCTCAGTTGCAGCCTTCCCTATACTGGCTACGTTTCCTCCTGGCTTTCCTCCTGGTAGTAAAATGGCCACAGCACTGCACACCATCGGGGACAGCCCTGGCCTCCTCACATGATTCCAGTTGGACTCCCTCCCTATTGTTTTTGAAACAATCTTTGTGGTTGGGGGATTTCCATGGACTTATTGGCTTGGACCTGGGCTGCTCTTGCAGTGAAATTGGCAAGCTTGATGGGCCCACCTGTGGACCAGTCAGAGCTGAGGGAGGGTGAGCATGCCTTGGAACACCTGAGCTGCATGGGGAGGACCTGTTAGGAAAGAAAGAGAGGGGAGTGGATTCTGGGTAGGAACCAACAGTCCCCTACACCAGGGGTTGGTCAGCTTTTTCTGTGAAGGGACAGATAGTAAATACTTTAGGCTGTGTGGGTCATACGGTCTCTGTTACCACTACTCAACCCGGCCATTGTAATAGGAAAGCACCCGTAGACATAAATATATATATTAATAAATGAACAGGTGTGGCTATATTCCAGTAAAACTTTATTTACAAAAACAGGCCAGATTTGGCCGTTGGGCCGGAGTTTTTTGACCCCTGACCCACACTATCTCACAGTAATCACTACCATTTAGCCTTCTCTAGATTGTTCCCCATCTGAAAATTTCCATTGGTGTTTATTTGTAACCGTATTTCATTCATACATAAAAATGCCAAGGGCAGATACGTGAGGCAGCAAGTAGAAGAGAGTTACAAGATAGCAAGATAAACTGTGGCTCTCTCCTCTCGGCCCTGCACCCCGTGGGTACGTTCCTTCCCGTAAGAATGGCAGCTTTGTCATGCTGACATTTTCAGATGGTGTTATTTGAAAAGCTTTAAACTTAATCCAAATAAAGAATGCAGACCTCATTTCATATTCATTGCCTTGCACACTGACAAAGCTTTAGAAATTTTGCTAAATGTGGACTTGGACGTGAGTCATATAATTTTTACTAGTGGAGTCATAGCTCAGTTCGAAAGGCAAGACACACACATTAAGGGGACACTAAAGGTGATAAATATGATATGTGGCCGAGACTGGATGTCCAACATTTGTATGTTCTTTCTGCTCTTTTTCTGTTTTGGTATAGAGATCGGGGAATTAAATTCAAAGAGGAAAAAGAGATGGATTTCCTTTCAAGTGGCAAGAAGTGAAGAAAGGGTAAATGCTTTTCCCCACTGAACACAAAACTGCTCGTTTTCTGGCACGGTGCTTGACAAGAAGTGATTCCTGACTCACTTGCTTAATTCTTTCAGATTTCAACTGGAAAGTCTTAGAGAAAGTCAGGAGTTGCGAAATGGACGTCTGGGATCAAAAAAGCAACTAAACCAGGGAGCCAGAATGGGGTGGGTGAAAAAGGAAACGTAAGGCAGAGAAATACAGGTGTTAGAAAAGCAATGTTACATAGAAAATGTTATAAAACATCTCACATATAAAATAAGAGATTCAGTAATACTGATCAATCTGTAGAGATCATCACTGGCTGAAAAGACACAGGATGAGCTGTGTCACTCCAAACTGAGTGTTTGAATCCAAAAGATAGCAGTAAAGAATGGAGGAATAAACCACATGTGCGAAAAGTAAAAAATCTTATTCCTACATTTTCTCAACCAATTGACAGATTTGTAGGCTGGAAAAATACTCTTGTTATTGTTGCCTTTGGCCAAACAACAAATCAAGAGGGGCTACCAATCCAAGTTACACTGATTGAGACTTTACGCTGCTTTAAAGTCTTCTTTTTTCTTTCTTTTCTTTCTTTTTTATTGGTGGGGGAGGAGGGAGGTGTTCCATTTCATCATACAAAGAATTAGAAGTTAGGTATGACCCTCCAAAGAGCTTTCCTTGTGCTTCTGTCAAATTCAAATTTTTACTAAAATAAAGTCACAAATAAAAAATGGTGGAAGGTGAACAGTCTCCTGTGAATACTCGGATAAAGGTAATAATTCAGTAACACTGAAAATTAAAATCAACAAGAGGAAAAGATGCCAAATTCTGATATCAACTGACCTAATTAGAAAGCATATGGAGCCAGGCTGAGTAAAACCCCACCCAGGTCAGCATATGGCAACCCAGAGTTTCATCTTTATCAAAAAAGTCAAAGACGCTTTTATTCCCCTTTCCCCTCCCACCTCTGCCTCCTGTCTCAGCAGCCTGTGGCCTGTACTAATGAAAAAACAGAGCAAGAGGGACTGCCCTGGTGGTGCAGGGGTTAACAATCCGCCTGCCAGTGCAGGGGACCTGGGTTCGAGACCTGGTCCGGGAAGAGCCCGCATGTCACGGAACAACTAAGCCCGTGAGCCACAACTACTGAGCCTGCACCCTAGAGCCCACGAACCACAACTACCGAGCCTGCATGCCACAACTACTGAAGCCTGTGCACCTAGAGCCCGTGCTCCACAACAAGAGAAGCCACCGCAATGAGAAGCCCGCGCACCACGATGAAGAGTAGCCTCCGCTTGCTGCAACTAGAGAAAGCCTGTGCGCGGTGACGAAGACCCAACGCAGCCAAAAATAAATTAATAGATTTAAAAATTAAAAAAACAAAAACAGAGCGAGCATCACTCTGACACCTTTAAGTGTGCTCTAGGGGGCACACTTTAAATTATTTTTTCTAATTTCATGCCCATCATTCTGTGTCCCTGTAAAGGTTTTTTTTTTTTTTTAACCCAGGAAAGTATCTGGACTGCACAGGGAGGCCTGGGCATGGCCCCGTCTGTTACCAGAGGTGCCATCTTTAAGAGGAAATTGATCCAAGTGGGGATGAAACTAGGACGAGAGCTCAAGGACTGTACATTTGGGGAATTTTTGTTTTGCAAATCCTGCATCAGGTAAAAAATCCAGGAACCAACCAGGAATGGTAAAAGATGCCCCCCGTTAAAGAACAGAAAAAAATGTGTGAAGACGTCCCAGAAGCAGGATTAGGCTAGAGCATCAAAATACCCTCCACGCTGTAGTGACTGGAAGTGGATTTACCATCACACGGTGTATAGATAAGGAAACCTGGATCCATGAGACTCCCCTGATCTTCGGGTGAGCATGGAGTCTGGGCAGGTTTCATCTCGTTCAAGGATATGAAGAGAGCAATGCGTCCTTCCGAAGTCTGAAAATAACACTGTGGGACAACACGCAAGGACAGCGTTCAGACGACTAAGGGGTAGGGGCGTCTGAAGATTATCTCAGAATCCGTAGAATCCGTGTGAAAAATTCAGACGACTGTTTGGATCTCTCGACTTGCTTAAAGAAGCCATAATCTCTACACAGTATCGTGAAGAGAGAAGAGGCTGAGATAAAAGGGATCTGGAGTTTGAGCAAAGAAATTCCAGGAAGAGAAGATGGAATTGCTTTCAAGATGTAGAAGCTGGGATGTAGAGGGTCTGCAAGAAATTAAAGGCACAGTAGTAGAATTAAAATTAGCCTCGAAGGCGGGACAGAGCAAAACAATGGCACGGCAGCCAAGTCTGCACGTTTCCCAGGAAGGCTGTGATCTGACACCTACCTTCTTCCTCAGGCTTCCGTTTTACCCCTCACCCCTCACTTCTTTAGCCACAGGTGTTCTCTTCTCTTCCTCAGGTTCACCAACCTCCTCCCTTTCCCAGAGCCGGCGGTTTCTTCTGGACAGACGGCATATGCTTCCCTACTCTTCGCTGGGTTCAAATCCCAGCGCCGGCAGTTTACTTGACTTCTTGGATACTCAGTCTCCCCATAGGTAAATCTGGTTAATAACAGAATCTTCTTTCCATTGTTGTCATGAGAATTAAATGAAACATATACAGACCTTAACATAGAACCCGGTATGTAGCAAGTGTTCAATACACATTAGGTAGTCACAACACTAGTACTCGTATGGTATGGTATGGTATGCTACTGGTGTATGGTATGGTATGGGACTGGTATGGTATGGGACTGGTATGGTATGGTATGGTATGGGACTGGTATGGTATGGTATGGTACTGGTGTATGGTATGGTATGGGACTGGTATGGTATGGTATGGTATGGGACTGGTATGGTATGGTATGCTACTGGTGTATGGTATGGTATGGGACTGGTATGGTATGGTATGGTACTGGTGTATGGTATGGTATGGGACTGGTATGGTATGGTATGGGACTGGGGTATGGTATGGTATGGTACTGATATGGTATGGTATGGTACTGGTGTATGGTATGGTACTGGTATGGTATGGTATGGGACTGGTATGGTATGGTTATGGTACTGATATGGTATGGTATGGTATGGTATGGTACTGGTGTATGGTATGGTACTGGTATGGTATGGTACTGATATGGTATGGTATGGTTATGGTATGGTATGGTACTGGTATGGTATGGTATGGTACTGGTGTATGGTATGGTACTGGTATGGTATGGTATGGTTATGGTATGGTATGGTACTGGTATGGTATGGTATGGTACTGGTGTATGGTATGGTACTGGTATGGTATGTTACTGGTATGGTATGGTATGGTTATGGTACTGGTGTATGGTGTGGTACTGGTATGGTACTGGTATAGTACTGGTATGGCACTGGTATTCCTCCTCTAATAAGTGCCTTGCTCACAAGACTAGTAATTAGCTCCATGCAAACAAAGATTTTGCTTTGTCTGTCTGTCCTTATCTGTCCTGCACCAGATACATAGAAAATGCTGTAAGAGTTGAAATTGAAGCTATAATGGGACATTTCCTGAGTCTAAGAAGGAGTTTTCTCTACAGAGTAAGGTTCACTGTATTTCACTCAAATTCACATTGAGACATTGTGTAGAAAACTCTTCGACTACGTCGATGAAGAAAATTTATCAAGCTTCTGTATAAGGAAATAATAAGGAAAAAAGTAATTCATGAATAAATATGTAAGAACTAGGCTGGTATCACACTTTTTTAGTGCAACCCTAAATGCCAGAAGACGGTGGAGACCTCAAAGCAATTTTGAGAGAAAAGGTTGTGAATCAGGAATTTTATAGCTTGTCAGGCTGTCTTTTATGTGTGACGGTAACAAAAACACATCCTCAGATAGAAGGACTTGGAAAATATCAGCCACGTAAGTAAGCTTCATGGAAAAATGTTCCTTGAAGAAATAATTACAGCCAACAGAAAATTAAAATTCAATGTTTGAAGCTGGGAAAATAATAAAAACAGATTGGCAACATGCACTGAAACAAATTAAAGTTAAGAGGGGTCCAAATAATTGTAAGCCTGTCCTAAAAGTGTCACAAACGAGAATTGTCCTCACAAAAGAAGATAAAACATTTGAATGCGGAGTGATATGAATAATCTTGATCTATAAAACCACATTACATTAACAGAGGCCACAATCTGAATGGGGGAAAAGAAAATGGAAGTGTGTTAATAAACATTTTGCTTAAATTAGAGTGACCGAAAATATACGTTTCTTAATTCTAGTAATTTTAAACTGTAGGTTAAAGAAAATACTGTATTTGAAAAACTCAGAGGTAATTCATCAGAGAAAAGCAAAGTGGAAAAAAAAAAGGCTGACCTGGTTAGGAAAAAGAGAGTAAAAGGAGAACTCAAGAAGCAAAAACAGAAAAAGGAAAGTAGACATAGACCAATATAGTACTTGTAAGAGTGATTATAAATGAGATAAACTCACTTATTAAAGAAGAGGTCCTGAAGTTGATATGTAATGAAACAAAGTCCAGTTGTCTGCTATTGACTAGAGACATGCCTAAAATGAATCCATATTAAAAAGTATAGCAGACACAAAAAGAAAAAAGAAAAAAGTTACAATTTAATAGGCTATATAGAATTTAATATAGCATCAAATGAGACTATGAACAAAGACCACCATTTTAATTGCAAAAACTAAAAGATAATAGAGCACCAATTAACTTTTATGTTCCAAAATCAGTGAATGAAATATATGTAAAGCTCACACTCTTAAAAATACAAGGAGAAATTTATAGAAACATGACTGTCTCAAAGTAATTAAAGAATAAGTGATGATGTAGAAAAATATTAATAAAATGAATAAGTTGTATTTAAAGGATACGTTTTGAACTATATATCCTACAAACAGAGGGTATGCCCTTTTCCAGGGAACATGGAACTTTAGTTCGTTTAAATATTATGTATTAAGCCACAAATAAAGTCTCAAGTATCAAAACAGAGAAATAAAATAAATATAGAGGAAAAGAGGCAATAGCTTTCACAATTTATCACCAAGAAGCATTTAGAAAGTACAGTGGGAAAAGATCCTAGTCACTAAAACAATCCTCAAATATAAACTGCCTGGGAATAAGCTTCAAAATAAAAGTACAGATGAAGAAAAACCGTAAAAGTTTACTGAAGAATTTAGAACGAGATTTAAGTACCTCAAGAAGCATATTCTGTTTGGAGTATAGTAGGACCTAAAAGTAAGAAGACATCAATTCTTTCCTCAATGATCTATAAGTTCAAGGTAATTTAAAAAAAAATAGGAATGAGATTTAGGGGGAACCTAAATTTCTTCTTTGGGAAGGAAATGAGAAAATAGCCAAGAAAATTGTGAAATGAAAGAGTAATTAGAAATGCATAAAGACAATGAAGATTATCCGAAGAAAACTTAAGTATTTCCTGGGTGGAAATCAGGGCAAAGTCAACAAAGATGTGTAGGTAAGGACTGAGCCTTCAAGAAACACAGTTCTA
The DNA here is from genome assembly GCF_000442215.2 of Lipotes vexillifer. Taxonomy (NCBI): domain Eukaryota; kingdom Metazoa; phylum Chordata; class Mammalia; order Artiodactyla; family Lipotidae; genus Lipotes; species Lipotes vexillifer. Next base: position 1,480,402 of record NW_006782167.1, read on the forward strand.
GGACCACACTTAGAGGACCAGGACCCCAGCCTCTGTTTCTCAAAGGAGTGCCGTTCTGGGTCCTTATCATGTTACAGCACAGCCGTGACCTTGGACTAGTCCATTCATGCTTCTCACTGAGTCTAAATTCCTTAGACTCCTGGTCTTCGAGATGCTGGAGTGGAACTTGGTGACATGCGAAGTCCGTTCCATCCTAAGTTGCTTCTGAATCTCGGAAAAAAATTGGACATCCACGAAACTCAACTGGAGATGTGCAACCTTTTTTTTTTTCTATAATTCTTATTTTTTTCTGTAATTTCTATCTCAATACCTCATCTCTTCTGCTGGCAGGAAACAGAACTTAGTCAATTTTTGGAAAACCCATTTCAGTATAAATCACTCAGTTCTGGATTTCACACCCTTTCCTTTCCAGGCATCAATGAAGTTGAGGGCTACCTAGAACCCAGGGTGGGGCTGGGTTAGAGAAGCATCCAGTCCACATCCTTCATCCGTCCTAAGGACAGCATCCACTGGAGTGCAGTTTGCTCTCTGGTCCTCCTGTGTATCTGATAAGGTTCCTATGATCCCACCCATGTTCCAGCTACAGAGTCCATCTCTCCTCTTTCTGTCACAGCCTTTCCTCCTGGTGATGAGATCCCTTTATGTCTACCACTTCTTATTCAGTGAAGTTCAGTGCCTTCCCATTCCACTCTGGGACCACCAAGGGCTCTGAGAGGCTGTTTGAGATGCTCTCTGTTCCTTGCATCCCACACAGCTATCTGTGCACACTGTCTCATGGCAGTTGGTGATGCCTGAGAGGCTGCATTTGACTGCTTGGTGCTGTTTCTGACCCACACAGATGTTTATATGGCTTTTGAACACAGATTTCTTCTCCCAAGTCTCTTCTCGAAGTTCTAGAAATAAAAAAAAAAAAGAATCTTTGAAATCAAAAACTCAATAGACAAGTTAAATCTAAGACTCGACACAACTGAAAAATTGCTGAATTAGAAGATGATACTAAGGAAATCCCCTGGGATTCAGAATCAAAGTCATTTAAAAATAACGAGAAAATTTACAAGGAATTGAAGGTAGATTGAGAGGTTCTAATGTACATCTAATGAGTTATTATGTAAGAAATAGATGGGACAGCTGAGAAGTAACATTTAAATGAAAGATGCAGACTTCCCTGGTGGCGCAGTGGTTAAGAATCTGCCTGCCAGTGCAGGGGACACGGGTTCAAGCTCTGGTCCGGGAAGCCCTCACATGCCGCAGAGCAACTAAGCCCGTGAGCCACAACTACCAAAGCCCGCACACCTAGAGCCCGTGCTCCGCAACAAGAGAAGCCACCACAATGAGAAGCCCACGCACTGCAACGGAGAGTAGCCCCTGCTCGCTGCAACTAGAGAAAACCTGTATGCAGCAATGAAGACCCAACACAGCCATAAATAAATAAATAAATGAATAAATGAATGAATGAATGAAACATGCATTATTGGTCAGCAAATGGTAAATTTTTATATATGCTCCATGTGTGTTTTATAAGAATGTATACCCTACAGCTGCTGGAGACAGTGTCCTGAATATATCTGTTAGGTCAGGTTTTGCTGGTGGTGGTGTTCAAATATTCTACATCCTTATTATCTCTTGACCTGCTTGATCTAGGTCAGTGAGACAGGTGTGTTTATTCTCCCATGTGATTGTGAATTTGTTTCTCCTAGAGCCTTGCCCATATTTACTGTATCTATTTTGGATTATCTTATTAGGTGCTTAGAGCTTTAGAATTATATCTTTCTGGTGAATGAAACATTTATTATGAATCGTCCCTCTTTATCTCGAATAATACTTTTTGTCTAAAAGAAAGTTCTGAGATTAATATAGGCACACCAGCTTTCTTAGGTTACTATTCTGCATGAGTATCTTTTTCTATTCTACTTTAAATCTCTCTGTATCCTTTTTGGATGTGATTTGTTTAAATATCATCTAGCTTTTATCTGGTGTGACAGTCTTTGACTTTCAATGCAACATTTAGTACACTTATATTTAATGTGATCACTGAAACACTTGAATTTAAAATTACCATCTTACTGTTTATCACTAATCATCAGAGAAATGCAAATCAAAACCAAAAGGAGATATTACCTCACATCTGTTAGAATGGCTATCATCAAGAGGATAAGAGATCACAGGTATTGTTGAGAATGTGGAGAAAAGGGGACTCTTGTACACTGTTGGTGGGAATGTAAATTGGTTCAGCTGTTATGGGAGACAATATGGAGGTTCCACAAAAAATTAAAAACAGAACTACCATATAAACCAATTCCACTTCTGAGTATATATGCAAAGGAAATTAAAACAGGATATCGAAGAGATAACTGCACTCCCATATTTATTGCAGCATTATTCACGATACCCAAGATACGGAAACAACCTAAGTGCCTGTCAGCGGGTTAATGGGTATAGAAGATGTGGTATACATGCACAATGGAATCTTATTGAGCCATGAGAAGGAAGGAAAGCCTGCATTTGCAACAACATGGGTTGACCTTGAGGGCATTATGCTAAGTGAGATAAGTCAGACAGAGAAAGACAAATATTGTTTGATATCACTTATATGTGGAATCCAGAAAAGCCAAACTTGTAAAAACAGAGAGTGGATTGGTGGTTACCATGGGCTGTGGGTGGATGAATGGGAGAGATGCTAAGAGTACAAACTTGCAACTGGTAGATAAATAAGTTCCGGAGATCTGAAGTGCAGTATAGTGGTTATAGACAACAATGTTATACACATCAAGCTTGTGGAGAGGCTAGGTCTTAACTATTCCCACCACAAAAAAGAAATGGTAATTATGTGATGTGTAGAGGTGTAGCTGACACTACGATGGCAATTGTATTGCAATATATAAACGTATCTAGGGCTTCCCTGGTGGTGCAGTGGTTGAGAGTCTGCCTGCCAATGCCGGGGACACGGGTTCGAGCCCTGGTCTGGGAAGATCCCACATGCCGTGGAGCAACTAGGCCCGTGAGCCACAACTACTGAGCCCGCGTGTCTGGAGCTTGTGCTCCGCAACAAGAGAGGCCGCGACAGTGAGAGGCCCACGCACCACGATGAAGAGTGGCCCCCGCTCACCGCAGCTAGAGAAAGCCCTCGCACAGAAACGAAGACCCAACACAACCAAAAATAATAAATTAATTAATTAATTTTAAAAAATGTATCTAATCAACAGGTACACCTTAAACTTACCCAATGTTATATGCCAAATACACTTCAATTTAAAAAACCCTCCCATCTTACTATGTGCTTTCTATTTGTCCTCTTTTCTCTTTTTTTACTCTTTCTTCTTGTGTTCTTTCAGGTTACTTTTTATTATTCCATTTTCATCCTTCTCTTACCTTGGAAATAAGAGTTAGTGGTTACCCATGAGAATACATCACATATTTGTAATGTATCAACATCTAATATCAGTTGATATTTTCACTCTCTTACTGAGCAAAGCAAAACCCATAGAATACTTTTAAGTACTTTACCCCTTATCCATTGTTGATTCCATTCCATCTCGATTCTTTCTATATTTTAAAACTCACTAAGACATTATCATTATTGATTTATAGAGTCAAAATTCATTTAAATGTACCCACATATTTATACACCTTTTATCTTTAAAAAGTTTTCTGTATTTATATTCAAGTATCTACAGACCCAAGTTTTACGTTCCTTTGGGGTAAATGGATGAGGAAAAGTGTGACTTTGAAATCTTTAATAGTGTTTCATAATCCCTTTGGATTTGCAGCCTACTCATTGTGGGCATTTCCTAAACCAAAATTTTAAAAGCCTGGGGCCTGATACATGCTGTGACAATGGACCACCAAAGTAGCGATTAGAATGACTCAGAAAATCAGGCACGTAGGATGGTTTCATCTGGAATTGTCAGATTTTGTTTTAAGATGATCCTGCCCTCCACCACTTCATATAGCCTAATTAAAAATTAAATTCTAAAATTCTAAATTAAGCGAATCTTCTTTTAGGATTCTGTAGCACTTCTTTGAAATGCCTGGACACATCTTGAACATGACAGATCCAAGGGAAAGTATCACATAAATGAGATAAAGCAGTCAGCTCAAGTGTCTGAGTACTGCAGGCTCTGAGTGCCATCACCTGCTCAAATTCAGCAGG
>NW_006782167.1:1484718-1488672 GCF_000442215.2 Lipotes vexillifer
TCAGCAGGAGTTTAAAAAAAGCAGGATTGGTAATGAAAAAGGTATTTGAGGGTGGACAGTAGTCCATCTGTGAGGTCATGGAAGCATTTCTGATATTATGCAAATTATGTGATCTGACACCTCTCTGCAGTTAGTCCTCCTGGGATCTCAGGACTGGCAACCCAAGGATGAAGACCTCCATTACTAGATAAATGTCACACGTGGGATACTTGGGATCTGCCCTTCCTCTTGGCACTTGGAGAGCCGTGTGAGTGTTCCTGGGCTCAGTGTGTGTCCATCCATACAGGACAGATTGCTTCTGACTTAACATGGGTGTTATGCCCACCTTCCTTGTTTCAGCCTTAAAATGGGAAAAGATGTTGAAGCATGAAGGAAGAATCCAAGTGAGTTCTTAGGTCTTGAAACCTTGTCCAATGGGATGTTTTCACAGCAGAGAAAATCCTTTGGCCATTTCCGGATCTGCTGGCCATTGTGAGGAGAGGAGCAGGGCACTTTCCAGTAGTATTTGTGAATTTCTTTTCCTCCTTGTTTCAGAATAGGTTGTATGAGAGTTTAAGTCTGCCTGTGGGTATGATCCACCGAGCCCTAAAGACTGACTGCTACATAAAAATTCATTTCCTCAGTAAGGCATGGCGTCTACCCATGAGAGCCTGTGGACTAAGAAGAGAGTCATAAATGCAAAGGTATCAGCTACACTGCTCTCCCTGTTCCATTTAATCTCTAAATTGTACAGGGATGAGCAGAGCTCAGATCTTATCCAGAAGTAAAGACAGCAGGACAAGGGCAAGATATGCACTGTTGATTTACTAGAGAAAGTAGACAGTTCTCTGTACATCCTCAGACCCTTGTAGGACAGACTGGGTTCTTCTGGGGGAAGATGTTTCTCTGCTCTCTGATAGTCTACAGCCCTTGCCTCTTAGGATCGCCAGAGTTAGCAAATAAAAACACAGGACACCTTTTTATTGTATGCAACATACTTACACTAAAAAATTATTTGTTGTTTATCTGAAATTTATTTTACTGGGCTCCCTGTATTTTATCTAGTAACCCCGCTGCAGTTTATTTTCGTGTCTTCTTGGACTGCTTTCCAATTCCTCACTCTTTGTTGTACGTCATAGGTCTTGCTTTACAAGACTGCAAACTCTTGGGAATTGCCTCTAGTCCCTTAGAGCATCTGACTCAGGATTGAGTTTTTAGTATGACTGAATTAATGTAAATTTAATTTGGTTTGACATGGATGTCATTATCTCACTCCAGACAACAGGCTTGAAGTTGCCAAGAGTATTAGAGAGACCCACCTCGTAGAATCTAAAGATGCCTATAGGTATCTGATTCCAAAAAATGGTGCTATACGCACTGCCTGTCCTTTGAAGCCCGCAGGAGTAGCAGCATGCTTTAGCTCAGTGTGGTCCAACAAAAATACAGTGTGAGCCTTATCTATACTTTAACATTTTCTAGTAGCCACATTTAAAAAATGAAAAAGAAATAGAAGGAATCCATTTTAATTACATATTTCACTCAGTTTATCTAAAATATTGTCACTTCAACATGGAGTTAATATAAAGAAATTTTGATGAATATTTTTATTCATGTGGAATCTTCAAAACCTGGCATGTATTATACATGTATTATACATTTATCACACATCTCAAACTGACTGCTAAATTTCACTAGAAATACTTGATTTGTATTTCTGAAATTTGCGGTTGAAAAAGTAGGTTCGCACACCCAAGTTTTATCAAAATAAGAGTTTTTCAGTAACTGAATTGAATATAGTTTTTTACATTTACAATTAATTAACGTTTAATAGAGTGAAAAATTAAACTCCTCATTCCCTACCAGCCGTATTTCAAGTACTCAGTCACCTCAGTCCAGGGCTGGACAGTCTTTGGAGCATGCTTCTAAAATCCTCTTAACCAAACAAGATGAATACAACAAACATACGAACAATGATATCCCTCTTGGGTCTGGGATCCACAGAGCGTACCGATTCCCTGCAATTCCTGATAATTCCCCTCGCTGCCACAGCACATCTCCTGTGCATCAGTTTTGTTTCTTCCCATGGCAAAATCAGACAATGTGATTTTACTTAAAAACCACCGCACGAGCTAACGCCATTCATGCTTTTGAGCGCCTCGATTTTGCAGGTTGCTTTGTGGGTGATGTTTTAATTAGCGAAGCCGTTTGCAGACCTTCCTGCAGACGTTAGGTCTTCTGCCATCTGCAACAATCTGAACCCCTTTGAAAAGAAGGCAAACGCCAGAACCTCCCCCGCAGTCCAAACAGTTTGTGGACTATGTCTAAATAGTCTGGTGTACTAACCGCAACTGAGGAATTTGCTAGTGCATTAAAGTACTGTAACGAAAATGTTGTCATTCTGAGGCTTGGGGGGAGGAGTGGAGTATTGCTAAGAGCAGACGCTGGGGCTCTGGCAGGGCTGCAGGCAGTGTCAGGATCCCGGGATCAAAAGGTGATGGAGAGGCATCTAATTGAAGAGCACAGCTCTGATATTTGTGGTTTCCTTTCCGGCCGTGGAATTTGGTACAGTCCTTAGAACAGCTCGCTGGCCAGCTCTGGGGCCCTGCAGGAAGAAGGGAGGGGATTCCTGGACATTACAGATGATGGGGTTGGGTCCTTGTCTGCACACCTCTGGGACCAGACATCACTTTTCATTGTCTTTACTCAGCGCAAGGCAGCCTAACCAGAAGCTGGGCTCTCCCAGTGGAATTCAATTTATACTTAAGGCTGATGCAGATGGAAGTGTAATTCAATAAGAAAAAAAAAAAGACAAAAGTGCACACGGGAAGAAATAGCTGCAAGACGCTAAAATAAATGTAAATGTATTTCTCACCCAGCTCATGTTACGTGGTACTTGTGTTTGATGTCTTATGCAAATGTTTCTCCTTCAGGGCTTCCTTGCATGTGATTAATTTCCCAGAGTCTTGATATGTTTTCACTCTTTATTTTCTGGCACTTAACATAATTATGCATGGAGGTGGCAGGGGAGTTGAGAGGAAAAGAAGAGACAGACTGGCTTAATTCTCTCCTTCACACCCAGGAAAGACAGGAGTCTTAATGAAGGGGAAAGTGGTGTTTGGCCATTTAATCCGTTTTAATTGAGCACCTAATGTATGGAGCACTAGGGGTACAAACGGATGCGAGGTGATTTATCATTTGAGAGAAACTCCAGCTTTACCATCTTGTATGACCTTAGGCCAATGACAGTTTTTTAAGGTTCAGTTTCCTCAATTTAAAATGCGGATAATAAAAAAATTTTTTTTTAATTACCTAAAAGGGGATAATAAGAAGAAATGGGTAAAGGAGAAATAAATCATATGTAGATTATTCAATAAATGGAGCCTATTATAATAATTATGATTAAAGATGAGTTATCACCCCCTCATTTTTTTTTTTTACCCTGATCTTTGAAATTTTTAAAATAATTGATTCATGGCCCAGTACATGGTCAGTTTCTGAAAATAAACCATGGGTGCTTGTGAAGAATGCACATTCTCTGGTTGTTGCATTAAAAAGATCAAAACACGGTAGCGTGAATGATCTTACGCCAATTAAATAGAAAATTTAGATGAAATAGAAATATTCTTAGAAAGACATATTACTAAAACTGACACAAGAAGAAAATCTGAATAATCTTAATCTATTTTAAAAATTGAACCTATATCCTCTATAAGTTCCTTAAGTGACAGCTTTTGGGTTGTAAACTCTGTTTCTCTCTATAAATATCTCTACATCCATCCTCTTTCCTGAAGGTAATTTTTCTTGGCAACCAATTCTAGGTTGATAGTTATTTTTTCTCATCACTTTAAAAATGTTATCCCATTGTCTTCTGGCCTCCGTAGTTGGTATTGAGAAGGCAGGAAGGCTGTCACCATTCTTATTGCCATTCCTTGGCATGCAGGTGTCTTTCTTTCTGGTTCCACCCACCTCTCCGCC
>NW_006782167.1:1488701-1499185 GCF_000442215.2 Lipotes vexillifer
CCGCCCCCCCCCCCCCCCGTTTTGCAGTTTCAATGGTATGCTATACATTTATTTCTTTAATTTACTCATCTTGGGGGTGATACTTTGTGTTTCCTGGATTTCTGATTTGATTTTTTTATCTTCCTTGTTCTGTCATTCATCTTCCTTAACGTCTATTATTTTTTTTTAGATTAATAAATAGTGACTTTATAAATTGATATCAGGATTCAAGGATATGAAAGTTAATGCTAATTTATTTTCATTTTTGAATGAGCAAGATATGTTACCGGAAACATGTAATTTAGATAAAATAAGCGGAAGTTGGAGATTGTATTTCTGCATACTTAAGGCTAAATGGAAACATGATGGATATAATGAGGAATGAATTGTTATTCTCTAATCCAAAGGTGATTTATTTGGAAAATTAATGTCAGTTCTGCTGAAACTTATTTTTTTTGACATCTTTATTGGAATATAATTGCTTTACAATGTTGTGTTAGTTGCTGCTGTATAACAAAGTGAATCAGCTATACGTATACATATGTCCCCATATCTCCTCCCTCTTGCGTCTACCTCCCTCCCACCCTCCCTATCCCATCCCTCTAGGCGGACATAAAGCACCGAGCTGATCTCCCTGTGCTATGCGGCTGCTTCCCACTAGCTATCTATTTTACGTTTGGTAGTGTATATATGTCCATGCCACTCTCTCACTTCGTCCCAGCTTACCCTTCCCCCTCCCCGTGTCCTCAAGTCTATTCTCTATGTCTGCATCTTTATTCCTGTCCTGCCCCTAGGTTCTTCAGAACCTTTTTTTCTTTTAGATTCCACATATATGTGTTAGCATACGGTGTTTGTTTTTCTCTCTCTGACTTACTTTACTCTGTATGACAGTCTCTAGGTCCATCCACCTCACTACAGATAACTCAATTTCATTTCTTTTTATGGCTGAGTAATATTCCATTGTATATAGTGCCACATCTTCTATATCCGTTCATCTGTCGATGGACACTTAGGTTGCTTCCACATCCTGATTATTGTAAACAGAGCTGCAATGAACACTGTGGTACATGACTCTTTTTGAATTACGGTTTTCTCAGGGTATATGCCCAGTAGTGGGATTGCTGGGTCATATGGTAGTTCTATTTTTAGCTTTTTAGGAACCTCCATACTGTTCTCCATAGTGGCTGTATCAGTTTACATTCCCACCACATCTATTCTTTTTTAAAGTGAGCTACACAATGGATTATCTCAGGAAATTGAACAGAATTCATTAAACGACTTTGTCAGTTGTCAAAAGAGGTTGCAGTAAGGAGGCTATGAGATGGAGCTAAGATGGTAGTTAGAGCAGTAAACTAAAGCCACGAGCAAAATAAAGTCTGAGTGAAGCAGGGGACCCTCACCCATCACAGCAGGTAGACCCTAATACCACTCCTCTTCCTGTTCATCTTGTGGGGTCTTCAATCCTTGGCTCAGACACAGCTCAACAAAACATTTTCTCTTGCTACAGAGCAGCTAGCACAAGATCACTGTCATAAAATGTAATATATTTACCAGTGTGGGCAGAGATCTCTGAAACCCAAGGTTTCAAATGGACAGGGTTACTAGAGAAACACCAGTGGTGGTCTAGGTATATAAAAAGTGAGGAAAAGGTTACATTTTTCTGATTGTTTCCAATAGCCACATACCCTTCCCGCCAACTCATCCCAAGTCCTCGATTTTCTGTAAAATACATGGTTGCTGTTTGTGATGGACAAACTTAAGGGTAGCCGTCTGATCCCTGCCTCTTGGTGTCCATACCTTTATATAATCCTCTCCCCTTGAGTGCAGGCAAGACCTGTGACTTGCTTCCAGACATTGCAACAAAGATAATAGGATGTCTTTTAAGGAACCTCCATACTGTTCTCCACACCGTTGTAAAGTAATTATACTCCAATAAAGATGTATAAAAAAAAAAAAGTCAAAAAAAAAAAGATAATAGGGTGTTGCTCTCATGATGAGGTTGTGTTATATGGTGAAAGTAGAAGGATGTCGTCATGTACATAGTTGTGTTACTTTATATAAGACTCCATCTTTGCAGATTGAAGCTAAAGTCTCTCCCTGAAGACTTAATGAAGTAAGTGGCCAAGTTGGAGAGGCTTAATTGGCTGGAAAATGTGGGTAAGATTCTAGGAGCTGCATTCAGCTTCCTAAACCTACGGGCCACCTCCCGTCAGCAGCCAGCAAAATTCTGCCAACATCCAGAATGAGCTTGAAAGCAGATTCTTCCATAGTTAAGCTGCCAGATGAGAATACAGCCTGACCGGACACCTTGATTACTACCTTGTGAGCCTGAGCAAAGTGCACAGCTGAGTCAGAAACCATGAAATAAATGCACCACAGAATGTGTGGTCATTTGTTTTGCAGCAATGAAAAACTAATGCTAAGAAAACTAAAACTAAAAAAAACAAGAACTAAAACTAAAGGAGAGTAGTAAGAGGGGAGAAATTTACTCTGCCTCCACCAGACCCCTTTTCAGTGTGACATGGGACAGGCAGAGCCATGCCACATTCTGTTTCTCCACGTGGGGTTACTACATTATTTTATGACCTGTCCATCCTTGAGCATTTGTAAGGCTCAAGTGTGCTGCTAAGAAATTTTATCAGGCTGCTATGAAGAGTGTTTATTCGCCAAGGTAAACTGGCTGTGGAATTTGTTGAATTATACTTGAGTAGAACTTTTACTAATTAGTGTTTACATGCATTGATACTCATAGTAACCCTGTGAGATATGTAAGCAAGTGGTCCTCCATTGAAGATGAAAGACGAAATGGCTCATCCAAGTGTCTTAGTCTGTTCAGGCCACTGTAAAAAAAATACCACAGACTAGGTAGTTTATAAACACAAGAGAAATTTCTCATAGTTCTGGAGGCTGGAAGTCTGAGATCAGGGTGCAGACTTCTCATTATATCCTTATGTGATGGCAGGGGCTAGGGAGCTCTCTTGGGTCTCTTTCAAAGGGTGTTAATCTCATTCATAAGGGCTCCACACTCATGAAATAATTATCTCCCAGAGGCCCCACCTCCTAACGCCATCACGTTGGGCATTAGAATTTCAACATGTGAATTTGGGGGGAGACACAAACATTGGGACCGTAGCACTGAGTTTAACTGCTTAAAAGTGGAAAAACCAAAACCGAATACGCATCTTCTAAAACCCAAGGCCAGTTTTTTCCTTTACGTGGAAACCACCTCTGACAAAGAAGACATTCTCTGAACCCCGACATTAATATTTAATTAAAGCAATATATTCCTAGGGTTTTTTTTCCCCCAAAATCAAAATAAAATTAGAAACTGGAGATCAGCACCCTCTACATTCATGGAGATCAGCTGGTACATAGCTGGGCTTATGAAAGGAATTAGATATTTTGTATGTGATGGAACCTTCCTGCCATCATCGAAGAACCTTATCACAAACTGTCACGCACGTGTCTCTGTGTCAAAAGTGGGATCCATACTGAGAAGCATACTCAGAAGAAAACTTCAAATACAGAAGTTTCCCATATTCAGATGTGAGGAGTCAGGCTGTCTATATAAAAAGCCCACTGTAGGGAGACTCACAGACTTTGAAAACAAAACAAACTTATGGTTACCAAGGGGGAAAATTAGGGGGAGGGATAAATTAGGAGTTTGGGATTAACATATACACACTACTGTATATAAAATAGATAATCAACAAGGATTTACTGTATAGCTGATGCGCTTTGTTATAAAGCAGAAACGAACACACCATTGTAAAGCAATTATACTCCAATAAAGATGTTCAAAAAACAAAAAACCAAGGATTTACTGTATAGCACAGGGAGCTCTACTCAATATTCTGTAATGACCTGTATGAGAAAAGAGTCTGAAAAAGAATGGATATATGTATATGTATAACTGAATCACTTTTCTGTACAGCAGAAACTAATGCAACATTGTAAATCAATTACCCTCCATTATAAAATAAAAATTAATTTTAAAAAGTCCCCTGTAGGGGCAGGACAGAGTATATACGCCTTCGCTGATGAGAATGAGTTAAGAGAAAATGGGAGGAGACAAATTGTAGGCATAGGGAATATTCAACTCTTTGAAAGTTTTGCTGCAAATGAGAACAAGAAAATTAGGCAACAACTGATGGGTCAAGGGAAAATGTGTGGGTTTTTTTTTTTTTTTTTTTTTTTTAAGACATAGCAGCACATTCAAATACTGGTAGGAATGAGAGGAGAGAGGAGTGAACTGCTGGAGTAAGCTTCCCTGACTGGGTAAGAGGGAGTGAGATCTAAGTATGAGGACCTAAGTACAGGCATTGGCTTTTGGTAGGAGCATGATGGGCTTGGTGTAGCACCGCATGGGAGAGTTGACCTTGTGAGTACAGACACTGGTAGGTGAGTGGAAGTGGTGGTGGGGATTCAGTGGAGGTTCTCTTCCAATCTCTTCAGTGATCCCAGGGGAGTATGAAGCCAGGGCTCTAACTTGCCAAGAATGAGGCTGGGGCAGGAGGTGTTGAAGGTGAGAGTAGAGAGAATAGGGCATGAAACCAGGGCATTGGAGAATTGCCTAGGGAGGTATATGTGATTGCAGGCAGCATGGAGGTCTGCTTGAGGGTGATAATCGTGCATTTAAACTGAGGCCAGTGTGTTGGTGTTGGTTTTCCCACCTGTATTCAGCTTGTGTGCAGCAGCAGGAGAGAAGGAACGTTGAATTTCACCAAGGTCTTGCTTTCGCTAAATGAGAACAGTAAAGACAGAGAAGGGCAAGGGAATGGAAGGCCAGCACGAGGGAATAATTGTAAGAATTCACCATGGAATTTCAGCTGGGTAAGAAGGAAGCAGACCGTCAAAGGGGTGAGAAACATGCATTGGAGGGCCTCCCGAATTGGAGGGCCTCCTGGTCAGGTTGGAAAATTGTGGTGGTCAGGATACCCTGACTAGACAGATTGGAGTGAGGAGGGCTTGTAGTTATTGGTGATGAAGCCTGGTTTATGGGCGACTGAGGTACGTGAGCTCATATTTATCATTATCTTTCTGATTGCTTTCTCATCTTCGCCTTTTCTCTCTGCTTTCATGGTCATTATTTCAGTCCTTTCCTGCGTGTTAGTAGTTAAGTATTCAGCTATGTCAATTTCAGTTCTTTCTACTAAATTGATTCATTTTGTATTCGTGCTGTTTCGGCTCTCAATGTATCTTCTGAAATTCCTTTTTTTCTTTTCTTTTTTACTCTCTTCTCTGTTGTCTTTTGTCATCGAATTTCTGCTGTCTTTACATTCTTCTAGAGCTCTTAAAATTTGTGTCAGCTTTTTAAAAATGAAGTGTAATTCACATGCGGTGAAGTGCATATAATTTCAATCTCTTTGGACAAATATATACATCTGAGTGAGGACCCTTTGTCCTCTCAAGATGTTGTTTGTTTGTTTTATTCCAGAAAATCCCCAGGGCCCCTTCCCAGCCATTCATCCTCAGAAAGAACTCATCTGGCTTTTCACTCAGTGTACTGTTTTTAAGGTTCATACACATATATCGTCAATAGTTTGTTCCTTCTTACTACTGAGTAATATTCCATTTTTTGATGAATCTGTTCTTCAACTGACTGTGATGAGCAGTTTCGAGTCTAGGGCCACTGTGAATACAGCTGCTCTGAATATCCTTGTATGAGGCTTTTTGTGGACACGTGTTTTCATTTCTTGTGGTAAATACCTAGAAATGAGATTTCTGGGTCATAGGATAGAGGTATGTTTTTAAGAAAGTTCCAAACAATTTTCAGTGAGTGTACAATTTTCCTCTCTCACCAGCGATGTATGAGAATCCCACTTGCTCCACAGCCTCTTTGGTACTTGGTGTGGTCAATTATTTTCACTTTAGCCATCCTTGTGGGTGTGTAGTACAATCTTGTGGTTTTAATTAGCATTTTCCAAATCACTAACAGTCGTGAGAGAACTTTTTCATGCACTTTTTTCCATTCTCATGTTTTCTTTTGTTCAGTATCTGTTCACATCTTTTGCCCATTTTTATTAGGTCATTTGTCTTTTATTATTGAGTTGTAAAAGTTTTTATATATTGTGGATACAAGCCCTTAACGAAATATATGTGTTGTGACTATGTTCTTCCAATCTGTGGCTTGACCATTAATTTTCTTAATTGTTTCTTTGATGAGTTGAAGGTTTAAATTTTGGTGAAGTCTAATTCATCATCCTTTAATGGTTAGTGTTTTCTGTGTTCTCTCTAAGAAATCTTTCTATCTCTAGGTTGAGAAGATTTTTTTCCTTGCTTCTTTTTTTAAAGAAGCTTTAGAGTTCCAGTTTTTACATTTAGACCTGTGAGCCATCTCGTATTAATTTGTGGTATGTTGTGCGATAGGGACTGAAGTTCTTTTCTACGATATAAAATTCTGATTGTTCCAGCCTTTGTTGAAGGGACTTTCCTTTTTTCATTGAATTGCTTTGGCATTTTTGTCAAAAATTATTTGACTGTGTATGTGGGCCTATTTGTGGGTTATCTGTTCTGGTTCAGTGATCTGTCCATCCTCTTACGAATACCACACTGTCTTGTTCATAGTCAAGAGTAAAATCTTGAAGAGTGGAGTAAGTGCTCCAACTCTCCTTTTTTTCTTTTTCATAATTGTTTTGGAAATTTGGCATGTCCATAGAAATTTTAGAGTTATCTTAATTTCTATTAAAAAAAAAAAAAAAAAAAGGCTTTTCAGATAATACCGATCAGGTTTGGGAGAATTGCCATGTTACCAATATTGAGCGTTTCAAACCAAACATGCAATATCTTTCTGGTTACTTAGATTATGTTTAATGCCTCTTAGCAGTATTTATTTTATTATATTTTATTTATTTATTTTTTTTTTTGCGGTACGCGGACCTCTCACTGTTGTGGCCTCTCCTGTTGCGGAGCACAGGCTCCGGACGTGCAGGCTCAGTGGCCATGGCTCACGGGCCCAGCCGCTCCGTGGCATGTGGGATCTTCCCGGACCGGGGCACGAACCCGTGTCCCCTGTGTCGGCAGGCGGACTCTCAACCACTGCGCCACCAGGGAAGCCCTCTGTTTTATTTTTATTGAAGTACAGTTGAATTACAATGTTGTGTTAATATCTGCTGTACAGCAAAGTGATTCAGTTATACGTATATATCCATCCTTTTTAAAAAAATAAATTTATTTATCTTTGGCTGCGTTGGGTCTTCGTTGCTGTGCGTGGGCTTTCTCTAGTTGGGGGGAGCGGGGGTTACTCTTCATTGTGGTATGCGGGCTTCTCGTTGCATGGCTTCTCTTGTTGTGGAGCGCGGGCTCTAGGCGTGCGGGCACAGTAGTTGTGGCACATGGGCTCAGTAGTTGTGGCACATGGACTTAGTTGCTCTGCGGCATGTGGGATCTTCCCAGACCAGGGCTTGAACCCGTTTCCCCTACATTGGCAGGCGGATTCTTAACCACTGCGCCACTAGGGAAGTCCATACATCCTTTTTTACATTCTTTTGCATTGCGGTTTACCTTGGGATACTGAATATAGTTCCCTGCTTAACAGTGTTTTATAGTTTTCCAGGTAGAGATCTAACACATCTTGTGTTAAATTTCTCTCTGGACATTCTACCTCTGGGAATATTTTGTAAATGATATTTTAATCCACTCTTTTACTTAGAATAGTTTTGGATGTACAGAAAAGTCATAAACAGGGTACAGGGAGCTCTCTACGCCCCTCGGCCAGTTTTCCTTACTGGTAACGGCTTATGTTACCAAGTCACATACCAAGATATGTTTGTCACAACCAAGAAACCAACACTGGGACTTTACTGTGAACTAAACTCCAGACTTTATTCAGATTTCACTCAGTTTTCCATTAATGCCCTTCTGCTCTAGGGTACCATATTACATTTAGTTATGATGTCTCCTCAATTTCCTCTTGTCTCTGAATATTTCTTAGTCTTTCCTTGTTTTTTATGACCATGATACTTTTCAGGAATATTCTCAGGTATTTTGTAGGATTTTTCTCAACTTGGGTGTGTCTGGATTTTTTCTCACAGTTAGACTGGGGTTATGGGCTTTGGGGAAGGATACCACAGAGCTCTTATCATATATCAGAGGTACTTGTTCTCAGCAAGACTTATCACTGGTGATGTCAACTTTTGACCATCTGGCCAAGGAAGTGTCTGTGAGGTTTCTCCACTAATAAGTTACCCCCTTTGCATGGGCTACTCTTTGGAAGCATGTTACCCCCTCGAGGGGGCAGTATCTGCATAAATTATTGTCATTCTTCTGTAAGGAAGAGATGTCTCTTCCCATTTATTTGTTTACTTGTTTATTCACTTACTCAGACCAGCATGGACTCATGGATAGTTAGTCTACTTGGAGGGTTGTAATCAAATCTTACATCATTTTGTTACCAAATTGTTCCACCTTAGGCTGCTGGGAACCCTTTCAGTGTGGCTCCTGTGTCCTTGTGACATGCCCCCATTCTTTGGTTTTTGAGTATTTTCTTATTTTCTGGCCCTACAAGATACCCTAGAATCTGCTGTTTGCCTCCAAGGAGCCTTGGTTCCTTTACTGGAGAAAAAGAACTGCCATCTGGGCACTTGGTGTGCTCGTGGCCACTCAGGTGTTACAGCTTCTAGGATCTCTCAGTGGACAGACCTAAGAAATACAGGTAGTAATTGGAAATTCCCTGGCTGTCCAATGGTTAGGACTCAGTGCTTTCACTGCCGAGGGCACGGGTTCAATCCCTGGTCGGGGACCTAAGATCCTGCATGCCGTGCAGCACAGCCATTAAAAAAAAAAAAGAAAGAAAGAAAGAAAGAAATACATATAATCTTGTTCAGATGCTTTGCCCTTATAGATTATTTCAAAAGATTGAGTATAGTTCCCCGTGCTAAGAAGAGATATTTATATATGTGTCACTGAATCACTTTGCTGTACAACTGAAACTAACACAACATTGGATATCAACCATACTGCAATTTAAAAAAAAAAAGTGTTGAGGGCTTCCCTGGTGGCACAGTGGTTGAGAGTCCGCCTGCCGATGCAGGGGACACGGGTTCGTGCCCCGGTCCGGGAAGATCCCACATGCCGCGGAGCGGCTGGGCCCGTGAGCCATGGCCGCCGAGCCTGCGCGTCCGGAGCCTGTGCTCCGCAACGGGAGAGGCCACGACAGTGAGAGGCCCGCGTACCGCAAAAAAAAAAAAAAAAAAAAAAGTGTTGAGTCAAATTTTAAAATAAAAAAATATTCCACATAAGACTAAATGGTGATATAAAACATTAAGGTAAAACATGTGTCAGTGTGACATTTGCATTTTTATGAAATATGAATCACAAAGAATAATACATGAAGCTAAATTTCAGTTAACTCCCTTTTAAAAGTCTTGTTACCATGGCAATGCCAAGAATGAGTCTTCACAGGATGTAAGATACGGATTGTTTGATTTCTTAAAAGCAGTTGAAATAAAAACTACCAACAGAAAAAGAAAAAAAAAAAAGAAATACATGTAAGCATACTAACCCATCTAGGCACACAGATCTAGAATCAATTCTGTATGGATCCATCTGTATCTATCTCGAGCTAACCTTGGGTTCATAGCAGTGTCGCCAACTCTGTTGCAGTACAACTGGCTTCATTCTAGCTCACTTCCCTTGCTTTTCTAGAATGTTCCTCTCCAACAGTGAGCAAACTGGCCCCTGCCATCCACCATCCACTGACTTATTTGCCCAGCCCAGTATACGTGGAACACAGTTTCGGAGTTGTTAACCAGCACTCCCAGGAGAAGCCACATCCCCAAACTGGAGTGCAGTGTTTGTGTACAGTTGCTTTTGTCTTATCCTTCTAGTTTTCAGCCAGAAGACTGTTTTCCAGAGTAACTTATGTCCACTCCTCTTCCCGCAGCCCCTTCAGTGAGGTTATGCTATACATTGACTCTCCAACTCCTGTTTGTTGTGTTGCTTCAAAAACAATTTTCTTTTACTTCTCATACGTTAAAGTTCACTTTTTGTGCCCTCAAGTTTGTGGGATTTTGACAGATGTCTAGTGTCGTTTAGTCACCACTGCAGTACCATGCATAATGGTCCTCCCACCTTAAAAATTCCCCTATGCGTCCCCTTTGTCAGCTGCTGCCCCTTCCCCAAGGCCCTGGCAACCGCTGATAGAAGGTTTTCCATCCCTGTCGTTTTGCCTTTTCAAGACGTCGTATGAAAGGAATCATGCACAGCGTGCCTTTCAGTCTGGTTTGTTTCCCTTATCATAGACTGGAGAGGTAGGTGTATTTTTGGATAGGTCACGTTTTTGTGGATGAGTGACCCTACAAAGAAACTTTTGTGATAGATGGAGAAAGAAAAGACCTTAAACTCTTATACTTGTCGAATGTTCTAGTTTTTAAAGGGCTCATTCTTTTTTTTTTTTTTTTTTTTTTTTTTTTGGCGGTTCGCGGACCTCTCACTGTTGTGGCCTCTCCTGTTGCGGAGCACAGGCTCCGGACGCGCAGGCTCGGCGGCCATGGCTCACGGGCCCA
>NW_006782167.1:1499258-1503301 GCF_000442215.2 Lipotes vexillifer
TGCATCGGCAGGCGGACTCTCAACCACTGCGCCACCAGAGAAGCCCTAAAGGGCTCATTCTTAATCGTATACTATTTGTTATTTGATTCCCACACCATCCTGTGGATTGGAGAGCCACTTTTCCACTGAAGACTCTAAGGTTCAGAGAGTTTACATGACTTGTCCAAAGCCACACAGTTGTTAAGCACCTTCCGGTACTGAACTTAGCTTCTTAACCCAATGCTTCCCTGGTGTGTCTTTGACCCCGAGATGCTGTAAATCTTTGTCAGTGGGCCACCGAGTCTTGATTGGTGAGTACAGTTCATTCGAGGACGGTGGACATGGACTTTATCTCCATGGATTCCACCACGTGGACCTCAGTGGAGTGGGGTCAGGGCCTTGATGCTACGGGAGAAGTGGAGACAGAACGTGAATTACGCAAGCTGGTCAGCCTGCCGTGACGCCCAGAGGACGCCCACCAAGCAGTGCAAAACTGCTCCACTCTCTTGGGCTCAGCTCCTGCCTGGGTTTCGCAGGGTGGGTATATCACAGCCTCGAGAATGATTCCAGAGTTAAAAATGCAAACGTTTTATCCAGCCTGTCCCATACGTGCAGGCCAACCCTGTTATCAGGGGCCCTACAAAAAATAACTGAGGTTCTTCCAGCTCTGGGATAAACTGTCAGGGCTGGTCTTCCAGTAAGAGGATGTGTCAGGATGGATCAGTACCTCCCAGGAGGGTTAAGAAATGTTTCAAGGCAATCGTGTCTCTATGGAATTTTTCCTTACTTGCTGGCCTAACACAGTATACACTTAAAATGCAACTCCCTCACCTGCGAGGTAGAAAGGAGAGGTGTGCTCCACGCAGAGATAACAGCGTGTGCCAAGCAAAGGAGAATCAGAGTGGTGCACGGGCACTGCCCTGGGAAGGACCGAGTTACGTCCTAGCACAGTCCCTTCGGCTAAGCTCATTGATATGGTCCGAATTCTGCTTCCTGTGCTTGTAAAGCTTGTCAAAGTCAGGATTAAAACCAAGAAACTCGTGGCCGCTGAGCCTGCTCGTCCGGAGCCTGTGCTCCGCAATGGGAGAGGCCACAACAGTGAGAGGCCCACATACCGCAAAAAAAAAAAAAAAAAAAAAAAAACCAAGAAACTCTTAGATTTTTCTGGCACAGAACGAGCGAGAAGTCAGCAGACCTATGAGCAGCGCCTGGCGTTGCAGCTAATTAGGAGGTGACCCTTGTCATTCACTTCACCTGAGATGACTAAACGTGGTGTGGCTTAACTAATTGGAAAAGATCCATGCAACCCAATCTTCATAGCAGCATTATTTACAAGTGCCAAGATATGGAAGCAACCTAAGTGTCCATAAACAGATGAATGGATAAAGAAGACGTGGTATATTTATACAGTGGAATACTACTCTGCCATAAAAAAAAACCCGAAATTTTGCCATTTGCAGTGACATGAATGGACTCGGAGGGAATTCCGCTAAATAAGTCGCACAGAGAAAGACAAATACTGTATGACATCACTTATATGTGGAATCTAAAAAATACAGCAAACTAGTGAAGATAACAAGAAAGAACCAGAGTCACAGATATAGGGAACAAACTTGTGGTCACCAGTGGGGAGATGGGGGGTGGGGGGAGGGGAGTAAGAGGTACAAAGTATTACGTATGAAATGAGCTACAAGGATATACTGTACCACATGGGGAATATAGCCAATACTGCTTAATAACTATAAATGGAGTACAACCTCTAAACATTTGTGAATCACTATACTGTGCACCTTGTAACTTATATAATACTGTACAGCAACTATTCTTCAATGAAAAATAAATAAATAAAAATGGCCTGATTTACCGCCCCCCACTGGGTTATAGGAGGATTAAATAAATTAATAACTTTGGGGGGGGAAAAAGAACACGTGTTTAATATATATAGGTAGTACAGTTGCTGGCTCCAGACTCTGACGGACTCACATGCGGCAACTAGTGGCCGCGGAGAACAAATTCCCTCCCGCTTAGGGAACAACTGTTGAAGAACCGATGGAGGACGAGATCTCCTTGGGAATTGCTGTGATCTGTTTTCCTGTATTCCATCTGGCTTCTTTCCGCCTCTTTTCTCGCTGCTGGGGGAATCTGGCCAAAGAGCTTAATTCTCTTCTTTGTCCTCCTGTGTCAGTGATTTTTTTCATGGACTTTGCCCACCATTCTACCTCCTGGGAATCTCTAACTAACCCCTGACCCCCACGGACTAATCAGTTATCCTCTTCTTATATCTCAGCTCCAAACCCATCCTGCCTCCACCCACTTTCCTGGGGAGCTGGCCTCTTGTTAATGCTGCCGATAGGTGGTGCTAGAGAGAGAATGGACTCCGGAGATGAGAAGGCAGTTTCCGGCTTCCCCGTGTCTCTGCTGCTCGCACAGAACCGTCTTCTGCCTCTTGAGCGGCCGTCAGCCCTGGCCGTGCCCCTTCCTCAGAGACCCGAGCATCTTTCCCTCAGCAACTTGCTTCTTTTTCCTCTGGTTGCATCAGCTCAGTTGCGGCAGCTGCCTCCTCACCTGAGGAATCACTTTCTGTATTAAACCCCGTCGGTTTGAAATTCCTAGTGTCATCTCTGATTCCCTGACTGGATCCTGACGGATGAAGCTAGTTGAAAGCCCCTCTTTCCCCCCAAATCTCATTCCTTTAGAAGGTGCCTCATCAGCACTTCGAAGGATTCTGTGTTTTAAGAAAAACCTTCTGTAAATTTCATTACATTTTATAGGAAACTTAATGTCTGTGATTCAGAGCCCACAGTTTCCCATGGGGTCAGCATGTTTTCTGCCTTTCAGGGGCAGGGTACAAACGGAAGGTGGCGGTTTTATTACTCTGAAGTGACGTTTCAGTTCTATTCAATAACTAAATCTCAGTCACTTCCACAAATAAAATCATAGACAATGAAGAACTATATGACAAATGTGTATTATAAGCCACCACTATTTTACCCCTAAAACATGGCAGAAAGTAAAGCTAGATTAATACGTACATGCGTGCATAGGTACATGATCATTTATAAATTCTTTGCTCCATCCCTCCTTCTGTCTTGTGAATTTTATATAATATATATAAATGTATATATTTATTATTACTTTTGTGTATATATATGTATATACATACAAAACCAACAAATAAAAGCAAACAATAATGACAACAAAGCAAGAGTATTTCTGTTGCCAGCTACTCCATTATCTGGTGTGCTTGGGAAATAGGGGTCATCATTTGACACATGAGGTTTACCAAACAGGCTCTCAGGCATCAGTGATGCCCAGGTTACCCAGGCGACACCTGCCCCGCTGACACCACGCACACCATCTCCCTGAAGCCCACCACCCCTCCCCGCACCCGGCAGGTCCCCGAGGTCTAGAGCATCCCTGAAAGAATGTGTCTGCCCCTGAAGAATTCAGCCTCCAGCGGCTTTAGTAGCTCAGGACTCTTGACTGTGAGTCTTGCTGTCTCTCCTTCAACTTTCCCCTCCCCTGAAGAGGAAAGTTATTTTCAACCCTCCATCTGTTTTGTGTTTAATGTGCAGAAAGGTTGCACACTTTCAGGGACCTTGTTCATAAGCAGTAGATTGTACAACAGTTTATTCCACAAGTAGGGGGTTTTTATTGCCAGCCTTTGTGGAGTTGCCAACTGGGGGAAAGAACATAGTGTACTTTGCGGTTCCTATCAGGAAAAATGAGAAAGCATTAAATACCAGTCGAATTGCCAAACATCGAAAAGTGGGTAATCAGATCCAGAAATCCCTAGAGTATGGCTGGTGAGAAGGATTTTTCTGATTAATGGCGTTTTTACATCCACAACCGTTTCTCAAAGCACTTATGTCACAGACAGTATACCAAAGCATTATGTGAGATGTGTAACAACTGAGAAGTAAGTTTTTGACCTGGAGAAACTCATATGCACGTCAAAGTCAGACCCTGGTCGATGCAGGGCATCAAACTGGAACCCTAGGAAGAGCACACCCCATATATATATATATATATATATATATATATATATATATATATATATTTTT
>NW_006782167.1:1503320-1567482 GCF_000442215.2 Lipotes vexillifer
CATCACAACTTGGGGTTGTCAGCTATGCAGATAAGTGCTCACAACTTAACCCCTGTCCTATCCAGAGCCATATACTTTGTATTGCTAGGAGTGAATGTGTCAAAATCATGTATTTTACTACTGGTCTGTTCCCAGCCCTGTGGCAGGGTAGAAAACTTCCACAGAGTATCCTAGGAATCACTGTATCAGAACAACCTCAGCTGTAACAGGCCAATGCCAGTGGTCATGGGTTACTCTTGTTGCTTTTCCCAGAAAGCTCAGACTGTCACAGAGGCTGCTCCATAAGGGTAGCAGAGACCTCAGACTTGACATCAGAATCATTGTGCGACTGCCCCCCCCCCCGACCCCGGACTAATTAAATAAAATCTTGAGGTGGGCTAGGACACTGGTAATGCCTTTAAAGTTCTCCTCACGATTCTAATACATAGCTTGGGTTGAGAACTGCAGATCTAACGCAGCTACCTAAGTTTACTGGGAGAGGAAATTGAACCTGGAGAGGTTACTGCCCCAAACAGCGGATTCACGGTACACTTACATCGGGGGTTCTCTTTTCCAGCAAGGCGTTCTCTCGCTATAGCACTACTGAACTTCATGTCCCAAATGTCATGACCCTTTATTTATAAAAGCAGCACATCCACACCTATCCCCGTCCTCTCCTTGCCTGCGTGCAAATAGACGTGCGGTCAGTTGAGTCAGCAGCAGCTATTCAGGCCTCCCGCAGAATTCTGCCGGCCACAGAGGGGCCACAGAATCAGTGTGGGACTGTCAGGACCACAGGGAAAAGTAGCTAAAGGTCCCACTTCCTTCCCTAGATGGTGCGTGGAGAAGGGAGTCTTAAACATGGAGTAGATGCAACCTTATTCTCCATTATCAATCCATTATTAGAATCCTTGCCTGTTTGAACAAAACAGCAGTAGGTTACTCTTCGAGTCTGGGCATAAATAAGAATGCTCAGCCCCTTCCCTCCTCCCTTCCCCCCCCCCCCCCCCCTATAAACCATGGTCTGCAAATACCCCCCCCGCCCCATCACTTCCAAAAATGTTCCAAATTGGACATGAAATGATCTGATCACCTTACTCTAGATTGTTCCCACCAAAAGTCTTAACCACACTTTCACTGACAGATCCTTTTTCAGGCTGGGAATCCCAAGCCTTTTCCCAAACCCACAGGCCACGCTCTGACTGCGCTCTGGCTGCGCGTCTGCTAAACCGTGTGCTGCCCCCCCCCGCCCGCGCCCCCGCATAGACCGCTGATACCCAGGGGATGTTAGTTGGTAGCCTTGGACTTCTCAGCTTAATCGCCCCGGCTTTAATGCCACTTAAATCAGAACGTAAGCACTGCAGGAATTTTAGGAATCCGATGATAGAAATTGTATTTTTAGAGCCGTGAATGACTTGAGCGCGTGAAACAGTGCAGTGACTGAAGAGAGTTCTCTCCAGTTTCCCATGATTTATCACAGGCGAGTTCACAGCAGGTTAAAATAATTGAACGCCGTGATAGCCTACATACTGGCATGGTTTTATGGGGAGTCATTCGTAACATATTTGTCACAAAGCATAATTTCCAAGATAGAACTCTGATCCACAGGCCTTTTTTTTTTTTTTTCCCACCACGACGACACAGTTGAAATAACTCCTTCGTGGAGGCTGGCTCCATTTTCACAATGTCCAGCCCCAAGCTAGAGCTTCGGGGAAAAGGACCAAGGAAATGATTAGTCCGCCAAATAAAATGTAAGTATATCCTGACAAAATGCTCACTTGTACTGGGGAATAAAGAGGAATGTTCTTTCTGGGATGGTTGTAACTCGGGAGCTCTGCTAGGCAGACTCTACCTGCCTCTTACTGCTTCCTCTGTTTCCTTTTTGCCTCATTGTTTATTTCCCACTTTTCTCCTGCTGTGCTTTTTCCTCTACTTATTAGCGGCAGCCCCTGGGGAAGTAATGTTTCCACTCTATAATCAAATGCTACACCATGGGGAGAGTAAAAAGGGATTCTGTAGCATCACTGCAGCAGAGCGAGATCTTGCACGTGTGGTGGGTCCATATGGACCCAAGTTCAGCTGTGTAAGAAATGCAATGGTCCTTTTTTAAAAAAAATAAATCTACTTAATTTCTCTTCTGAACCCCAATATTTCTTAGTCGTGGGGCAATAATCTCAGTCAAATGAGGATGTCCACATCCGAATCTGAGGAAGGCCAGGGGACCCATCTGATTTGCCATCTTCAGGGCCTGTCTGGCTGCTGCATCTCACCCCACCCAGGGGATAGTGGGCTGCAGGGCAGGTGGGAAGCACTCAGGGCTGCTTCTCAGGGTCCCCACCATCAGATCAGCTTTCTTGGCTTCCCCAGCTCCCCTCCTCCCCACATCTGAATAGTCTTATCAGGCCTGGAGAAAGAGTTTCCCAGCTTTTCATGTAATCTTCCAAATCTTTGGTTTATGCCGAAAGCCTGGGATTTGAGACTCAAGAGCTAAAAATATGACTCCTGTGTTATCTACATTTTGCTGGGTTTCCCTTCCCTGGAGCACTAAAGACAGACAGCCTAGCTGCCTAATGGGGAGAAAACACAGGGAATAACCAGTGGGCCGATATCTCCCAGTAATTTCCCACTGCAACTGTAAGGCACCAAGAGGAAGGCCTGGCGTACGGAAGGCAGTCCACAAGGGTGGTCGCCATGCTTACGCAAGGTAGATCAGAGAAGCAATTGAGAATGCAGTCTGTAGACGTTCCAAGTCTGATTCCATGGTTTCCTGGCTCTGTGTCCTTGAGCAAGTTACCTAACCTTTCTGTGTCTCAGCTTCTGCATCTACAAAACAGAGATTATGATAGCACCTGCCTTACAAGGCCCTATGTATATACCGTGCTCATGAATTATGTTATTATTACCACTACTACAAACTCCTGTCTCTTAAAGCCATTGGTGATCATGGGTCCACGCCATCAACACACACAGTACCTCCTATGTACCATTTCACAGGGAAAGAAACAGCTACTGCTCCCAGGGGGGAGGCTGGGCTGAGTTTTCTGGAAATGCAACCCTCTGGGTAAAATCTGGGTAGGTCCTCGGGGCTGGGTTAAGAAGGAATCAGCTGATGTCAGTCAAGGCAGTGCTGAGGCACTGTCATAGAGGGGCAGATTCTTTTTTTTTTTTTTTTTTTTTTTTAACCCAAGAGGCAGATTCTTGAGGATCAAGAGTCGGAATTGGAAGATGGATCCGTGCTTCCAATCCGGGGGACAGGAAAGAGGCAGAAGGGGAGATTGAGCAGAGTCGGGGAGAGGCCGGCCAGGTCACTGGGGACGTGCCTGGTTAACCTTGATGGCGGCTGCTGGACATCAGAGCCCATTCTGGGCCTCTCCTGAGATGTGAGTCCTGCATGGGCTTTTGCTGAGGGAGGTGCCGCTTCTGGGAGCCGGGAGCAGAAGGGGAAACCGAGGAAGAGACAGTGGTCCAGCAGTGCCCATCTACGTAGTCTCCTTCTGCAGCCCAACAAACTGGAGAGTGTGAGAACGGGAATGTGAGGACCTTGACCCTTCCTCCTGCCCATCCTGTGTGTCCCAGGGCCAATCTGGTCACTGTCCCTGTCAAGCCACGCTCAGGCAGGACGACACGCTTGCAGGGACGGCGGAAAGGACGTCATATCAGGAGTCAGGGGACCTGAGATCCCATCATATGACCAGTTAGCCTGTGGCCTTGGACATACCCCTTCTCCTTCTCCCTGGACCCCCCCCCCCACAATGAGGAGGTGGGAGCCGGTAACAATAGCTGCATTTGGGAGGAACAACGTGGGCATAGTTAAACGTGGGGTTTGGGAGCCAGAGGGACCTCAATGTGAATCCTGTCTTTGCTACTGAGTAGATGTAAATATAAGGCAATTAACTTATTTAATCTTTCTAAGCTCCACTTCCCTCATGTATAACAATGGAGATACTAATAGCACACTTCTCATGTGATTATTTGGAAGATTAAATTCAAGAGTGTATGTGAAGTGTTCTGCACAGCACTGCTGAAATACTGTAAGCACTTGATCGATCGTTGCTTCTTATCACTGTAGTGACTATTCAGAGCAGCCCCAGGGCTCCATCAGCTCTGCAGTCGGAGGGTTCTAGTCTGCGGGGCTGCTTCATCCACAGCCTCTTTGTTTTTCTATTTTATGTGTGTGTTTTTTTTTTTAATAAACGTAAATGCTCCACACTAAAAATAATAATAATATTATAAGTCACTGGACTAGACCGAGGGTTGGCAAACTTTCTGTAAAGGGCCAGATAGTAAGTAGCTAAAGCTTCATGGGCCACACGTGGTGTCCACTGCATATTCTCTTATTAGAGTTAATAAAAGAATAAAAGTTCATTCTTTTTTTAGGGTTAGGGTTAGAACTAGGGTCAGGCTTACACAGAGAATAAGAGTATTTGCTGGGATTGGGTAACAGTCAACAGAATATCTCAGTGGCTGAACATAGTTAAGATTTATTTCTCACATCACAGTAAAATGTGATTTGGGGGTCAGGGGGTCTACAGCACAAAGTCTTTTAGGGGCCAGGAGTCCATTCATCTGGAGGCCTCCTCTAGATGGAAGGGACAGACAGATGGGCCCACGTTAAAGAGTGATTTAAAAATATACCAACCATTCTGTACAGTGATAGACCGTGGGATGATTTTGGCATGTAGGATATTGTCTCCCCTCTCCTGGATTAGACCATCTCTAGGTTCCTTCTGAAGATGAAACAAACTTCTCCCTGATAAACCTTGTTTTTCTCCATCCAAGTAGCCTAGCACCCACTCCATAAGATCTCATACTCCCTTTCACATGATAATCATTTTCATATTTCTAACAGTTGTCAGGTTCAGCGTTTTTGTTAAATTTTATGTGTAACATTACACAGAGTTCTTTCGTGGGCAGTTCTCATAGAGATGGTATATTACACCCACAGGGCTGCCGTTACAAAAGACCACACAAACTGGGTGGCTTAAAATAATAGAAATTTATTCTCTCAGAGTTCTGGAGACCAGGAGTCCAAAATCAGAGTATAGGCAGCATTGATTCCTTCTAGGGGCTCTGGGGGAGAATCTGGTCCAGGCCTTTCTCCTGGCTTCTGGTGATGACCAGCAATCCTTGGCATCCTCGACTTGTAGACACATGACTCCAGTCTCTGCCTTTGTCTGCACGTGGAGTTCTCCCTATGTCTCTGTGTCATCACGAGGCCATCTCCCTACTGGGTTAGGGCTAGCTCTGACAACCGCACCTGAACTTGAGGAAATCTGCAAAGACCCTATTTCCAAATAAGCTCATGTTCACAGCTACCAGGGGTTAGCAGTTCAACATATCTTTTTGTGGGGACACAGTCCATAGCAGGTGGCGATCGGCACACGGTAGTCTCTCCATATCTAAGAACTGTGAAACGTTAGAAGTGGTGAGGATGGTCCGGGCTGCCCTGGTGTGTATCAGAGATGAGAAGCCTAAAGGAGCTACCTTTCATTGTAAATTGCAGAGAGAACAGTACTATTATAGCTGCTACCTTGGGGAATGTAGAATTTTCCTTTTTAGAGTGTTTTTTTTTTTTTTTTATGGACATGGAACAATGAACTAGAAAATGTTGCACATTCTGTACCCTCCTATTTTCAACTTAGAAAATGCTGTATTCAAAATACCGGAACAGTGAGGCTTGTGGTTACTAACGAAATTAAAAATAAAAGCAAAAGCCCCATAGCATCCACGTCACCCCACGAGGGAGATGCAGGCTGATGCCCTGGACAAGCAGTGGACTTTCTGGTGAATTTGCAACCCCTTCTGCAGAGGTCAGGATTGGAAAATCATGACCAGCTGGTTGTAATTCTGTCCTATTTTGAAAACAGATGACATAGACAGCTAGCCCATCACTAGGGCGGAGATTTATTTTCCCCTACTTGGTCTAAGTTCCAGAGACCCAGTTTGCAAAGCAGAGAAAAGGGGCAAAGTATTTTCTTGGTGACCTCACCCCACTGCTGCCAGTGGAAAACCTACCAATATCCCACAACTGGCCCATGGGAATGGGCCCATGCCACACCATCTCGAATATTCCAAAGCAGGACTCATGCCTCTCTTCCAAAGTTTCATGGCAGTTTTTGTCTTTACTCCTATTCAGTGACACTTATGACAGTCTTTCGTATTTACAAGTCACTTCTCCCCTCCTGAAGGGCAAGCTCTTTAAATCTTGGTCTTACGACTCAAGAGGAAGAAGCCAGTCGAAAGAGAGAAACTTGGGAGTGGACCCTTCAGGAATCAGGAAGGATAGGGCAAAGGGCCAACTTGGAATGGTCTCTGTCCTGCACAGGGCACCAAGCAGCAGGGAATTTCATTTCAGTTTCCCTGGAAGCCAAGTAACCCCTTCTATTGGGGGTGTAACATCAGACCTAGAATTCTAGTTGAATGCACCTGAGATAACCCTGTCCACAGCTGTCAGCAGGAGCGATTCACTTAACTTCTCTCTGCCTTAGGCTTCTCATCTGTATGATGGGCTAAATAAAAACCCTCATACAGTTGTTACAGGGATCATATATGATAATGGATGGAAAGCACTTAGCACATGGCCAGCCTAGCACAGTGGTTCCCAAACCTCCCAAATTTACCCCCCTGAGAATTCTGATAGACGTGGGTTGGAACCTGAGAATCTGTATATTTGCCAAGCAGAGAAATTCTTATTTCCAGGGAAATGTGGGAAACCATGCTGTCACAAAACTAAAAGTTCAATAAAGAGTAGCTATTTTTTATTATACTGATTTCATCATCATTAACACCATCATCATCGTGGGGAATTCTTTTCTTTTAAACCAACAAGTTTATCTCTACTAAACATATAGGAAAGAATTAATAGACTTAATCCTTAAGTTTTGGATTCAAGAATACATAAGCCGTGGATTCTGATTCTGGCTCTGGCTGATAAAGCATTCTGACCTTCAAAATGTTCAATCTCTACACCTCAGTTTCTTCATCTGTGAAATAGGTGGTTGTTACTGGTGAGGGTGTGGTAATGGTTATCGAAAATGATGAATATAAAGTAGCAGGTCCGTCATCTAGGAAAGATTTTCCTTCTTTTAAGCAACGGTTCAACTGCTTTAAAGAATACTTTTAAAGATAATTATCTAAACCCTTTTTGCCAAGTTGACCTTACATAGAGGACCATTACATAAACAGATGAAAACACAACTGTTTTGGTTCTCACATGTGTATCTTCCTTTCTTCCCACCAAACTCCCCTGTTGGCCCTTGAGTTACTCCCATAGATCTCTGTGCAATGTCTTTTTAAAAAAAGACTGTCTTAAATAACAGAATTGTTAACTGACCTTTAACACGTTAGCTGACCTTGTGATTTCTTGTATATCTAAAGTGTAGCTTTTGGAGACTATAAAAATGTCTTGCATAGTATAAGCCACTTACGCTATTTACAGTGTACTCACATGATGGGGTATCCTGCTTGAAGATACTGTTTGGGGAAAGATTCAGCAGTACTGGCAGATTCTTTGGTATAGTTGAGGCTGGTTATCTCGACTGTGGTCTGATACGGAGATGGTCTCACTGCTTGTGGAACTGGTAGGCTTGTAACCAAATCCAGATCTCTCCCAGCTTAAAAGCTCAAGGCCATTCTTTCAATTTTGCACTGATTTAGGTGGGGAGGGACCTTAACTTAGAATAAGCACTCGGATTTCACTCAGTACATTCAAAGGCTATAAATCTCACCCATGATTCATTTCCATGATTCCCCTGGGGATGAGAAACAAGAAAGCGTCCCCGAGAAGGGCTAATCACCACTTTCTGACTGGGGCACCCCCAAAGAGGGAAAGAACTGTGGGGCTTCGGGATTAAAGGGGCAGTGGGGAAAATCTCCTTGTCCAATGGGGACTCTTGCCCCTTTTAACTCTTCACGCTACTATTTTTCCGTCCTTCCTAGACATCCAAGGGCAAAGCCTTGTACGGACTCTTCTCTGTGTTTGATTGCTTTAATGGTTCTCAGACTCCTTAGAATCGGTAACATGTATTTTCCTCATTTTCTGTTTTCTGTTATGTAATTTTCTTGACTTTTCCCAGTCCCTACAATGAACACTTAGGGAGAAGAAACCAAATCACATAATTCATTGTACTTACTTCAGTGTCTAGTGTAGAAATGTCTTGCTAATGTATGTGTGAGAAGATTCATGAACCAGTTATATCAAATTACAAGGTGTCTTAAAGTCCTTTCTTTTGAGCATATCTGTCTAGTCAGTTGACTGTTTCTTGGCTGCTTCTCTACATTGCTTATTGTTAAAATTATATTGATAGTAGATTAATAATAATTATAATACTAGATTGCTGCTAAGGGCATATTAAAACGGCACCTAGTCCAGGGGGCCTGGAAATAATGAAATCCCAGAGGTGCAGCTCTCAAAGGGAAAGGATGTGTAGGTAAGAGTGGCAGGTAGAAACAAAGCAAGAATTTTGAGTTGGGTCTCTGGCCCAAAACGTTAAAGTTCCCAGAAGTTGGGCTGGACCCTGTAGAAGGCTTTACCTACCCCCAATTAGCATAACTCCCAATTAGCACAACCCTGGGTGTCAGAACTCACACTCTTTAAGGGAAAATTACATGAAAATATTCAATAAAAGTGCCCAGAAAGACAGGGAGGGGGAGCGTCTATAGCTAAGATAGAGCAACTCTATTAAAAAAAACCCTCTAATAGCTATAGCTAGGTGGCTGAACACAATTAAGATAAAGTAAGTCAATGGGGCAGGGCAGCTGTACCCCACGCAGGTTCTCAGGGACCTAGAATTCTTCCATCTCATGGCTCGTCCACTTCCAGAGCTCCTGAGGCCTCCACCTGATGGAAGAAAGAGAAAGATTATGGAGCAGTTTTTAATTTGAGAAGCTTGTAGATCGCTTGGACCCACATTTGAGAGCCCAGCCACAGGGCAAGCCTTAATTATAAGTGAGTCACCTAGCTGTGTGCCCAGGAAGGAAAGAGAAAAGGTGAACACCTAGCCCGTCTCTGTTGCGGTGAGTGAGGACTTGTCCCCAAAGCCCAGTGGCTAAGCCTCTGCAGGCAGCCGAGGAAAGTGGGAGTCCACAAAGGGAAAATAAAAGGCAACGTGTGGAAGAGGACAGAGAAAACTAATTCATGAAAGTCCTGAACTGCCCATCAGCGTCTGGGAGCTGGATTGTTAGCTCAGTTTCGTACCTTAGAAGAAAAGTAAAAACAAATGGGAGGTTGTAGGTTTGGGGCACAAGAATTCTGTCTTCAACTAGCAGACCATGCCTGCTTTCCCTCAAAATCTGCATTCTCATCCTAATTTCTCCCCGTTTCTAAATCTGTCTTCCCTAGAGTACACGGGCACAGTTGCTAGAAAACAAAAAAAATAGGACCCATGGCATATTTACTGTCACAATTAAAAGTAAGGGTTTTCAGTGTATGTTTTTAAATTTTGTGATTGTTTTTCCCTTAGGGAAAATGTCTTCAATTCAGATAATTTATCACCAGGTGGTAAATAATAGTGAAAGTTAATGATACTTAATCTATGCTTCCTTCTTGCCAAGTCCTATTCTAAGCACCTTACAGGTGTTACCTATTAGGTCCTCTAACAACCTGTGAAACAGGTCTTATTATTATCTTCTGTGTTTTACAGCTTTGGAAACTGAAACACAAAGAGGTTAGGTAGCTTGGCCAAGGTCACACCACCATAACTGGAGCCAGAATTCCAACCAAAACAAGAACAAGTCTTAACCACGATATTCAATGGCTTTGGTGCCAAAAGCTGGACATCCCCTAAGAGTATTTAAATGAGAAACATAGATAAGCCTGATTTTGCCCTCAATAATTGTTTTTTCTATCAAAAATAGAACTTTTCAGTTTATTTAAACAGCAAAACATAACACTACTGTTACCATGGCATTACATTTTAGAAGATTTAAAGCTAGATGTAAAAAGACAAGTTCCTAGATACAAGTAGGCACCTTTTCCATTCATCTTAACGACCAGAAATCTTAACCCTTTCCTTCTGTACTACTTTATACTGATTGAAAACAAGTAGCTTTTATTCACATTCTCATCAGTGATACTTTTTAATCCCTTTGCTCTTTAGACTTTCTTTTATTGCATGGAAACTTACATTACATTTCTGAAACTCTCAGAAAATGATTTACCTCCTTTAGTCTCATTTTCTATCAATATCCTCTTAACTGTAATATTTTCCTCCCCCCCCCAAAAAAATAATAATCAGAGTACATTTGTATGCCTTATATAGTCTCGTTAGTTTTCCTTTCCACTCAGAATATTTCCTCCAACTGGCCAGTTATTTTTGCTTTCATTATGTCTCTAAGTCATTTGAGATGTAAAGCTTCTGTGGTTCCTATTTACTGTTTTCTACGGGACTGGCTAAGACGTGCAGTGTGATATTAAATAGGGCATCACTTGCTTTCCTCCAAATCTTCTGGGAGGAAGCATTAAGTGTTTCATCATTAATTATGATGTTAGTTGCGGGAGTTTTATTTAGATGCTCTTTACCGGACTGAGGAGGTCCCCTTTTCTTCCGAGTTTGCTGGGAGTTTAGATCACGAATGGATGTTGCATTTTGTCAGATGTTTTTTCCCTGCGTGAATTGATATGATCACGTGGTATTCATTCTATTTTAGACTGCTATTTTGGTGGATACGTTGATTGATTTTTTGAATACTGAACTAGGCTTACATTCCCAAGATAAACTTCACACAGTTGTGGTCCATTCTTCCTTTTATACATTATTAGATACAATTCACTTTTTAAAAATTATTTAGAATTTTGCATCTATGTTCATAAAGAATTTTAGTCTCCAGTTTTTTCTTTCTTTTTGTACTTTTTCTCTCTGGTCTTAGAATCAGTAACGATGGACCTCATGAATTTAATTGGGAAGAGAGATTATAGCATTGGTGTTATTTCTTTCAAACATGTTTGATAAAATTTTCCAGTGAAAACATCTGGGCCTGGAGAATTTTCTTAGAAAATTTTCTTTTAATGACTAATTCGATTTCCTTAAAAGTTATGGAGCTATTCAGGTTTTCTGTTATATTTTGAGTGACTTTAGGTCATTTATGGTCTTTTCAACAAATGGTGTTGAAACAATTTGGCATTCACATACAAGAAGATAAACCTCTAGGCCTCACACCTTATAAAAGATTGACTGAAATGCATGCTAGATTTAAATGTAAAACGACTAAAATTTTAGAAGAAAATCTTCGTGACCTTTGGTTAGACAGAGAGCCCTTAGATATGATACCAAAACCATCCTCCATAAAACAAACCAAAAAAATAGATAAAAATGTATCAAAATTTAAAATCTTGCCCTGAGAAAGACCCTGTTTAAAAGAATGAAAAAAAATGCTATAGACTTGAATTTTAAATCACACTCTGACAAAGAATTTGTATCCCACTATATAAAAAACACTCAGTACTCTGTAGTAAGAAAATATACACGCCAATTAAAAAATTGTCAAAATATTTGAATAGACACTTCACCAAAGTGGACATACATCAGGGAGAAATAAGCACATGAAAAGGTGTTCATCAGTAGCCACTAGAGAAATGTCAGCCTGAAACCAAGGTATTGGGATTTAGATGCTGGACCACGTTAAAATTCCACTTGTAGAGAAAACCGTGATAACTGACACATATTGAGTATTGAACATGGGCATTCAGAAGAGTTCTTAAGGAAGAGGGCAAGACAGACTCAAATTGGTAACTCCAAGAGGGGACTGGTGCTGGCAGCTGCTTTCAATCTGGAGGGCAAAGCCCAGAAGGTCAGGTTGGGACCCCAGCCAAAATGCCTAACAGCTGGGAGTCAGCATCTAAGCAAGAGGTCTGAGTACTAGTCCAGCGGCTTTCCAACAAAAATAGATTTTATTATAAAACTATGTCACCTTCTGAGGCCAAGTTCTCCAGCGACGTCTGCCAAGGTCTCAGATGATGGGTGATTTGAGCTACATGTATGTAGGAATACTTAGACCTAGCTGTCTGAAGGAGGTGGCTGATTGAGAAATGGAGACCCCAGTGTGTTCTGACACATCTACTGCATGGCCAAATATCAAAGCATAGGAAGTGAAAAAAGCAAAATTAGATAAAAGAGAGTTCATGGTTTGTAAAGGTGTTGTTGGGTATAGTTTCCTTTTTTGTCACTTAACTTCATCGAGAATGTTGGAAGTTTTGTACCTGCGTAAACCTGATGATACAGGGATATCTGTAGTCATCTCAAACTCTTGGACGTATGATAGTAATAATTACCTATCACAATATATAAATTATGTTTTATACTATGCGTGTTTTGTGCTAGGTTTCAATAGTGTAGTCGGCAACAGTGCATTCTCTGGAGTCGGATAGCCTTGAATGCAATACCGACTCCATCACTTCCCATTTATGTGACCCTGGGCAAGTTACATGACTTCTCATCAGTTTCCTTAATTGCAAAATGGAAATAATAATAGCTACTCATGATTTAATTGTTTTAAAACCCTTGGAACAATGTCTACTACATGCTGCGCTTTCAGTAAACAATTAAATCACCGTCATCCTCATCGGAACACAGTTTGCTTATATTTTACCAAGAGAGACTTTTGCAGAGCCCTTAGCTGTAATTCACTGACAGCTACACAGAGATATGCTAGTTGCTTCGAGGTAGAGATCGCTTACATGATTAATACTCCTACCGATGATTTTAAAGAAGAGAGAAAAAAATACTTTGTTCATTGTAAGGTGTGCTGAAAACCTTCTTACCAAGAAAAATAAGTCTTCCCTCCCCTTCCCATCTTTCTAAGTCTGAGTGGAACTGATTTTCTGAGTTTGTGAAACCTTAAAGGGAAATCTTATGGTGTAAGAACTTCCTGCAATTGGATGTTTTTGTTTCTTCGATAATTCAGATTTACTATAACTCATCTGGGGAGAGGCCACTTTGACGACCAGGCCAGGCCTATGTGTGCAGGCCTGAAAGATGACATTTCTGAATGTGTCTCACACAAAACCTTCCATTTCTTCTTCAGGGCAATTAAAATATTTGTAATACATGTGAAGAATGATTGACAGCAAAGAAAAGCAACAGTGACATTTGTCCCCTTATTTTTTTTTTAACATCTTTACTGGAGTATAGTTGCTTTACAGTGGTGTTAGTTTCTGCTTTATAACAAAGTGAATCAGCTATACGTATACATATATCCCCATATCCCCTCCCTCTTGCGTCTGCCTCCCACCCTCCCTATCCCACCCCTCTAGGTGGTCACAAAGCACCGAGCTGATCTCCCTGTGCTATGCGGCTGCTTCCCACTAGCTATCTGTTTTACACTTGGTAGTGTATATATGTCCATGCCACTCTCTCACTTTGTCCCAGCTTACCCTTCCCCCTCCCCGTGTCCTCAAGTCCATTCTCTATGTCTTTGTCTTTATTCCTGTCCTGCCCCTAGGTTCTTCAGAACCTTTTTTTTTTTTTTAAGATTCCATATATATGTGTTAGCATACAGTATTTGTTTTTCTCTTTCTGACTTACTTCACTCTGTATGACAGACTCTGGGTCCATCCACCTCACTACAAATAACTCAGTTTCTTTTCTTTTTATGGCTGAGTAATATTCCATTGCATATATGTGCCACTTCTTGTTTATCCATTCATCTGTGGATGGACACTTAGGTTGCTTCCATGTCCTGGCTATTGTACATAGTGTTGCAGTGAACATTGTGGTACATGTCTCTTTTTGAATTATGGTTTTCTCAGGGTATATGCCCAGTAGTGGGATTGCTGTGTCGTATGGGAGTTCTATTTTTAGTTTTTTAAGGAAGCTCCATACTGTTCTCCATAGTGGCTGTATCAATTTACATTCCCACCAGCAGTGCAAGAGGGTGGTTCCCTTTTCTCCACACCCTCTCCAGCATTTATTGTTTGTAGATTTTTTGATATCCCTTTATTTTAGTTTTTCCTTGTATTTTGAGGCCTTTGTGGGTAAGAAAATGAAGCCAGGTTTTGGGATCACATAGCTGTAAGTGCAGTTTGTATGACTTTGGACAAGTTACCCATATTTAAGTGGACTTCAGTTTCACTATCTTGAATTATTTCACATTATAGGGTGCAACAGGCTGAATAATGCCCCCACACCTGCCGAGATATCCACGTCCTAGTCCCTGGAATCTGTGAATGGTACTTTATGTGGCAAAAAAGGACTCTGCAGGTGTGACTGAATTAAGGATTTTTGAGATGGGGAGATTATTCTCAATTATCTTATGGGACCCTAGATGCCATCACATGTAGCCTTAGAAGTAGAAGGCAGAGGGAGACTACACCACAGAAGGTGGGACTGCAGTGTGAAGACAGAGACAGAGATTGGAGTGATGCAGCCACAAGCCAAGGAATAGCGGCAGCTGCCAGACGCTGCAAGGGGCAAGGAACAGATTATCCCTAGAGCCTCTGGAGGGACAGTGGCCTGGCTGACACCTTCAGATCAGTGATGCTGGCTTCAGACATTGAGCCTCCAGAACTGGAAAAGAATAAATTTCTGTTTTAAGCCACCAAGTTTGCAGTAATTTGTTATAGCAGCCACAAGAAATTTATACATATATGTTATATACAAAGTATATGACATATACATATACATATGAAGAGTATACACAATGTATCTAGCAGGGTCGGGCACACAGGACTTCAGTTGTTGGCAGGCATGTAATCTCTCAGTCATATTTATCTGAGCTGTAGCAGTTTGCCTGCCTGGTTGACATCTCCCTATGATATTAAAAAAAAAAATAGCCCTTTTTGAACTTTTTAAAAAATTTAATTAATTTATTTTATTTTATTTTATTTATTTTATTTTATTTATTTATTTTTGGCTGCGTTGGGTCTCCGTTGCTGCGCACAGGCTTTCTCTGGTTGCGGCGAGTGGGGGTTACTCTTCGTTGCGGTGCACGGGCGTCTCATTGCGGTGGCTTCTCTTGTTGTGCAGCACAGGCTCTAGGCGCACAGGCTTCAGTAGCTGTGGCTCACGGGCTCAGTAGTTGTGGCTCGCGGGCTCTAGAGCGCAGGCTCAGTAGTTGTGGCTCACGGGCTTAGTTGCTCCACAGCATGTGGGATCTTCCCAGACCAGGGCTTGAACACGTGTCCCCTGCAATGGCAAGCGGATTCTTAACCACTGCGCCACCAGGGAAGCCCTAAACTCTTTTTAAAATTAATTTTTATTGGAGTATAGTTGATTTACAATGTTGTGTCAGTTTCTGCTATACAGCAAAGTGGATCAGTTATGCATATATCCACTCTTTATTGGATTCTTTTCCCATATAGGTCATTACAGAGTATTGAGTAGAGTTCCGTATGAAAAATAGCCCTTTTCAAAAAAAAAAAGTGTTGATTCCTAGGGTTTTCTAAGAAGAAAACAAACCCTAGGCATAATACCATCCCTTTGTTTTATTTACAAAAATAGAATTCACTATGTGACTGTTTTCTGTTTATTAAAGTAAAATTCCCCCCAAGTTCTTTAACCATCTTTAATATTCAGAATTAGTCAAACATTATCACGTTTCAAGAATTTATTTCCTACTACATTGCAATATATATATATTATATTTACATCAATAAAGTAATATCCTTTCTCCCTAAAATAGTCACATACACACACAAGGAGGCTGGTAGAGAGGAAGGTGTCTAGGGAGGACAGAGCTGATGTCCCGGGAGTGAGGGAGCTAAACAGGCTCTAAGGGGAGGGGTCGCCGTTGGTGAGCGAAGCCTGAATCCACGATGCCAGAGCTGTAGCCGGGGGCAGCCACGCACATGGGCGCCTCACTGGCCTGAGGATGACAGGGTCACAGAGAAGGTTCCGGGGTATTGGGTCAGCCCTCCATGTGGGCGTCAAAGTCACCTACAACTCCTGCAGAACTTAAATAGCAGGCGGACTCTAAGCCAAAGCCTGCAGTGAATCCAGGACAGGGAGTAGCAGGTCCCCAGGTCCTAAATTATTCACAGGTGCTGAACCAGTCTCTACGTTCAGTTTTCAGGTTTGTATTTTCTGCACAGGTTTTGTAAATTTGGACTTTGCACCTGTATGTGGGGCAGGGCATCCAACTTCTTTTTTTTTTTTTTTGCATTTGTTTTTTGTTTTTTGTTTTTTGTTTTTTTTAACATCTTTATTGGGGTATAATTGCTTTACAATGGTGTGTTAGTTTCTGCTTTATAACAGAGTGAGTCAGTTATACATATATATATGTTCCCATATCTCTTCCCTCTTTGTCTCCCTCCCTCCCACCCTCCCTATCCCACCCCTCCAGACAGCCACAAAGAACCGAGCCGGTTTCCCTGTGCCATGCGGCTGCTTCCCACTGGCTATCTACCTTACGTTTGTTAGTATATATATGTCCATGTCTCTCTCTCGCCCTAACACACCTCACCCTTCCCCCTCCCCATATCCTCAAGTCTGTTCTCCAGTAGGTCTCTGTCTTTATTCCTGTTTTACCCCTAGGTTCTTCATAACATTTTTTTTTCTTAAATTCCATATATATGTGTTAGCATACGGTATTTGTCCTTCTCTTTCTGACTTACTTCACTCCGTATGACAGACTCTAGATCTATCCACCTCATTACAAATAGCTCAATTTCGTTTCTTTTTATGGCTGAGTAATATTCCATTGTATATATGTGCCACATCTTCTTTATCCATTCATCCGACGGCGGGCACTTAGGTTGTTTCCACCTCCGGGCTATTGTAACTTCTTATAGGAGAATTTTTAGTTTTCCCGTCCAAGGCATCCCACTGAAGCCCAGCCTCCTCCCTACCTCCCTGGGCCAGCGAGCCCCTCCTAGACTACAGGGCGCTCCCAGAGACACGGGTCTCTAGGGTCCTAGTTCTGCCTCTCTTGTCTCCTCTGTGTGAAGAGGTGTGCCCCCTTTTACCACCTGGGCATTAAAGTCCTGGTCTACATGTAGACCTGGGGTTTCCGGTTACTCTTACCACTTGGATTTTAATTTTTTCCTTTTTCTTTTTTTTTTTTTTCCTTTCTTTTCACTTCTTCTATGTGTTAAAAATATCTTTTTCTATTTTATGTAGCATTCCTATTGCTTATATTAAAGGAAGGGGCTTCATATCTGTTTGGACCACTGAGTCACCAGAAGTGCCACTGTTCCCCAGACGTGGTGTCAACCTCCCATTTTTTATTTATTTATTGTTTTTTGCAGTACGCGGGCCTCTCACTGTTGTGGCCTCTCCCGTTGCAGGGCACAGGCTCCAGACGCACAGGCTCAGCGGCCATGGCTCACGGGCCCAGCCGCTCCGCGGCACGTGGGATCTTCCCGGACCGGGGCACGAACCCACGTCCCCTGCATCGGCAGGCGGACTCTCAACCACTGCGCCACCAGGGAAGCCCCCAACCTCCCATTTTTAATACTTCACACCTCACAGTTGTTTGTGAGTCTGTCTCCCTTCACAAGCTTCTCTAGGGTTGATTGATGGCATAGCTTACTTCTCTTCGTATCCTGCTGCCCAGTACAACACAAGGAAGATGCTTATGAAATCATGGAATGAGAGAGAGGGAGAGAGAAAGATAACTTAATAGGTGTTAACCTCAAAGTAGTGAACTTTTTTTGGAGCCACACAAACAAAAATGTGTTACTTTGTTCAGTATGAGATCAAGTCAGAACAGTTGAACTCAGTTTCGAGGTACGTACAACTCCGATCCGACCCTATTACTTATTAAATGCAGCATCTTAAAGAACTGCAAAAAGCCAAACTGTAAATCTTCTAAGGACTCCGTCGTTTTAAATTTATGTTTGCAGCTGAGGTCAGCCACACCTCCTGGGGCTGGTCTTAAAATAATTCGTTTCTCAAAAAGTCACAGTATCCTGGCACTGAACAATAACACGAAAGAGCCCCAGCCTGGAGGAACTATTTGTTTTTGTAGCACCAGAATCAACCCTCTTTTAATGAACACAGAGCTCGCCATAGGTTCAGCGGTTTTATTCAGCTGTTTTCTGAATCTCTCAAAGCTCAGCTTCTGAAATTCTAGCAAGACCCCATCCACGGCTCTCCTCAGCCTGGACACCCCCTTATTCTTTCTGCTCACCAACCCCGACCTCAGACAGACAGGCAGGGACAGACAGAGGGGCCGTACTGACCAGGAGCCTTGCTGCCTCTCACTTGCTTTGCACCGCAGCAACAGAGGTGTCCTGGACCAGCGCCCACGCCCTGGAAACAACACACCAGTCTCAAAGGCACAGGCCCTGCCTGATAGGACTTGAATGCGGAGGTGATAACAGCAGCTGAGACAGAGCAGGGCCGGGAGCCCCCCCACCCCCTGTCTATGGAAGCATAGCAGACACTTAAACACCCCCTCCACTGCTGCCGGAAGGAGGGGTTGAGGCGGAGACTGACGGGCAGGTGGCTGCGCATCACTCCAGGTGAGCAGGCACTGAACCTGCACGCCAGGTTGGCACCAGACCACCAGCTCTACCCTCCTTCCTCTAGGGTGACCCCGAAATGGTACTTTCCCAGCCAAGAAGCCTGGCGGGCCAGCCAGGCAGCCAGGAAACGGATGCCAAGGCTGTCACTAGCGGAGGGCTTGAAAAGGCGCAACCGAGACCTTCTGACTCCCACCTGTATCAGACACACCTGTATCCATCTGACTGCCTGCTGCACCAGAGATTATAGAGAACAACAGAGCGGGGAGGACGGGCTCCTCTCTGGCAGATTTCAGTACAGGAGATGGATGATGAGAAATGTGCAAGGATGATGAAATCGCCCCTGCCACCCCAGTGCCCTGTGTGTCTGTGCTCTAGGCACAAAGCCAAAACATTATAAGAGGCGTGGCTTTTTCTGCAGAACCTCCAGACCTCTCTGAATATTGAGGTCGTCTGATACATACGGTATCTCATGCTTCCTGAGCATTACAAAGGGAGGGGACAATTTCTGCCAACATGCTAGCTACTCTCCCTGGGACCAGCTAAATCTAAGGGTTCGCGATGACGTTTCCTCCGGCCACGGGCTGAGTGGAACAGGGAGCCGTGTGGATTCCTCATTTTGTATCCCTGCAGGCCTGGAATGAGATGCACCAGCCAGTGTGGACTCAACAGACGCCTGAAATGCCATTCCTCAGAACTGAGTCTGCCACTCAAGCGGGGGCTTCCTAGAAGGCGGGG
Organism: Lipotes vexillifer; assembly: GCF_000442215.2. Taxonomy (NCBI): domain Eukaryota; kingdom Metazoa; phylum Chordata; class Mammalia; order Artiodactyla; family Lipotidae; genus Lipotes; species Lipotes vexillifer. The sequence goes on from NW_006782167.1 coordinate 1,522,435, forward strand.
GGGGGGGGGCCCGAACCCCACCTCAGGCCCCTCCATCCTGAAGCTGTTCGTCCTAGAGCCCTAGGTCTCCCCACTGCCGGAGGCCAACTGGGAATGCTGGAGGGCAAAGCCCTGTTGCAGGAAGCAGACCCCAGCTCAGCGGGAAGTATTTCTTTATTCATTCCAGAGGTGGGCTGTGGAGCGGGTGTGGGTTAGGGCCGTGCTGCTCCGATCAGCCTTGAGCATCTTGTCGGACCGTGTGCCTGCAGAGTTGGACGGAGACCAAATGCGTCTGCAGGTAAAGCACGGCTGTCCGTGGGGCTCACAACACGGCCGTCCGGGTGAAGAGCTCTTCCAGCAGAAGCAGGAAGGTGTGCTGCCCATCTCCGGGGGCCCAAGGCAGCGCAGAGCTCCCTCTGACCTGCACCCACATCTGAGTGCTCTGAGGGCCTCTGGGGTTACTCCACTAATTCACAGAGGGCCATTAACCAGAGGTGACGCCTGACACCACTCCAGAAGCAAAACAAGAATTCAACTGCACCAAGCTCATTGAAATATTCAGACGCACACAAACGCAAAAGCAAATGAGACCCCAAATGCGGCGGTTTCTTAGGGCAATCAGACTAAAAGCAAGAGATTAGGTTCGAATTTAGACTCTGCTGATTAGATATGAGAATCCAGCAAGTTGCCAGATGAGACACAGGACGCCCTGTTAAACTTGAATTTCAAATAAATTTGAATAACTGTTTAAGTGTGCCCCATGCAGTGTTTGTTCCCTGCGGTATTTTTAGTTGCTAAATTTGGCAACCTTGGTGCTGCAGAAGTCGAGGTTATCGTTAGGAGGTAGATAACATGGGGTGATCTTTGTAAAAGGGTGGTGTGACATTGAATGAAACTTTGGGCGGGCCTTTCCTACGTGTTGGCTGCTCCTAGAAGCAGGGACTGTGTCTCACCAGATTGTAACCCACAGTCCCCAGTGCCCGGCGTATGGGCAACAGTACGTGAACAGTATGTTGAATTGGGTATAATGATTAAATGACATTTAGGTGGCACTTTTGGTAGAGCAGCTGATGGAGATGGTGGCTGAAAAAAAGGTTGCAAAGAATATGCAGTAACTGCACCCTGAAGGAGCTGCCCTGGCTGTTCTCATGGAGGCCTGCCGGGTTGGAAAGGAATCAGCCATGGCAGCAAAATGGAATCCGCAAGTTGTCAGAGCAGAGGTGTGCGGGGAAGTTCATGATAGAGAATTCGTGATTAAGTGACAGTGTGGCAATATTCCTGATGTGACATTTTCCCCAGATTATAAAAATCATTTATGTGCATTGGAAAATTGAAGGAAAAAAAAAAACTACAGAAAAATATTGATTAAATTCCTTCATAACTTCACAACCCAGAGATAAGCACAATTAACATTTAATTCTATACTCATATTATTTCTGAACCTATATGTATATATATTCAGAAATTAAAATTCATATAATTTTTTATCTAGCTTTTTCAAAGTATTGCGAGCATTGCTTCATGTCCTTAAATATTCTTTGAGTATATAATTCTGATGTCTGCCTCTTATCAACTTTTGGATGGGTCCAAATGTGTTACACCAATCCCTAAACATTCAAAATTGAAGTTGTTTTTAGTTCCTTGGCATTATAAGTAAAGCTGTTATAATCATTCAGTCATGCACACCAATATACACATCTCTGATTATTTTCTCAGGGCATTGGAGGGAAATTATGGGATCATTGATTATACACATAAAAAGGTATTTTTTAAATGTATTTGTATTTATTCAGCACTGACTGTATACCCTACACTATTCTAAGTACTTAAGATATGCTAAATCATTTTAGCCCTGTAGTACTAAAGGTGACGATGGTTGTTTTCCTCATGTTTCAGAGGAGGAAATTACACCACAGGAAAACTAATAACATGCCAAGTTTTCACATCTAGAAAGTGAAAGAGGAGGGATTGTCACAATCCAGATGGTCTCCAGTCCAGCTGTCTAACTGCTCCTCGCTGCTGTTTTACAGGTTTTCCATTGGTAGCTTTTGAATTCTCATCTCACACATTGGGAGACAGAGGGAAATATTATATCTTTATCTTTGGTACTGTGATAACCTATAGGTTGTTTCATTTGTACCTTTGATAACTATGTACGTTGAATTTTTTCACATTTATTAACATTTTTCATCATAGAATTTTTTAATATTTATTAAAAAGTTGCTTTTTTCCTCATTAGCGAACTGGCAGTGTTTATGTTAGGGTGATTGTCTTTTACTCTTTGACATATGTAAGTGTGTATAAATACGTATATGTGTGTGTGTGTGTGTGTGTGTATTTTTCTCTCTCCCCCTCCCTCCATAGAGGTATATACATGTATATATACATATATATATATATATACACACACACACACACACATAATATATACATATATATGTATATGGAGAGAGGGAGAGGGGATGCACATGTTGAGTATACTAACCCTTTGCTTATCGTAAATATTCTATTATTCCCTGTGTAGTGCCACGTAATTTTATAAAGGTTTGGATGTCTTTAATTCCTATATACCCAAACTATTTATTGTTCCTTACTTTAAATATTTTTAGTTAAGAATTGCTTCCATCTTAAACATTCATATTTTCTTTTAGCTCTGTTATGATTTTATGTTTTATTCAAATATCTGATCTACTTGGAAAATTTTTTATTAGTGTTATTTTGCTATTAGGAATATAACTGATCTTTAAAACTAATAACCAAGTTTTCTAGTAACATTTACTAATTGATGCATCATTTCTCCAATTTCCTTGGAAGTGTACTTCTGTCATATACTTTTTTGGGCTTTCTGTTCTGTTCCGTGGCTCTCTTTATCCTATGATACTACCACATTGTTCTGATGATTGTAATTTTATAAACAGTTTAGCAATGTCCCTGCATTGCTCCTCTTTTAAATAAAATTGCCTGTCCTTGTTCCTTTATGTTTTTGAATAATCTTCAGAATCACTTTTTCAACTTACAAAATAACATCATGGTGAAGTTTACTGGAAATACCTTAAACTTACCTATTATTTGAAGAAAGACTTACGTTTATAAAATAATATCTTTCCTTCTAGGAATAAAATTTATTTTACTTTTGTTTCTTTAATATATCTTGATAAAGTTTTGTAGTATTTTTTCACATAGACCATTCTTTTTTAATTTATTCCTTGCTATTTTGTGTATTTTGTATTCATTTGAATAAGGCTCTTTATTTAAAAAAAAAATGCTACTTGGCTTTTTGAAATGTTTAAAAGAGTCATTGAGGCTTCTGTGATAGTGGTAGTTGGTGCTTCTTTGTTTTGTTTTAGCTAACGTTCTGTGTAATTTATTAGTTTGAGTAGATTTTTAGTAGATGCTCTTGATTTTCCAAGGAGAACAATCATTCGTCATCTGGAAATGACAAGTTGGTCTTGTTGCCACTAATGATGTCTCTTTTTTCAGTCGTTTGTTTTATTGCTTTGGATAGAACTTCCAAAAAATACTGTGTAATTGTGGTGATGGTGGGGAGGGAAAGGGATGGACTCGGAGTTTGGGGTTGGTAGATGCAAACTACTATATATAGAATGGATAAACAGCAAGGTCCTACTATAGAGCACAGGGAGCTATATTCAATATCCCGTGATAAACATATGTATATGTATAACTGACTCACTCTGTTATAAAGCAGAAACTAACACACCATTGTAAAGCAATTATACCCCAATAAAGATGTTGAAAAAAAAATAATAAATAAATAAATAAATAAAACATCATTATATGTTACAATAAAAAAAAAAAACAATAATGGAAAAGAATGCCTATATGTGTATAACTGAGTCACTTTGCTGTACAGCAATTAGCATGACATTGTAAATCAACTACACTTCAATTTAAAAAGAGAGAGAGATCATTGTCGTGATGGCAGATGTGTACCTGATCCCAATGAAAACTCCTATGGTGTTTCATCATTGCATGTAATCTTCTCTGGGTTAAAATATATCCTTTTTTCTCACGTCAAAAATTATGTTTTTTGATTTGCTAATATTGGTATTTGATTTTATCTAATACATTTTTTCTTAGGATGCTTAGAAGATTTTCCCCTCCTCTGGCCTGTTTATGTAATATATTTTAATAGTAGCTTTCCTGAAATTAACACATCCTTTCATTCTTTAGGAAAAAATTGCAACTCGGCTGCAGAACATTATTTTTTGAGGTCAGAGTCACATTCCTAATATTTTCTCTCTGACTGTACAATGGGTACATAGTTTGTATTTTTCTTCTCTTGTGCTGTAGTTGTCAAGTTTTAGAACCAGGGTTAAGATAGCTTTACGGAACTAATTAGGAAGCTTTGGATCTTCTGTCCTTTCAGTTTACAGAGTCCGAGAATTATCTGTTCTTAAAAGTTGGAAAAAATTGTTCATAAAAACATGTGAGTCAAGAGCCTTTTTTGGAGGTAAGCCTTTGACAACACTTCCAGTTTCTTCCCTGGTTATTCATTTTTTTTTTAAGATTTATTTATTTATTATTATTATTATTTTTGGCTCCATTGGGTCTTTGTTGCTGCACGCAGGCTTTCTCTAGTTGCGGTGCACGGGCTTCTCATTGGGTGACTTCTCTTGATGCGGAGCGTGGGCTCTAGGTGTGCGGGCTTAAGTAGTTGTGGCATGCGGGCTCAGTAGTTGTGGCGTGCAGGCTTAGTTGCTCCGCGGCATGTGGGATCTTCTACGACCAGGGCTTGAACCCGTGTCCCCGGCATTGCAGGCGGTTTCTTAACCACTACGCCACCAGGGAAGTCCTTCCCTGGTTATTCTTTCCTCCTCAGGTGTCTGCTTCATCCTCAGTCCATTTCTGTCATCTCTATTTTCCTAGAAAATCGTCCATTTCATTGAGATTTTCAAACTGACGAGCATAAAGCAGTAAATAGTATTCTCTTAGGAACCTTTTAAACTCTCTCCTGTCCACAGCATCATTGCCTTGTAACTAATTTTGTACGTTTACATTTTCTCTCTCCTTTTTAAAATTAGATGTGTAGTTTGTCTATATGATTGGCTCAGTCACAGTACTAACAAGGTCCAAATATCAGACCTTTAAAATAAATTCTAATTTTTTCCCTCTTTCCTAATGAATTTTTGCTTCTTTCCTCATTACTTTCTCCTTTCTGCTTTCCTAAAGCTTATTTTGCTATTCTTTTCGCATATCTTAGTTGAATGTTTAATTATTTTGTATTCATCTTTTCTTGAATAGCAATGAACATATTTAAGACCGTGCAAATGCCCCTGAGTGTCACTCTGGCAACATTCCATGGTCCTTTATAGGCAGCCTTCCTATCAACATTTTCAAAGTAAAATTGACCCTTGAACAACACAGGTTTGAACTGCGTGGGTCCATTTATACATGGATTTTTTTCAACAAATACTACAGTTCTACCTGATTCACGGTTGGTTGAATCTGAGGATGGAGAACCATAGATATGGATACAGAGGGCTGACTAGGAGACTTGAGCATCCGTGGATTTGGGTATCCGCAGAGGGTCCTGGATGCAATCCCCCATAGATACTGAGGGATGATTGTAGTTCAGAGTTATAGTTTTTCCCCTCCAAAGTACAAAAGCTATTTACATAGTATTTTATCTTAATTTAATGAGGTTGGATTTGTTTTATTTAAACTGGCATTAGTCATTTATAGAGTAGGTTTCTTCTGTTTTTTGGTTTTTACCATAGTATGTGTAGATGATGCTATCGTAAGATTTCTGCCCTGAGGGATAGACATACTAAGGTTTTGTAAGGGTTTTGATTTTGTAAATGAAAATGTGAATCAGTTTGATTTAATACGTCATGAGCATTTTAAAATAAAGTGGATTCCATATTTTTAGGGCTCAAATTTGGTATGTATCTATTATATTAGTAGCTTTCATACTTAAAGTCATTATAATATTAATTACTTGTGACTTCCTGCAGCTATTAATGACCAAGAATGATATATTAAAGTATATTATTGTGTTTCTATTTCTTTCTCATTGTATTTTTAATTGATATTCTTTGTATGCTTCGGTGTGATGTTTTCAGTTGTGTGTATGAACTGTATTTTCATGGTGGAGTATATACTTTTTGAAATATAATAGGACATAATACGATTCCTATTTTTCTGTGTAAAGTATTGCATCTTTCATTTTACTTCAGTATAAATATTTGCACTCATCTTTGTCAGTTTGGGTAAATCTTTATCGGTTTTACTCTTAGCTGTTCTGAGTAATTTCAGTTAAGATGTGCTGCCTTTAAAGAAACAGACTAATAATACCTACTTCTTATAGCTGTTTTAAGGATTCAGTGAGATAATACAATTAAAATGACTAGTGTAGTGTTCGGCACATAGAAAATGCTCATGGGACTTAACTGGTGGCTCAGTGGTTAAGAATCTGCCTGCCAGAGCAGGGGTCACGGGTTCGAGCCGTGGCCCGGGAAGATCCCACATGCCATGGAGCACCCAAGCCCGTGCGCCACAACTATTGAGCCTGCGCTCTAGACCCCTCAAGCCACAACTACTGAAGCCCACATGCCACAACTCCTGAAGCCTGCGCACCTAGAGCCCATGCTCTGCAACAAGAGAAGCCACTGAATGAGAAGCCCGCACACAGCAACGAAGACCCAACGCAGCCAAAAATAAATAAATAAATAAATTTATTTTTTTAAAAAAGAAAATGCTCATGAAATACCAACTGATAATAGCATTAAACAGCATGCATTGAATTTTTTAAACAAAATGATAATTTAAGGATTGTAATTAAAGAGGATGGCCTATTTGCTTTTATGGTCACATGGCTTATGTAGGCATTATTCTTGACATCTTGTTTCATACTTTCTATTTTTTTCTATGCCCTTTGCTCTTTCCTTGTTTGTTCACTTTACTTTCTCTCGAAAAATTGTATCAGGCACTGTGATAAGCTCTATGGATGTTATCGTGAGCAAAATGTACTTGGCCTGACCTCAAGCAGCTTATATTCCAGCAGGCAGACACAGATCAAATCATCCTTCAAACAATATGTGAAATTCCAACCACAGTCAGTGCTTTGATGTCTGTTATGAAAGTAAAATCACGCGTGCCACCTTGGACTCCTATAAACATTAGTAAAGCACTTTTCATACATTATGTCATTTGAGAAGAATGATGGTGGTATAAGAGGTGTCTCTCAATAGGGTGTGATTAAATGGCAGATGGTTATTAGTTCCTTCATAATAAACATCTCTTGTGTAAAATGTCACAGTCAACTCACTGGAATCTCTCTTAGTGGGAACATGGAGACATGTTGCCTTCTGATGGGATTCAACATTTTCAGGGAGAAAAATCACCAGAACATCTCATTTCTCAGGTAGAATATCCAAGACCCCAGGCTGCGGTTCTACCACATTAGAGGGGGAAAAAACCCTACAAAGTCATTAGCTATTCAGTGACATGTGTTGTGTGTCTTCCATGTGCTAAGTACTGGGCTAAGTGATACTGTTACAAGAAAAGTGAGACATGGTTCCTGCCTCAAGGAACTGCCAGGCATTTGGGAAGCATCGTGAAGTTGAACATGAACAGCAGAGGACTCAGGTGGGCGATATCAGGATGGGGCAATTATAGCCCTCTTCAAATATTGAAAGGCCGAAAAACCAGAGTATCTTTCTTCTAGTCTGAACTGTTGAAAGATGGAGTGAGTTTCCTCATGAAAAAATATGTTTTTCTTTCACCAGTTCCACGGACTGGTCCTTCAGCTTTTTTTAGCTCACCTATGACATCAAGTGAAGATACCCTGTATGCGTGACTTTTAGAATTCTTAACTATAGTAATTTTCAAAGTTTCAGAAAGGTACTGAAAATAATTTAACAATTAACCATGTACCCAATCCCCAATTTATTCAGTGTGATCATTTTTGCAAATCTACTTTAGATTTCATTAATGAAGAGGTAAATTTTTATTTTTTTTAATGACGTATAGTCGATTTATAGTGTGTTAATTTCTGCTGTATAGCAAAGTGATTCAGTTATGAATATATATATATACATTCTTTTTCATATTCTTTTCTATTATGGTTTATTGAATATAGCTCCCTGTGCTCTACAGTAGGACCTTATTGTTTATCCATCCTATATATAATAGTTTGCATCTGCTAACTCCAAACTCACAATCCATCCCTCCCCTCCCCCTCCTCCCCCCGGCAACCACAAGTCTGTTCTTTACATCTGTGTGTCCTGTTCTGTTTCATAGATAAGTTCATTTGTGTCATATTTTATATTCCACATATAAGCAATATCATACGGTATTTGCCTTTCTCTTTCTGACTTCATTTATTATGATAATCTCTAGGTCCATACATGTTGCTGCAAATGGAATTATTTTATTCTTTTTTATGGCTGAGTAGTATTCCATTGTATATATGTACCACATCTTCTTTATCCATTCATCTGTCAATGGACATTTAGGTTGTTTCCATGTCTTGGCTATTGTGAATAGTGCTACTGTGAATATAGGGGTACATGTATCTTTTTGAATTAGAGTGTTGTCTGGATATATGCCCAGGAGTGGGATTGCAGGATCATAGGGCAACTCTACTTTTAGTTTTGTGAGGAACCTCCGTACTCTTTTCCATAGTGGCTGTATGAAGAGGTAAAATTGTAAAGATACAGTTGAAGCTCCTTTGTCCCCGCTACCGATCCCATTCCCTTTTTTCCAACCTCAGAGCTGGTACTGCAAACATCAACTGAAGTCGATGTCCATCTTTCCCATCCCTGTTTTTCCATATTTACTGAATAGACACATCTGGGTTTTTCCTGAAACTTTTACCCTAAGTCACTGTCTTGCTCAGAATCCTTCATTGCTTCCCACTGCCTGTCCCAGTGGTTCTCAAATCACAATTTTCTGAATCCCCGTGGGAGTTTCAAAATTATATGAAGAGATTCCAGGGTTGTCCTTGAGGACTTTTCAGTTTTCCAAGGTGTCTTGACCCTGGAACTGTTGACGCTTGGGGCTGCACAGCTTCTAGTAGTGAGGACTGTCCTGTGCATTGTGGAACGTTTAGCAGCCCCGCTGGCCTCCACTCGGTAGATGCCAGTAGCAGCCACCCTCTCCCCAAGTGTAAAAACCAAAACTGTTTCCAGACGTTGCTGTATTAACCATATCTTTTACTTTCTGTAGTTCTGATGCTTTGTCACCTGGGGTCTTGCTTAACTCTAGAACGATTGCTCCTCGCAGGGTTAACCAATTCTTAGAAATAATAACTTGCCCACAAGTGTGCTTTTCAATTACAACTCCACCAAACCAGAGCCCACATTCCAAATACCTCTTTTATGGAATTCCCACACATCAGGCCACTATCCACCTGCTCTGAGCATTCCAGAACCAGGTACCAGACAACTAGGGACACCCCTTGCCCCAGAGCCTGCTGAAATGATTCATGCTAGCCAATTCTAAACCTGCTTACCCTGCCTCACCTGTTCCTTCCCATGGAAACCCCAATAAAGTCTCGTGTCCATGGTTCCCCCTCCTCCTTTTGGCTCATGCCTGACCCTGGTGCTTTCCTGAGTGGCCCTCCCAGCAATGGCATGCCCCCTCCTCTTGGAAACTATGAGTAATAAAATATCTTTCCTTTTTTAAAAAAAAATTTTTATTTATTTTTGGCTGCATTGGGTCTTCATTGCTGCGCACAGGCTTTCTCTAGTTGTGGTGAGCAGGGGCTACCCTTCATTGCGGTGCGCGGGCTTCTCATTGTGGTGGCTTCTCTTGTTGCGGAGCACGGGCTCTAGACGTGCGGACTTCAATAGTTGTGTCTCACGGGCTCAGTAGTTGTGGCTCGTGGGCTCTAGAGCGCAGGCTCAGTAGTTGTGTTGCACGGGCTTAGTTGCTCCGCGGCATGTGGGATCTTCCCGGACCAGGGCTCTAACCCGTGTCCCCTGCCTTGGCAGGTGGATTCTTAATCACTGCACCACCAGAGAAGCCCCTAAGCTATCTTTTCTATGGTCGTTGTTTCCTGATCTGTTGGCCCTCTTGTGCCTCAAATTTGCTATGAATATACTCAATTTTAAGCAATTCCCAAGTGTCTTCTGGTGCAGAATTGCCCCAGTGTGAGAATGACTGGGTTAACTTGAAAGCTGGGCATCTGTATTTTTAAAAAATGATCCAGGTGATGTGAGATCAACAAGTTTGGGGAACCCGCAGCCTTTAGAGTTTGTGCACAGAGCTTTGAGTCTGGCGCTCAAGGCTCCATACAGTCTGACCCCATCGAGCGTGAATTCTTTCTCCTTTCCTGCATAACACTTCACAGCTCTAGTCCTCTTGTCCTGTGACCTGATCCTTTGCTGCATGCTGACCCCTCTTACTTCCAAACCTTTGTTCCAAATGCAGACCCCAGCTTTTCAAATGAGCCATCAGACTTCTAATCTCATATGTATTATTTTTAATAATAAATTTTTTTTTAATCAAAGGAATTAACTCACCACATCTTAATCTGGACACATCTGAAACTGCTAAAACACTACCCTCAGGCCATAATGCTTTACAAACCCTCATACAAATATGAGGCAGTCATTGCAAATTTATACTCTCATAACACATGGCAAGGCACTTCTCACGGTTTAATTTCATATCCGCGTCTGTGGTTATTTGATTCCTGTCTCTGGCATTAGACTGAAGCCTTCACGAGGTCACAGATCAAGTCTGTTTTTGCATTACTTACCACGGTGTCTGGCAGTAAACATTCAGTAAATAAACAAAAGAATTGATTAATTAACCAATTAATTAATCACTACTTTGTCTTCTCAACGTGATTTCACGCTCCTGCGTATTCTTTGTTTCCATATTTCCTTCCAACCTTATGCATATAGTTATGTTTAAACAGTACATATTGAAACAATAAATGATAACTGTTACCTAAACCACATTAGTGTTATCAGCTCTGCTCTACAGAGACTGAACTACAGATGCCAGCACTCATTTGTTTTATTTTTTAAATGGCAGACTCCCTTCAAACAACGACAAAAAAAACAACAACAACAATTGCATTTGAAAAGAAATATGATGTTACTTATGGCAATTATGTCGTTGCTTATCTAGAAAGGACAGGTTTAATTAAAACTGAGCATTGGTTCCTAAACCCCAAAACTATCCTCTCATTTGACAAATGTCTGTGTTGCCAAGGCACTTCCAAAAGTTGAAAGGAATTAGTAGAAAGTGTTCTCTGCTGTATTTATTTCTGTTTCCTACATGGAGATGCCCTTCAGCCTGAGGGGAAAAAACACAACATGTCTCCCCAGCTCCCTGTTTTTCCACCTCAGCATCTGCATTTCTTATTTAGAGGGGGGAAAAAAAAAAACCCTCTCAAATGCTAGGATTTCTTTCGTTCTCAGTGATGAATCTGCTCATGCTTAGAAAATACTGACTTGCCAGTTCACTGTGAGAATTCTCACCTGCAGCTCCCACCCCACCCGTGGGAACAGGTGGCACCTCTGGGCTCCTTGTAGACCTGGCACCGCTCAGGCTTCTGAGGGGCTTCTGAGGACCCAGGGCAGGTGCCGTCAACAGGTTGATTCCCCAAAGCCTTCTTAATGTTCTGCCCATCTCCATTGCTGTAACGCAATTAAGACGTACTTGTTTCCCAAATTCTGAATGTAATTTATATCTAAAGGGCCTGAACACCTAAAATTAAATGCTGACTTATGAAGGTAGCCTCCGGGCATTATAGGATGAGTCAGACCTCCTCTCGCAGAGAGTAAATGTGAGGTATCCTCACAGCCCTTGAGACTCAAGGGAATTTTTTGACCATAGTTTGTATAATAACTGCCAGCACCAAGGCCCCGAAAAACAAAACAAAACAAAATAAAACCTCTTTGATCTTTCTTAGATGGGCAAACCTTCGAACTTCCTCGAGAAAATAAATCTGCACTTGAAAATTTATATCCCAAGGTTGGAAAACAAAACCACACTCGCTGGTTTCACTAAACAGAAAAGACTTGTTGGAAATGGCTCCAGGGGTGATGGCTGTGACTAGAGCCATGAGGAAAGCTGGCAGCTTCTTTGCCAGATGATCAGGGTCAGCTCAGGCCCGCCCAGGCGTCCCTGCGCTTTCTTTCTCTCCTGCTTTCTCTCCACAGACCCTTCCATCTCCACCTGTACCCCCAGCATCTCTTCCTCTTCTCACCCCCGGACGCCATCCCATTTCAGTCTCTTTGTCTTGTTTTTCCCTCCCTCTGCCTGCCCTCTGCCTCCCCCCTCCTCTTTTCTGAGCCCTGTGATAACCCTTTTTCCCCTTTTCCTCCTTCTTACCTTAGAGCTGTTTGCATCCCTGTTTAAGGTTTCAATCTGCCTTAGATCCCTACAAAATGAGATGCGCTCAAAATAGGCGCACAGGGGCACCTCAGGGCCAAAGCAGAGAATCCAGGACCTCATTCTCGGTCGTGATTTCAAGCCTTCGCTGCTAATCACGGCGTCTTAGACACCTGAGGATGAGCGTACCACATACCACGTCGCGGGACCTGACCTGACATCTGAGCGTGGGACTTCCCAGGCTCCCGGAATCGAGATGCGAGCACCCCATCAGCCCACTAGTCTCCGATGAGCCCCTCAGGCACTGCAGTGGGAATGGGCTTCTCCCATGAACTTAAGGGGCACACGGCTCACGCACAAAGAGATGGGTGACTAGCCAGGCAGAAATGACAGCCCAGGCACCAGGTTTGGTTGAAGAACCAATGAGTTAAATGGGGGAAGAGCAGAAAGGTGCAAGAAGGTTGCACAGGCCAGTGCAACCAAGAGGAGGCGGGTCACGCATCCAGACTCTCCACCGATGAATGGAGTCCCTGTTCATCCAAGGCTCTCACATCCCCAAGGCAGCCTCTGCATGGCCCCCAGGACCCTGCATTGGTAACCCGGTCTGGTCTTCTCTGCTGCACGATAGTGAGCTGGACAGGCAGGTGGCTGTGGTCCCGCCTTTTGTCTTCATCTCCTTAGGACATGGCCCAGGTCCTTGAAGCCCATGGGTGTTTTGAAGAGGACGAGGTCTCAGCATCTTCAGCAGCCTTTATCAGTATCTCCCCTTGTCTGGTCACCCACTGGAGAGATGGGGCCTCTCTGTCTGGTTAAGGCAGTTGATGCCTATGACACAGGGACATGTTGAGAATTTTAGAAGCCTTCCAGATGGTTAATTCTGTAGATTTCAGATATCACGACTCTAGGTCATATGTAGAATTTATAGAGGATGGCTCCATCTTCCCTTTGCTTGCCCCTATCTTCCTTTGTGTGTTTCCATTCCCAAATTTATGGGTCAGGGGCAGGACAGATATGCTGGAATGTCTGCATGTGGGAGAATGTTTGGACACTGGGAGCATCCCCAAGCCCCATTCCACGATAGAGAGTGGCAGGGGGAGCTGGGGCGGAAACGTATGCTACATAGACACGTTATCTTTATGGAAAGCCAGTGGTCCGTATGGCAGGTAGAGAGGTACCAATCACCGTCTACTGAAATGAAATACACACCAATCTCCACCCAAAATAAAAACACACACAAAATTTGTAATCTTTCTTGGTGAGAGGGAGAAAATGAGCTCTTAACAGAGACCCACTCCAGAGGTGAAGGGAAAGTGCCTCATGTCCTGTTTAATATCCTCCTCATTCACTTTTTAAGCAAATGCTTGAGTCAGAAAGAAAAAAAAAAAAAAACCTGCTCCCATGTAGAGATAAGTCATAATCAGAAAAGAGCCAAGGCATGGATATAACTAGAGAGAAGGAAGAAAGAAACAAAAGCCAGATGGAGAGAATATACATCAGAAGAATGACTTAGCAAACAACAGTACAAGCAAACATCTATCCACAGACTCAAAGAATTTTTAATGGCATCTGTGAAACTCAGAGCTCAAAGAAGAGATATAAGGATCAAGGAAGACGTGATAAGGCAACAGAAAGAAATAATGTGAGAGCTGAGAGAGCGCCAGGGAAAACGTGGAAGAGAAGAAAAATCCTTTCAAAACCTTTTTGAAAAATCGGTTCCAAAACCCAGAATCTTCAGAAATCAAAATAAATATTGTTGAGAGAGAGGTGAAGGACAGTCTTAGAAAAAAAGAAACAAACAAAATATGTGAAAAGAAGTGAAGAAAGTGAGGCACAGTGGTTAAACATGCACGTGACTGGTGAACCGTCAAAAGGAAAGCAAACAAAGTAGATCTAAAATATTCAAATATACAAGAGAGGGACATCCTATGAAACAAAGGCAATTATGTGTCTTAGGATTGGAAGGGTACACTGTGTCCCAAGAAGAGCTAGTGCAGAATGATCAACTGAAACATATCTATTAAATTTGTTGTGCTTTGTTAATTACAGCGAGTTTCCTACACCATCGAGCTCATCCTTTGTATGGCTCTCCAGCCCTCCCCAAAAATAAATTAGCAAAGAAGACACACATTTTAAAGAAGCTACCCCTAGGGGTGAAAAATATCTACCTGGGTTCAAAATTCTCTACAGCAACATATGTCTACAATTCCTCAGATATAAGAAATGAGACCAAATGTTTTCTGCCAAGACAGACACGTTCAAATACTCAAGAATGAAATAAACATAGACTCCATAAACCCTTCCGGAAAAAAAAGTGTTAACTGAATTGAGATTTCTAAGAGATTTCGTTAAATCAACTTAAAAACTTTGAAAATTACTGCCACAGGAAAAAAATATATATAAATTTTGATTAATGCTGAAAAACCAGAACGCATAATAAAATGGTCTACTTGGAGAGCAATCTTTTTCTGAAAAACTCATTGTAAGGTGAATTCACCTGTTGCTATTATTGTTGTTATTGTTATTATTATTATTATTATCTGCCTCTTCTAACTAGAAGATAGTTCCATGAAGGCAGGAACTCTATTTTGTTCACTGCTATATCCCCAGCACCTGAAATTACACCTGGTACATAGTAAGTGCTCAATAAATACAGTCAGCCCTCCTATCCATGGGTTCTGCATCTGGGTGTTCAACCAAATGTAAATCAAAAATATTCAGAAGGGCTTCCCTGGTGGCGCAGTGGTTAAGAATCCGCCTGCCAATGCAGGGGACACAGGTTTGATCCCTGGTCCGGGAAGATCCCACATGCCGCGGAGCAACTAAGCCCGTGTGCCACAACTACTGAGCCTGCGCTCTAGAGCCCGCAAGCCACAACTACTGAAGCCTGCGTGCCTAGAGCCCGTGCTCCACAACAAGAGAAGCCACCGCAATGAGAAGCCTGCACACTGCAACAAAGAGTAGCCCCCGCTCGCTGCAGCTAGAGAAAGCACACATGCAGCAACGAAGACCCAATGCAGCCAAAAATAAATTAAATGAATTAATTTTGTAAAAAATTTCACAGATGCAGGGAATGGACTTGTGGACACGGGGAGGGGGAAGGGTAAGCTGGGACGAAGTGAGAGCGTGGCATGGATATATATACACTACCAAATGTAAAACAGATAGCCGGTGGGAAGCAGCCACATAGCACAGGGAGATCAGCTCGGTGCTTTGTGACCACCTAGAGGGGTGGGATAGGGAGGGTGGGAGAGAGACGCAAGAGGGAGGGGATATGGGGATATATGTATAGCTGATTCACTTTGTGATAAAGCAGAAACTAACGCACCATTGTAAAGCAGTTATACTCCAATAAAGATGTTACAAAAAATTCTGAAAGTTCCAGAGAGAAAACTTGAATTTGCTGTGCCAGACAACTACTTACATAGCATTTACATTGTATTTACAACTATTTACGTACCATTTACATTACATTAGGTATTAGAACTAATCTAGAGGTGATTGAAAATACGTGGGAGTATGTGCATAGGTTACATACAAATACTACACCATTTTATATAAGGGACTTGAGCATCCATGGATTTTGGTATCCATGGGCGTCCTGGAGCCAATCTCCTGCAGATACCAAGAGACGACTATTATTTTTTAAAGAAACATACAAATGAAAACAGAATACAAAGTGAAATTACAGAAATGAAGCCAAACACTGATAACATATTGATAAAAATGGATGAAATGAATGCATTTATTAAAGGAAAAAAATCTCAGATTGAGCCAAATACATAAACCAAGAAAATTTAGTGGTTAAAAAAATACAGGCTCTGAAGTAAAAATGCAGCTTTGATTTCCAAAACAAGATCTATCCATTGTTCATCATTCATAAATTATCCTCATCTTACAAGGTGCATTTCCCCCTCTTCTCCTAGGACTGTTTTGAGTCTGTAAGCAGATAATCCATGTAAACCATGACTTTGAAGGGTGCCTAGTGTACGGTGCCCAGTCTGTAACTGTCAGCCCCCAGAAGTAAAAATGGAAGTGGCCTTGGCTGTAACAGGGTGAGAGTAGTAATAACCCAAAACCAGTGGTTCAGAAGGACCACGACAAGAAGGACTAGTGACATGGCAGCATGAAAGACGGGGCCTGATGTGGTCTGCAGAGTGAGAAAAATATTCTTTTTTTTTTTTTTTTTTTTTGCGGTACGCGGCCCTCTCACTGTTGCGGCCTCTCCCGTTGCGGGGCACAGGCTCCGGACGCGCAGGCTCAGCGGCCACGGCTCACGGGCCCAGCCGCTCCGCAGCACGTGGGATCCTCCCGGACCGGGGCACGAACCCGTGTCCCCTGCATCGGCAGGCGGACTCTCAACCACTGCGCCACCAGGGAAGCCCAAGAAAAATATTCTTGAAGGAAGTGACACTTAAGCTGAGACCTGAAGGATAAATAGGAATTAGTCAGGTAAAGAGCAAGACAGTGAGTGGAGAAGATAGAAAAAAAAGTTGTGTGTCTAGTGGGGCACGTGGCAGGGGCACCAGCTCACGTGAGCAGAACTTAAAATAGAGAAATGCCAAATAACGCAACCTCAGAAAAAAGTATCATTGGCCTAAACACTTTAGTTAACAGACGCTGTAACAAAGGGAATTTTTGTGATTCATGCATTCAGTTTACTTAACAAATACTTATTTAAGTTCTATATGCAAGTTCTATGTCAGAGGCAATAAATAGTGCCAAGAGATGCAGAGCCCTTGGACTCTGGAAGCTGACAGTAGAGGGGGATGTTCTGAAAAATTAATCTTAAGTACCCTAGGTTTAACCATGAAAAATGGCAGAGTGCTATAGGAGCCCTTATTTAATTAGGGTCCAAACAATCTTCGTAGAGGGAGTATCTTTCAGGAGAGAACTTAAGAGAAAATTAATAGCTCTTAGGTGTGTGAAGTGAGATGGTCAAGGCAGTTGTGAAGATATTGAAGCAAAGCACGTTGCATGCAAGGATCCAAAATAAGTCCAGTATGTGTGAAACAGAAGCAGAAAGAAAGCAACAGAGAGCAAGAGTGAGGGAGAGTAAGAAAGTAAGAAGAGAAAAAAGCTGAGAGGCCGACAGGGCATGGTCATCCATGGTAAGGATGCTGTGATTTCCTGAGTCCATAGAAAATCATGGAAAGGGCAGTGATGAATGCATTTTGTGTATTTTAAAAAGATCCCTCTGCTTACTGTGTGGGAAATTGTTGGGAGCAACCAGAAATGAAAGTTGAGATCAAGCGTATTTGTCAGGATAGGCTTAGTTGCCTAAGAGTAACAAGCAACCCCGAATCTCAGTGGCTTAACAAATAAAAATGCTTTTCTCACTCAGGCCGCACATCTTTCAAGGATTGCCTGGGAATTCTGTTGCACATCATCCTCCCTCAGGGATGCAGACCGAGAGAGTTTCCTCCAGGGAGGGTGCTTACTTGCCATGGCGGGGAGAAGGAAGCAGGGCAGATCACTCACCAGCTCTTCACACGGCAGAGGGTACCATGTCATTTCTGCTGACATTTAACAGCCCAAAGGACATGCCTGAGTCCAAGGGTCTGAGAGGTACAATCCCACCGTTTGCCAGGGTGAACTAGAACCAGAGAGTTGTAAACATCTTACAGACCACCACACCAATTCAGATGCAACAGTATTCCAGGTAACAGGTGACAGAGGAGCAGTTAAGTTTTTTTCTTTTAATTTTTATTGGAGTGTAGTTGATTTACAGCATTGTGTTAGTTTCAGGTGTACAACAAAGTGATTCAGTTATACATATACATATATTCATTCTTTTTTCAGATTCTTATATAGGTTATCACAGAATATTGAGTAGAGTTCACTGTGCTATACAGTAAGTCCTTGTTGGTTATCTATTTTATATATAGTAGTGTGTGTATGTTCATCCCAAGCTCCTGATTTATCCCAGCCCTCCACATTTCCCCTTTGGTAACCATAAGTTTGTTTTTGATACCTGTAAGTCTGTTCTGTTTTGTAAATAAGTTCATTTGTATCGTTTTTAAATTAGATTCCACATATCAGTGATATCATATGATATTTGTCTTTCTCTGTCTGACTTACTTCACTTAGTGTGATAATCTCTAGGTCCATCCATGTTGCTGCAGATGGCATTATTTCATTCTTTTTTATGGCCGAGTAATATTCCATTGTATATATGTACCACATCTTCTTTATCCATTCATCTGTCAGTGGGCATTTATAATTAGAATTATTAAAATTTATCAGTTAGGTGGAAGTGGGTGTTGAGGGAGGTGGAAGCCTCAGGGGTCAGTCCAATCTCCTGTGATGGAAAGGGCAACTGGGTAGGTGGTGGTGACATATCCCATGTTACGGGACATAGAAGATCTAGATGGGAGTGGGGGGAAACATCCAGAGGTGGCTTTGGCATCTAGATGGTACCAAAAGCCAATGGAACAGACGAGATCCACAGAGTAGGGGCGCAGTTAATTCTACTTTAAGGCAATTCATCCTACCTTGGGATTTTATGTTTTAGCACGAGAAGTCCCATGTCATGGAAACCTCCTCAGGCCTGGACAAACTGTGACAGTTGGTCACCCCATGAGAGAGAGTGTGTGAATAAAAGGAACACTAAGATTCTTGAGGAGGACAGTGTGAGCTGGACAGACAGATGGAGGAAGAAGGGCTGTCAAATGATCCTGAGAAAATTAGCCATGAAGACAGAAGCCAAGTCAGGGGAGTGTGAGTCCAGATACCGCAAGGGAAGGGAGTGTTTCAGGAAGGAGCAAGTGAGTGGTCAACGGTGGGAGATGTGCCAGGAAGTCTAGTGGGACACAGTTGGAAAGCGCCCACTGCTGCAAGATTGGAAAAGAGCTGATGTTGGGGTCTGTGGTGTTCATGCCTCCAAGCAGAGGAGCCTACAAGAGGGGAGGTCTGACACATCAGCAAGTGGTCTGGGCTTGTCCCTGCCATGCTGACCAGATGGGCCAGATAACAGCTTCTCACACAGCCGACAAGAAATGGGGCTGATCAAGTTTCTTGACCTACGGTTCCCTCCACACCTCCTCTGGCTCCTGAGCTGCAGAATTCAAAAAGAATCCATTGAACCCACAAGAGGAATTTAAAAAAAAAATCCTCCCTAATTATACAGCTTTAAGATACAGACGAAACTCAAAGACAGAAAGAAAATAGCCAGTTTGGAGTGTCTGAAGGATTCCTTAACATAAAGATGAACTGTAAAGAAAAAATTTTTTAATTTTAATAAACATCTGATTTTTTTCTCAGTAACTTTCAAGAAAATTCTGATAATGTAAAAAAAGGTGAAGAATAAAGACGCTAGAATTTCAACAAGTTTCAGATTTTATTATAAGCTCTATTAATTGGTATAGGCTAGCTACTGAAACATGCAAGAAAAAAAAAGCCTCCAAAATTTAAGTGATTTAACCTGATGGAATTTTGTTGTTTGATCCTGAAACTGTATAATGCAGATATTTGTCAGATGGCCTTCCACGCAGTGACTCAAGGACCCAGGCCTTTTCCATCTAGTGGCTATCAGAATAAGGAGTTTTTCGTTCTCCCCCCCAAATAATTGAAATATAATACCAATGAAATCTGACATTATTTTGGGAACTTGACAAGGTAATTCTGATGTTCATTTCAAAGAAATACAATTTTGAAAATATTTGAAAAATAACGTTAATGACTGGGGACTTTACCTCCAGAAATCAAAATCAAGCTGCAGTGATTTTTTTCACTTTTATTTTTTTCACTTTTTATTTACATTAATTTGCAAAGATAGTACAGCAAGGTCCTGTGGACCTTATACCCAATTTTTCCCAATGCTAAAACCAGGAATTTGACATTGTACAATGTGAGTGTATGTAGTTCTGTGTCATCTTATCACATGTGTAGATTTGTGTAACCACCACAAAACAATCAAGACCCAGAACTTTTTCATCATCACAAAGATCTTCCTTGTGTTCCCCTCACCTCCCTACCCTCTCCCCCATATCTAATTCCTGGCAACCACTAATCTGTTTCCATCTGTATAATTTTGTCCTTTTGAGAATGTTACAGAAGTTGAATCATACATTATGTGACCTTTTGAGATTGGCTTTTTTCACTCTGCATAGTGCCCTTGAAATCCATCCAAGTTGTTGCCTGTTACAAGAGTTCATTGTTTTTTATTGCTGAGTAGTATTCCATGGTATGGATGTGTCAGAGTTTGTTTAGCCACTTACCTATGGAAGGAAATTTGCTTGTTTCCAGTTTTGGGTAGTTACAAATATTTTTATAGTCCTGTATGTCCCTGAGGCTGTGTTCTCTTTTTTAAAGTCTCTTTTCTCTCTGTTGTTCAGACTGGATAATTTCTATTATTCTATCTTCAAAGTCTCCGATTCTTTCTTCTTTTAATTCTGATGTCCAGCTCATCTTAGTTTGGTTATTGTACATTTTAGTTCTAAAATTTCCATTGGATTCTCCTTTATATCTGATATTTCTTCGCTGAAGTATTCTATTGTTTGTTGGAAATTTCTGTGTTCTTAGTATGATGAGTGATGTTTTAATTGAAACCAGGACATTTTAGATATCATGCTGGAATACTGGATCTTATTTAAATTCTTCTCTGATACCACTCTGGTGAGTGATGGGGGCGGCACCTCACTTCTGCCAGGTGGGTGAGCTTGGAAGGTCTGGCTTCTCTACTCAGCCTCCATTGACACCTGGGGGCTATAGGAGGGACTCCTGGTTACTGCTGGGTGGGGATGGGAGGTAAGGTTCTTATTAGACCTTCCCTGACACTATCCCAGCAAAAAGGGGTAGAGTACCTCGTTACTGCTCCCCGTATGTCCTCCACTGACATCTCATCGTGGTTTTGATTTGCATTTCTGTTTGGGTTTTTTTTTTTTTTTTTTTTTTTCCCTCCACTGACATCTCATCGTGGTTTTGATTTGCATTTCTGTTTGGGTTTTTTTTTTTTTTTTTTTGTCTGCACTTGTTGGTGTATCTTGGTTACTGTTTTTTTTTCACTTCCAAGTCTGGGATATATAAGAAAACAAGAAAAATCCAGAGGACTCAACACCATGTCTTTCCTTGGATATTGAGGTCCCTAGCCAGTCTACCTTCTTTCCACCTTTGAGAGTCTTCTTATGATTCTCTTGTATAAAATCTCCAGGACTTATAGTTGTACTCAGGAGGAATGGGAAAATGTATGTCTACTCCATCTTCCTGGAAGTGGATGTCCAGGCTTTAATAGTTTACAAATGAAAAATGTGAAAGTGTTAAATGTTGCAGCAGAAATGGACAGAACAGTCAAATAGAGAAAAACCGCATTCGGAAATCAGTAAGAATTCTTCAACAAATGTTGAAGAATTACCCAGCTAACCAAAAAGAGCAGAATTAGATCTCTGCACATATAATACTCCAAAATGAATTCCAGATAGATTAATTGTACAATTAATTAATTAATTGTAAAAGAAAACCATATATAGGAGAGAATATAAGCACATTATATAATCAGGATAGGAATAAATTTGTAGCATTTACACACAAATGATGGCTATCTTTAAAATATAAATAATTCTTATAAATCATTAAGAGAAATATGAGTACTATAAGTAAATAATTGGAGAAAGGCCCAAAGAGATTATTTGCATAAAGGATATAAGTAGCTAACCAACATGAAAAAATGCTTCCCTTCTCAAGCAATGGGGAAATAAAAATTAAACAAATTAATTATTCTGGGTTTTGGTTTGAATTGGTTCCTTTTTGGCCTGTTAAGTAGACATTTTTTTAAAAAATTATTTTTTAATCGATTTTCTTATTGGTAACTTTCCCTGAATCAAAGAAGGACTTGGAATTAAAGCAAACTCTTCAAATCCCTAAATACATTTCAGATATATTTTTTTAAATTGAAGTATAGTTGATCCCCAATGTTGTGTTAGTTTCGGGTGTACAGCCTAGTGATTCAGTATTTTTGCAGATTATACTCCGTTATAGGCTGTTATAAGATAATGGGTATAATTCCCTGTGTGATACAGTATTTCCTTGTTGCTTATCTATTTTATAATATCGTACTTTGTATCTGTTAATCCCATGACCCTAATTTGTCCCTCCCCTGACTTCCCTCTCCCCTTTGGTAACCAAAAGTTTATTTTCTGTATGTGTGAGTCTGCTTCTGTTTTGCATATGCATTCATTTGTATTATTTTTTAGAGTCCATATGTAAGTGATATCATGCAGTATTTGTCTTTCTCTAACTTATTTCACTAAGTATAATATTCTCTAAGTCCATCCACATTGCTGCAAATGGCAGTATTTCATTATTTTTTATTGCCAAGTAATATAATATTCCATTGAATATATATATGACATCTTTTTAATCCAATTGTCTGTCGTTAGGCAGATGGTTTGCTTTCATGTCTTGGCTGTTGTGAATAGTGCTGCTGTGAACGTTGGGGTACGCGTATCCTTTCGAATTCATGTTTTCATTTTTTCTGGCTATATACACAGGAGTGGAATTGCTAGAACATACAGTAGCTCTGTTTTTAGTTTTTTAAGTAACCACCAGCCTTTTCCATAGTTTTCCATAGTGGCTGCACCAATTTTTATTCCCACCAGATATCCCATGCTCTTGGGTTGGAATAATATTAAAATGGCCATACTACCCAAAGCAATCGACAAATTTAATGCAATCCCTATCAAAATACCAATGACATTTTCACAGAACTAGAACAAATAATCTTAAAATTTATATGGAACGACAAAAGACCCCAAATTGCCAAAAGAATCCTGAGACAAGAGAACAAAACTGGAGGTATACCCTCCCAGACTTCAGACTGTGCTACAAAGCTACAGTAATCAAAACAGCATGGTGTGAGCACAAAAAGAGACACATAGATCAATGAAGCAGAATAGAGAGCCCAGAAATAAACCCACACACCTATGGTCAGTTAATCTATGACAAAGGAGGCAAGAATATACAATGGAAAAAAGACAATCTCTTCAACAAGTGGTGCTGGGAAAACTGGACAGCTACATGGAAAACAATGAGATTAGAACATTCCATCACACCATATACAAAAATAAACTTAAAATGGATTAAAGACCTAAATGTAAGATCTGAAACCATAAAACTCCTAAAAGATAACACAGGCAGAGCACTCTTTGACATAAATCGTAGCAATATTTTCTTGGATCAGTTGCCTAAGCCAAAAGAAATAAAAGCAGAAATAAACAAATGGGACCTAATTAAACTTAAAAGGTTTTGCACAGCAAAAGGAAACCATCAACAAAATGAAAAGACAACCTACTGAACGGGAGAAAATATTGGCCAGTGATATGACCAACAAGGGGTTAATATCCAAAATATACAAACAGCTCATATAACTCAATATCAAAAAACAACCCAATCAAAAAATGGGCAGAAGACTTGAATAGACATTTTTCCAAAGAAGACATACAGATGGCCAAGAGGCATATGAAAAGATGCTCAACATCACTAATTATTAGAGAAATGCAAACCAAAACAACCATGAGGTATCACCTCACGCTGGTCAGAATGGCCATCGTCAAAAAGTCTACAAATAACAGATGTTAGAGATGATGTGGAGAAAAGGGAGACCTCGTAATTAGCCCTTTAAATAAAATGAAAGTGACAAAACTTTAGAGGAGTGCTCTGAGCTGTGTACTAACGTATAAACACAGTCATGGCAGGAACCACCTTAATACACTTTTTGGCAGAAATATTGCCAATAAGTATCAAAAGTAATAAAGATCATCATTCCTTCTGACCAAATGATTCCACTTTGGGGAACTGACCCTAAGGAAAAGGAGATTAACATAAAGGTTAATGGACAAGGTTGCTTATAAAATATTGGCATATTCATAGAATAGAATACAACAGGGCTATTATAAACCATGTTATATAAGAGTATTTAATGCCATGGGAAAATGCTCATAATTCATCATGAAATAAAAAACAAAAAGCCAATTGCAAAGCAGTGTAGACGGTAATGCTATTTTAATAGGATAAAAATGTTCAGAGAAGTGGCATATTGAGAAAACATTTATTAAAATATCAGCACTTGAAAATTAGGTACTGCAACTATGATTAAGTTTTATTCACCAGCTCTCTCTATATTTTCCTATTTTCAAAATATATTTTTAAAAGCATATTTTCGTATTTAAAATAAAACAAACAATATATGTTAGGGATCTCTAGTTCTTAGAGATGCTTAGTGATGTCATCTGAGACACAGGCCCTTCTTAGCTTTTCATTCTGCCTTTCTTAGCTTTTTGGTTTTTATTTTTATGTTTGTTGCTTCATTGCTACAAGATGGCTATTGCACCTCTAGGCATCACATCAACAGTCCCGGTAGAAAGAAAGACGAAGAGAGCCCACCTTCTGCATCTATACCTCCTTCTCATCAGGACTGTTTCCCAGAAAACCCCTCAACAGACTTGGTTAATCTCACATGGCCGACAAAGGATGCTGAGGAAATAAGTATTCAATTTTTCTGACTGCAGAGTAGATCATGACAAGAAAGAAGGGGCTGGGAATGGATGCCAAGTGAGCCAACTGCAGTTTTCACATAGTATTTTTGTGTAGAAAATTAAAAGCACGTTTTGCAGAGTGCACTGATCGAACGCAGTGACAACCAGAAATGCAAGAACTGTGTTTTGCAGGCACTGGAAAGAGCACTTGTGACATCGGACCATTAAAAGGGGTGAGGGGATGTACTTACAAATTATCCAGGCTCTGATCTCTCCGTGGCGGGGGGTGCGACACTGTATATTGCATGTCTTTTTATTAAGAAAAGATGAGAAGCTTGAAGTCAAGCACATACGTCTCCACCATAAACTCTTCCACGGACACTTTGTTGTAAGCGACAGGGAAGAGTGCTTTCAAGCTGTGTTTGGTTACGTGAAACCTGAGTCAGCTATCCAGTGACTGCAAAAAAAAAAAAAAGAAAGAAATCACCGCAAAGCAGGATTGGTCGTACAGCTGAAGGCAGCAGCAAGCTGTTGGACAAAGAGGGAAGTCAGGGGGTCAGGAGATCTGAGGGATCCATCACGCTCTGCTGCTAAACAGCTGTGGGCCCTTGGACACATCATTTACTCTGACCGACTTCAGCCTCCTAATCTGTAAGATCAGGGGGTGTATGGAAAAGACCCTTTGAGTACTTTGAGCACGAGATGACTAGATCCCATTCTAATTGCTATCTTCTGAAGAGGAATAACTGCAAAGGTAATGAATCTCTCAAAACTTCTCACTGTGGGGCTTCCCTGGTGGCGCAGTGATTGACAGTCCGCCTGCCGATGCAGGGGACGCGGGTTCGTGCCCCGGTCCGGGAGGATCCCGCGTGCCGCGGAGCGGCTGGGCCCGTGAGCCATGGCCGCTGAGCCTGCGCGTCCGGAGCCTGTGCCCCGCAACGGGAGAGGCCCGCTGAGCCTGCGCGTCCGGAGCCTGTGCTCCGCAACGGAAGAGGCCACAACAGGGAGAAGCCCCGGTACCAAAAAAAAAAAAAAAAAAAAAAAAGAGTGAAGCAAATCACGGTGATCAGGAAGTGGTCACTGGTAGTTACTAAAGTCTTTCAGTCCAGAAATCAGAAGCTGTACAAGGAACCCTTTATTGTTACCATGGGAACGTATCAACCTTCAGTTTTGGATGAAGGTGATGGCCGTCAACATAGGCTGTGATGAAGTTGGAATTCTTCTTCCACCACTTAGAGCTGTGTGACATTCAGAAGATTACTTAACCTCTCTGTGCCTCCATTTCTCACCTGTAAAATGGGGGCCAATAATGGCATCCACTCCTTAGAAATGGGTGAAATTTAAAAATTTTAGTCTAGCGCCTGGTCTCTAGATAGTGATTGTCAGGTAAATTTTAATCCCTCAAATAAATCAATGAATTTGCAACTAAGCTTATAAGCTGTTATGCACTTAGTAACTTGTGGTGGGTTTTTCAGTTGGGGGGGGATAGAGTTTTTCCTCTATGCAGAAATGTACAGAAATGGCAGAAGTAGGAAGTTTACCATAAAACTTGGGGAAGCTTTTAATAAAATTCATTCCAGAACACATGTGCAATTTTGCAAACAGTAGTTGCCTAAGGTCCTGAGCTTCTCCCTAAGGCAGTGACCTCTACTTCTGGGAGGAAGAAACAGAATAAGAGAGATATAAAGTCTGGACAAAGCAGGAATAGAAATGTATCTTTGGATTTGGCTCAGACCGTATCTTTTGGCAAACACTGACAATTTAACTGGAAACAAAATTGGAAATGTTTCCAACTATTGACTGTTCCTGTTTCCCTTGTTGGAAACCTCTCCTGGGTCCTTAACAGGTGGTCTACTTCCAGTCCCCAAATATGAGGTGTTAAAATAGACTTTCAGATCAGTGGGGAAAAGCTGGGTTGTTCATTAAATGGTATTGAGACAGCTGGCTAACCATTTGGTAAAACAAAGTTAGAACCCTATCTCAAACCAAAATAAACCCCAACTGGGTTAAATATTTAAAGAAATAGAGACATGAAAATATCAGAAGAAACTACAGGTGAATAACAACGGAATGATATTATGGGAAAAGGCCTTATGACTATAATACTTAGCAGAAATTATCATGGGAAACATGATTATTGGCTGAATAAAAAAACTGAAATGTCCCTTTCTAAAATTCATCAGCAAAATAAGGAGAACAGTAACTGAAGAAAACTAATTTCAAGATATCAGGTTAAGAGGTTATGAGCCTCGATACAGAATAAACTTTTATAAATGAATTAAAAAGGAGGTGACCTGTCCCCTTCTCCTCGCCCTGTCCTAATGTGATCATGGCCATAAAAAGAAGGACATATGGCTAATAGACATGAAGAAAATTCAGCCACCCGTGTCATCAGCCACTTTTCTTCTATCAAGTTGTCAGAGCTGAAGGACAGCAGCTCTCCGTGTCAGGGAAAGCGCTGCTGGGTGATATGCAGATGTGTGCAGGGACGCTGGCAGTGTAACTACACAAAAACTTTTTGGAGACCTAATGGGCCATTTAGATCATTTTTTTAGAGAAAAGTCTTTGGCTACTTTTCATATTTATCCTTAGAAAATGATCAGGGACATGCCTGGAAATATAGATCAAGGATGGTCATTGCAGCAGAGTTGGGAATCTCAATATAGAAAGTTAAGGAGACATCTGTCATCTGAGGCTGGTTAAGAATGAAGATTTAGTTTCCACAATGGAATACTATGAAACTGTTTTTGTGTGTGTGTGAGTGGTACGCGGGCCTCTCACTGTCGCGGCCTCTCCCGTTGCGGAGCACGGGCTCCGGACGCGCGGGCTCAGCGGCCATGGCTCACGGGCCCAGCCGCTCCGCGGCATGTGGGACCCTCCCGGGCCGGGGCACGAACCCGCGTCCCCTGCATCGGCAGGCGGACTCTCAACCACTGCGCCACCAGGGAAGCCCCCAGCATCAGTTTCTTAATTTTGACAAAAGTACCACTGTCATATAAGGTGTGAACAATGGGAAAACTGGATGAGGGGCATGTGGGAACTCTCTATACTATCTTGGCAGTTTTTATGAAAATCCAAAGTTTTTCCAAAGTAAAAAGTTTATTGAAAACATCAATATATTTTCAAAAAGGGTGTATACCTAAGGAGCTGGATTGGGGTGAGAGACCTAAAGAATTTCAGATTCTACGTGTATAAATTTTTACAGTGACTATGCATATTATATAGTGAAGGGTAAACAGATTTAACAATAAAATGATATTATAGAAGTATATTTGTGAACATGGAATAATAGGAAAAAAGATTATAATACAACATAATCCTATTGAAATGGTTTTTAAGTTGGTGGTTTGTTTTTGCCTACTTTTTTTTTCTAATTTTAAAAATATGTATTGCTTATAGGCTACAGAATAAAGTTTAAAACATCCCCGAAGGCGATCATGGGGCAGGTGCCATTC
The DNA here is from genome assembly GCF_000442215.2 of Lipotes vexillifer. NCBI lineage: Eukaryota > Metazoa > Chordata > Mammalia > Artiodactyla > Lipotidae > Lipotes > Lipotes vexillifer. The sequence continues at coordinate 1,550,648 of NW_006782167.1, forward strand.
TCAAATCTCTGCTCTCATGAGTTCGAATCAGGGGTTTCCTGATCATGTGCCTGGTCCTTGGAACTTTGGGGCCACAGAAAGTCTGTCTCTTTCTTCTGGTGATAGATTTAAATAAATATTCTTTTAATTATGATCCAACATATCTTGTCTTTGCTTAACACAGTGCATTCAAGACAGAAGGGTAAAGATGAGAGTCTCGATACAAGTAAAAAGAAAGAGAGAGCAGGAAACATTATTTCCTACTGGGTTGGTTATTTACATGATTTTCAGAGAAAATGACAGCGGGCTGAATGAGAGAAAAAAAAAAAAAAAAACAAGATCACTAAACTAAAACACTGTTATTAGAAAACTGAAGACAAAATGTAAATAACCATTTTGCCAGTTTCATGTTTATCACATAATCACAGCACTGCCATATTTGGAATAAATAGCCTAACATTTGAATGCAAATGTGACTGATACTTATTATAATATTTTGGACATGGAATCACATACTGCAGTCTTTTCATATGCTTGCCTTACCCAGAAATGAATTTGCTGGATGGTTTCCAAGCTGTAATTTGGGCTTATAAGGCTAAATGCCACGTGACAGTTGAGTCCCCAGTAGCTTTTAAGCTCATGGAAATTAAGCAACAGCAGATGAAAGTGTATTCAGAAGCCCAGAGACCCATCTGCCCGGATCCCTACCCCCATGGGCCTCCTACTCACATGGGCCGTATTTCAGAATTCATCTCTCTGTGTCTCAGAGACTTTATGGTTTTCAAGGGCCTTCTCATGAACACAATGGCTCTTGCCTGCTCGGGGTTACAGACAAGCCAACTGGTAATTATACAAGAGTGCAAAAGCTACTGTAATTGGTGAAAATATAAGATTTCACAGGAAATCAAAAGAGAGACACCTTGGAATCTAGACACCTGGACACACAAAGGGCTTGCCAGTGTAAGGGGTGCATCTGACATGAGGCTTGAAGGATGAGTAGCCATTTCTCAGGTGAACGGGGAGATCGGTATTCCAGGCAGAGGTGACAGCGTCTGCAGAGGCCACTCAGAAGATGGGAGAGGGCCCAGGGGTGGGGTTGGGGGCCTGACGGGGTGGAGTAGAGAGTGCCAGAGGGAGGGGTGAGAGCTGGGGCCAGAGGGAAGGCAGTGGTCCCATCCCGAGAGGCCTTGAAAGCCATGTTAAGCAGGTCGGACTTTATCCCAAGGGTGTTTGGGGCTGAACTGTGTCCCTGCATCACTTCCCCAAACTCATATGTTGAATCCCTAATCTCCAGGACCTCAAAACGTGACTGTATTTGGAGAAAGTGTACTTAAAGAGGTAATTAAATTAAACTGGAGCCATTAGGGTGAGTCCTAACCAATGCGACTGGTATCCTCCTAAGAGGAGATTCGGACACACAGCGGGAAGACCGTGTGAAGACACAGGATGAAGACAGCAATCTAGCTGCCAAGGAGCAAGAAAGGTCTCAGAAGAAAGCAGCTCTGCTGATACCTTGATCTTGGACTTCCAGCCTCAAGAACTGTGAGAAAGTCTGTTGTTGAAGCCCGCCAGGCTGTGGTATTTTGTTATGGCCGCCCGAGCAAACTCATATCGATACTAAGGGCAATAAAGTGTTCTAAGCAAAGAGGGGGAGGATGGTTAGATTTAGCTTTTGAAAAGTCACTCTGGCCGATGGACAGAAGGGGTGAATACCTGCAGTGATCTGTGCAGGCTGAGCTTAGCACACCACAAGGGGCATCTTCTAAATAGACAACAACACGAATCGCGTGTCCACAACTTGTATAACACACAGTTCGCAACTGCACACCCATATGTGGCCGTGATACCAGGAGATAGGTAAAGGAATGGAAAGGAGTGAACAGATTTGAGACAGATTCAGAGACTGGACTCAGTGGTTTTTGAAGATTGGTTGGATGCCACCAGTGAGAGAGGGGAAGAAAAAAAGGATAAAGATGTTTTCAGTCTTGGGCAGCTGGGTGTATGGGTGCACCTGCTAACCATATAAGAAATCGAGAAGGAAGACCTGCATTGGAGAGGATGATTGAGTCAGTTTCGGCTTCAAGTTTGATGAACCAAAGGAAGGTAGTCCAAGTGGAGCTCTTCAATAGGGAATTGAATGCATGAAGGTATGAACTTGCACATGCATCACGATTGGAAGCCCACAATTTTTTTTTTTTTTTTTTTCCTGCGGTACGCGGGCCTCTCACTGCTGTGGCCTCTCCCCGTTGCGGAGCACAGGCTCCGGACGCGCAGGCTCAGCGGCCGTGGCTCACGGGCCCAGCCGCTCCGCGGCGTGTGGGATCTTCCCGGACCGGGGCGCGAACCCGCGTCCCCTGCATCGGCAGGCGGACTCTCCACCACTGCGCCACCAGGGAAGCCCAGAAGCCCACTATTTTAAACCACGGAGGTTGGTAAGAACAGAAGGAATCATATGTAAAATAAGGAAACAGTATAAGAGAAAGAAAAATAAGCATGACTTTTATATCCAGACTTCTAAGTCAGAGGCTCATTATGGGAATGAGGTGGCAAAACGAGAAAAGTGGTGCCCCCTGTTTCCTTCTCTTCTACCCATCCCCTGGTTCCAGGCATGGTCAGTCAACTCCTCACATCCGTCTTCTTGAGGCTTGGGTTGCTTGGATCCAGAGAGCGTGCTTGAGTGGATTTCGTTACTCACTCAGCAAATACTAGGCACCTACCGTGTGTCATATACATGCTAAGCTTCTTTCTGTTGGTCAATAAAAAACATCATATGGCTCCCCATTCTCAGAACAGTCCAGATCCTTGGTCTGTTGCAGGCACCCCTAGAATTGTAATTCTACTGACAGCATGGAAGAATAAGACTGTCTTTGTTGAATGCATGGCTGAATTCGCTTCAAGGATACATGTAGCACAGGGAGATCAGCTCGGTGCTTTGTGACCACCTAGAGGGGTGGGGTAGGGAGGGTGGGAGGGAGGGAGACGCAAGAGGGAAGAGATATGGGGACATATGTATATGTATAACTGATTCACTTTGTTATAAAGCAGAAACTAACACACCACTGTAAAGCAATTATACTCCGATAAAGATGTTAAAAAAAAGAAAAGATAAAGCTTCCAAATTTTCATGGTTGAGTATGATATTAGCTGTAGCTTAGTCATATATGGCCTTTGCTATGTTGAGTTTTTCATCATGAAAGGATGTTATATTTTGTCAAATGTTTTTATGCATGTATTGAAATGACCATGTGATTTTTATCTTTCATTCTATTAATGTAGCAGATCACATTTACTGATTTGTGTATGTTAAACCATCCTCGTATCCCAGAGATGAAAAAAAAAAAAAAAAAAGAATACATGTAGACCTGGAAAAGATGAAAACAAGGCCACTCACTGCCCCTCCCACTTTATTGTCACACATAATCAAGGACCGACCATAATATCGCTGAGGGTGGTACTTTGCATTTGGCATTATCTGAGCTGAAGCTCAAATAGTGCTAGTTATCACACACTCCCCAATATCTTTTTAAAAAATTCATTAATAAGCCTGAATGCTTTTGTCTAGTTATTAGGGAAGCTGGGGTTAGTAATTAAGCTTTGCAGCAGGACAAGCTAGGACAGAAGAGGCTGCTTGGCAACCACAGCTGACTGCCTGGTTTGGACATACCCGAGAGGAACTTCTTGGGGACCACCTGAAAGTAACTGATGGACAAAGGAGAGGAGGCTTTGTTCTTGCTTGAGCTCAAAGGATTACAATTTGGGCACAGATAGAAATGCAGTCCTGTTACCAGCCCTGGGCTGGTGAGCTCCAGAAACGTTTGGGCAACATGAGATAAGTATACAAATATTCAAATCCTTCTGGGAACCTGGGATAAGATTGTCTTGCTTCTGAGAAAAGAATACTTGTAACGTGAAATAATCCTTGATGTTGATGTTTGACTTAGGATGACAATTTGATCAGCTTAGTAACTCCATCAAGAGCAAAAAATTCATATGCAAGAGATTATAGGGAAGCAGGAAGCTTTAGTCTTCTGGCAAAAGGGACGGGAACCAGTCAGCCATGACCAAGAAGTCAACAATCCTTAAGCAAGTTGTAAAATCCAGTCTGGAAGCCTGGGGAAATCCACAATTAGTCACCCAATCATGTCCCTGTGAAGAGATGGTGACACCAAAGGAGGAAATGGACTTGACAGGAGAAGAGGTTTGAAGTGGTTTCTCCCAACTCTGGTTAAATTTGATTCTAGAGCTTTCCAAGGGGCCATTTCGAGTCCTTTTATTGTTTCATTCTTGTTCAATACAATTTCAATGCAAATGAGAAATCAGCTAGGGCTAGGAAGTCTTTGGTTATAGAGGTGTGAGAGGTATAACAAAATTCTACCCCGTCAGTAGGGAGAAGAAAAATTCACAAGTTAAAATTAATTCTAGGAAACATATCTACATAGGTGGATGTGCCAATACCCGGTGTTCACCTGCCTTGTTTTCTCACCATGCTTTACTGGAGATGAGCCGCCTAAAAAACAGCCAGATGACTTTACTGAGTGCACTGAGATTCTGCATCCGGTCCCTACAAATCAGTTATGGGCAGGACAAAGCTGACCATCAAAGGCCCATTCATAGCTGACAGATTATTCTTCAACTCAGCAAGCCTGCAAGTTGGTGCTTCTCAACTGTAGTGTGCTCACAGATCTTCCGGGGGGTATTGTTTAAAATACAGATTCTGATTCAGAAGGTCTGAAGTGGGACCTGAATTTTTGTGTTTCCAGATGATGCTATTGGCCCATGTCACACACTAGCAAGTTGACTTTTCCTGTAACATCCCATAGGTGGAGCAAAATCACATTACCCCTCCCACCTAGAACTGCAAGGAGAAAATCAACAGCTACAGGGCAGCGATTTCCCTTGTGTTAAGCATGGATTTAATTCTAGGCTGCCTTCACATGACGGATGAACCTTACAGATCATTACCAATTTAAAGTAAAAAGACATCGATGTCGACTTTTGTCATCCCGGTTACCTGTCACGACTGTAAAACACCGTGTTGCGAAAGACTGAATTTACTCAGAGGTCCACGATTAGTGGCAAACTGTCCATGTTCACCATCGAATTTCACACCTGAAATTTAAAAGCTGAAAATGCATGAGAGTCATATGACATCCCTTCATGGAAGTGAGAGTGCTTCACTAGGATTCCAGAGGCTTGGAATAAAGTCTGAGCTCTGTCATTCACTTGCTGGTGGCTTTGAATGATGCCGTCCGCCCTTCCGAGGCTCCGACGTGACATGAATAGTTGTTGGGTGACCATGACATATGAAGCAACCCCAAATGGCTGCCTTTCTGCTAAATAAGCATCAGGACCACATAGCTTCTCAGTGGTGAGACCCTCACAAGCCTGGTTTGAGAATTCTGATTGTGTGGCTGCAGGCAGACAACAGTGCTATGGGACCAGTACCAACTGGGAATGGGGGCAGCTGTCCTCTCTAACCCCAGTGTCACGTGCTGACATCCTTTTCCTCCATCACAATCCTCCAGAGCTCATCCTTGTCAGGATGTACTCAGATATGGCTCCGAGGGGTTTCAGGGTACCTCCTGTCTCCTGTCATTGTTGCAGGAATTTAGGACTCACCCTGCTAGAAAGTCTGGTGTAGACCATTCTGCATAGACAATTGAAGGAAACTCAGTAGCCAGATTCCCTACTTACAGCCACTTCTGTTCTCTAACCTGCTTTTGGAGGTTTTCTGCTCTTTTCCTCCTTCCTACTCTTTGTCCATATCGGCTTCCCAGTCTTATGGGAATGAGCCTCAGAGCTCATTATCCTGGTTGCAAGTTGCCAATCACACCAGTTCCTCAAACTTTCTGTTTTTTCCTCTTGGCGTTTGTAATTCTCCATCATTTCTCCTGTGGTTTCCATGTTTGGGATGAACAAGATACACACTACTATATATAAAAGAGATAAACAACAAGGAACTTCTGTATAACACAGGGAACTATATTCAATATCTTGTAATAACCTATAATGGAAAAGAATCTGAAAAAGAATAGATAGATAGATATGTGTAACTGACTCACTTTGCTATATACCTGAAAATAACTGACTCACTTTGCTGTATACCTGAAAATAAATGCTATATACCTGTAAATTAACTATTTTTTGATATCTTTAAAATGTTAAAAAAAAAAAAAGCATATTGCTCTACCCAACTGAAACTTCTTAAACTTTACCCCGGCTGTGGGATGTCCTGGTTTGTCCAGGACAGTCCTTGTTTACACCTGTTGTCCCAGGTTAGTAATTAGTTGAATCCCCTTCTACTCTCAAAACTGTGCCAGTTTAGAAGATGAACTATATAATCACGCTATGTGGAAGCAACTCCAGCAAGATGAAAAAGTCAACCAGTGCCAGAGAGGATGAAACATTCATAAACGTGGTCGACACTAGCTATGGTGTGAGCAGAAAATTCACCAAAAGAAATACAGGTAGAAGTCTACATCACACTGATGAATATGTGCTCCTGGGCCAGACTTCATTGCTTTAGGTACAAAATGCAAAAAAAGCCCGAAAAACAAAAAAACAACTTCATGAGCAAAACTGTGAGTTGTACTTCTTAAGAAAGAGAAAAAAATAATATAACAAGGCTTATTACCAAGCAAATAGATCATCAGAATGAACATCCACAATTCTACCTTGGTAGAAACCACTGGGGATAAGCCTCCAGCAGTGGAAAGTGGGCAGCATGCAGGACCCTGTGGAAGGACCTGAGGCTTTGGGATAAATCAGACTAGAATTAGGATACTCACTTCTCCTTGAATGCTGTGACCCTGGGCAGATGGCTTCATGTGTCTGAACCTTTGTTTCATCACTTATGAAAGGAGAGTTCAATTAGCCATTGGTTTTCAAACTAGGCTCTGCAGGGCCCAAGGGTTTTGCCTTTCAGACCCGTGGCGGGGGTGGGGAGGAAAACTTAAGTTTTCCCACCACTTTTACGTGTTTTATATCAAGCAGTGAGCTCTCTTAAGATGTTTTAAATTTGATTTGAGGTATTAATTTGTTTGAAGAAAAGAGTTTGTTGCAAAAATAAAATGTGAACACATACGGGTTAGATGGTCTCTAAGATCTCTTCCCAGCTCTAGTAGACATGGTTCTGAGGCCTCGGTTAATGTCAGCAGTTAGTGAACCGACAGGTGGAAGTGGGCAGAAGATTCCTCTGATGCCTGCAGAGACTTGCTTTTAAGGGCAGACCAGATGGGCCTTAATGTGTGCACTGCTTTATTAGGGAGGCTGATGAAGACCAGGGTGTGTCTGAGGAGCGTGTGTTTACAGACACATGGAGGTGTGGCTGGGAGATGTCTTAGCTGCAGAGGAACATTCCTAGGCCTCTGAAGAGTGTTCTTAGAAGTATCCTCCATTACTCATAAAGATCCAGAGATTCTAAGTTGGTCCTAGACTGATTCTAGATGATTAGGAGAAAGTCTGGTGTCTGAAAATTATTGCCAATATCTTCAAAATTCTTAATAATTGTAATAAGGAAGGAAGGAAGGAAGAGAAGGAGGGAGGGAGGAAAGAAAGGAAGGAAGGAAGGGAGAAAGAAAGGAAGGGAGAAAGAAAAGTCTGGTATATTCTAGCACTTCAGGGCACTGGGCAGCATACATAAATTTTATTAAAGAGTAAAACGTCTTTTTTTCTGGAGTAAAAATCAGAAGTCTAAACGTTTAAATAAGACACATTAATGAGGACAAAGGTGGATCGGGGGACCATGGTCTTTTTCCCACATGCTGCGTGTATACCAGGAATCAAGAGAAACAAAGTAGGTGATGCTGAGTGTGTGACCGAAGTGCTTTTTTTTCACTGACCTGGAAGAAGATGCAATCTTGAACCAGAAGAAAAATACTAGCTTCACTAAGGGGCTTTGTGTCCTGGCTACAAAGTCAGATATACCTTGGGAATCCAAATTTAAACCCGGGAGGCTGGTTTCCTTTTCTCTGTAAAAGCACCAGAGAAGAAGTTAGGCTTCAGACTGAACTTGAATGCAAATCGTTTGTGCACTTTTCTTTCTGTCTTAATCAGAAAAACGGGATTCCTTACATTTTATATGCTATTAGTCTCATATCTGAAATACTTTTAAATTCTGGTTAGATTTGGAGTTTGTCTGAATCTAGTCTTGATCATTTAAGAATGACTCAGTTGGTGGCTGTTTCTTATTTCATCAGACTTCTAATCATGCCATGATGCTGTTTTTAAGAATATCCAGAGGTTTCTACTGCCTAAGAGATGAAGCCCGAAGTCTTTACATTAAAGACTTTCATTATCACACACCAGCTTACTTTTTCAGTCTCGTGTCTTTATGATCTAGAAGCACCAGGTTACCCACTAATGGCCAAGCACATCGTTTGCCTTCCTACTGTCCGTCCATTTACCCTCAGTACTACCTTGTTCATGATGCTTTCCAGATACCGGAGCCCCAGGCAGAGCGAATCACCTTCCTCTGCTCCTAGAATCCTCTGCTCCCACTGTTGGCCCAGGAGGGATCTCACTGGTCCTCAAAAGCCATGGGTGTGACTCTCCTGTTGTACAGTCAGTGACAAGCATTAGGGCAGGGACTCTGCCTATTCCTCTTTATAACTCTGGCATCTAGCACAGAGCCTGGCACATGGTAGTTGCTCAAGAAATCTTTGTAGAAAAAAAATGTTTCTAATGAGTGAATTCTCAATGGCATCTAGAAATTAGGGGACTGAGCAGTTCTCTACATGGTGGATCCTTCTTTTGTCTGTTTTAAATGTATAAGCTTATTTACTAGTTGTAAAATGAAGAGCACTGTGGGTCTTTTGAAACTAAATCTTTCCAGTTTAGGATGACATGTTCTTGGTTTTGTGTTTTTTTTCCTAGGTGGCTTTTTAAATATTTTATTTTTAAAAAATTTTTATTGAAGTGTGGTTGATTTACGATGTTGTGTTAGTTTCAGGTGTACAGCGAAGTGAATCAGATATATAGAGATACATAGAGATATAGATATCTGTATATCTATAACTATAGATATAAAAGAGCCCAAGGAACCGCTCCCACCCTTGAGTGAAGACTTCCTCCTTAATGCTTTGTCCAAGGACTTCACCGTCCCCCAAACACTTCATCTCTTCAATTGGAAGATGGGCAACTTTGGGCTGTCATCTCTGAATTAGTTTCCCCAACCCCAGCTCCACCCACCCACTATGCAGGTCCACCCCCTGACACTCCGCAGCGTGATGACAAAGAACTTGACAATGGCCCGGATCAACTTTCTGACAGTCTCGGGCAAAGACAGCCTGACCCAGATGGGAGCAAACCCCCTAGAGGGTAAAGTCGAGGCAAAAGCGAAAGCTGAACACAGAGACAAACTGGGAGAAAGGGATGACACCATCCCACCTGAATATCGACATCTCTTGGACGATGACGATGCGGGCGAATCAGCGACACCACCTACAAAGAAACCTGAGGCATCAAAGAAACCTGCAGAGGCCCAAGACCTCATTGATGCCCTCTCAGGGGACTTTGACAGCTGTCCCTCAACTACAGAAACCTCAGAGAACACAGCAAAGGACCAAGACAAGAAAACCGCTTCCAGCTCCACAGCACCCAAGAATGGGGCTAAAGCAAAGGAGGAAACTTCCAAGCGAAAAGCTGGTGGAAAAAGTACAAATTAAAGTTCACACTATTTGGTATCTGCATATTAAAATCTTCATCTGGTAGCTGGTGACTTCTGAAGAACAAAAGGCTTTGACAGCAGAAATATTTTCTGAGTGGCTTCTAAGACAGTGGTATTTGTTGAGTCTTCTGGCATCCTAAACATTGTTTGTTATTCTTTTCCTGAAAAGAAACTGAATTTGTCTGGTTCACCTGTGTTATTCTACTGAGTATTGGCAAACTTTGAATATCTATATATCTATATCTATTTACATTTACATTCTCTTCCTTTGTAGGTTATTACAAGATACTGAGTATAGTTCCCTGTGCTGTACAGTAGGTCCTTGTTGGTTATCTATTTTCTATAGAGTAGTGTGTATATTTTAATCCCAAACTCCTAATTTATCCCTTCCCTCCTTCCCCTTTGGTAACCATAAGTTTGTTTTCTGTGTCTGTGAGTCTGTTTCTGTTTTGTAAATAAGTTCATTTGTATCATTTGTTTAGATTCCACATATAAGCCATATATATTTGTCTCTGACTTACTTCGCTAAGTATGATGATCTCTAGGTCCATGCATGTTGCCACAGATGGCATTATTTCATTCTTTCTTATGGCTGAGTAATATTCCATTGTATATATATCCCCCCCTTCAAAATGGCCATGGAACTGCCATTCTCCCATAAAGAAAAATTAGCAAAAAGTCTGCATCAACTTTGCAAAACAAGGAAGGGCATTTTCTGCATGAAAAAAACTCTGAGGGGGCTTCCCTGGTGGCGCAGTGGTTGAGAGTCCGCCTGCCGATGCAGGGGACGCGGGTTCGTGCCCCGGCCCGGGAGGATCCCACGTGCCGCGGAGCAACTAGGCCCGTGAGCCACAACTACTGAGCCTGCGCGTCTGAAGCCTGTGCTCCGCAACGGGAGCGGGAGAGGCGCAACAGTGAGAGGCCCGCGTACCGCAAAAAAACAAAACAAAACAGAACTCTGAGGACTTTCTGATAAATGTAGTGCCGATCCGAGCCCACCCACAGTTTCAGACACGCACCTGAGCAGTAAAGGAAGAAGCACCCAGAGGTGAGCTTGAAAGCCACTGACTTGAGAGTTTGGTGGAACGACGTGTGAGTAGTGTTAAAATAGTGCTGGAATAAGTGGGAAAGTTGAGGCCAGTTGGCAAAGCTGACAACATCTTTGAAAGATGATTCAAATAAACTCTACATGAAAAAGAAATTATGAGACAGGGAAGTGTGAACAGAGACTGGACATTTAATGATTTCAAGTAATTACTGTTAGAAACAGACTCACAGACGTAGAGAACAGACTTGTGGTTGCCAAGGGGGAGGGGGATGGGAGAGGGATGGACGGGGAGTTTGGGGTTGGCGGATGCAAACTATTACGTTTAGAACGGATAAACAACAAGGTCCTACTGTATAGCACAAGGAACTCTATCCAATCCCCTGGGATCAACCATAATAGAAAAGAATATTTTAAAAAGGATGGATATATATGTACAACTGAGTCACTGCCGTACAGCAGAAGTTAGCACAACCTTGTAAATCAACTATACATCAATTTTTAAACATTCATTCATTCATTCATTCATTTATGGCTGCGTTGGGTCGTCGTTGCTGCGCTCGGGCTTTCTCTAGTTGCGGTGAGCAGGGGCTACTCTTCGTTGCGGTGCCCGGGCTTCTCGTTGCGGTGGCTTCTCTTGTTGCGGATCAGGGGCTCTAGGCACGCGGGCTTCAGTAGTTGTGGCTTGCGGGCTCAATAGTTGTGGCTCTTGGGCTGTAGAGCACAGGCTCAGTGGTTGTGGCACACGGGCTTAGTTGCTCCACGGCACGTGGGATCTTCCCAGACTAGGGCTCAAACCCGTGTCCCCTGCATTGGCAGGCGGATTCTTAACCACTGCGCCACCAGGGAAGTCCCGTATACATCAACTTTAAAAAATAAAATAAAATAAATAATTAATTAATTAAAAGTAATTACTGTTAGAATTTTTAGGTATAGTAATGGGACATGGGACTTTGGTTGTGCTTTTTAGAAAGAGTTTATATTTTTCAGAGACATATACTGAAATAGAGTTGATCCTCATTATTTGTGATTCCATCTTTGCGAATTTGCCTCCTGCTAAAATTCATTTGTATCCCCCAAATCGATGCTCACGGTGTTTTTACAGTCATTGGAGGACATGAGCGGAGGGGTGACAACTGAGTCATCCGACACCCCACCTGAGGTCAGCAAGGCAACAGCCGTCCTTGTGTCCCTTTTGCCATCCGTTTAGTACTACATGTTTTGCATTTGTGTGCCTTCTGCTGGTGACTTTATTGTTTAAAAGGGTCCCCAAGTATATGCTGAAGTGCTATCTGGTGTCCCTAAGCGTGGGAAGGCTGTGATGTGCATTTCGGAAGAAAGATAAGTGTGTGAGATAAGTTTCCTTCAGGCATGAGTCACTGCTCTGTTGGCCATGAGTTCTGTATTAATGAATCCATGATGTATAGTCACTAAGGTGTCTTTAAACAGACGTACACATAAAACAAGGGTGTGTATTAATCAGTTGACAAAAAGTTTGTGACCAGAGGCTCTCAGGAACCTAACCCTGTGTGTTTCCAAGAGCCATGGTTGAGTATTTGCTATTTCGGTATTCACGAGACTTCAAAAAACATCACTACCACGAGTAACAAGAATCAGCTGTCAACACGGATGAACTGATGTGTGTCTGAAATTTGCTTCAGAATCATCCAGAGGATTAGAAGCAGGAATATAAATGAAACAGGTTAGCCCTGAGTAACTCGCTGAAGGAAAGTTCATCACACTCTACTCTCAACTTTTGTATATATTTGAAATTGCCCATAACCAAAAGGTTTTATTTTTAAGAGAGAGAGTGAGAGAGAAGAGCAGAAACCCAAGTGTGGCCTTTTCTTCAGGCATTAAAAGAATCATTTCATGTATTCTCTAAAGAAATATAATTATTTAGAAGGAGGATGAATTAAATTTCACGTTCAGTATAAATGATCCAGGGCCACGTAAAGTTAATATATACAAATCCGCAAAAGCAAAAGACAGTGAACGAGTGTGGGCTTTTATAAATTGTAAGGTAATATAGAAACTTCCATGTTGTTTTAGAAAGTGAAAAGCGAAAGGCAAGAGACATCTAAATACAAGACCACGTTCTGCCATTTCATTATAATAAAGCTCAGTTTCTAACCTTCACTCTTGTTTATCCCATTAATAAAACTGCTTCAGGCTCCTGGGAGGGCCTTGGCCCCTCTGCCCCAGCTTAGCCTCTGAGAGTTCAGAGCAGGGCAAGGGCAGGGGTGAACGCCCTACTTTATCTCCATCGGTTTCCATCACGATGCCTCCACTTGTACTCAAGCCCTCGGACACTAATTCCAGTCACTTGTCCCAAGTTAAAGCCTTTCTATCATTCCATCTTCCCTCACCTCTAACAGTGTTCTCCAAATGCATCCTGAGTGGTCCTAGAGCTCCAGGGAGATTTCCCAGGAGTGGGGAAACTAAAGGACCCCGCGGCATGGAACCACACCACTTTTCTTTTTCATTGAAGTCTAGTTGATTTACAATGTTGTGTTAGTTTCTGCTGTACAGCAAAGTGACTCGGTTATACATTTTATATATATATATATATATATATATACATATACATACATATATACATATATATATACATTCTTTTTTTATATATTCTTTTCCATTATGGTTTATCCCAGGATATTGAATATAGTTCCCTGTGCTCTACAGTAGGACCTTGTTGTTTATCCATCCTATATATAATAGCTCACATCTGCTAACCCCAAACTCCCACTCCATCCCTCCCCCAACCCCCTCCCCCTCGGCAACCACCAGTCTGTTCTCTGTGTCCCTAATTCTGCTTCTGTTTCATAGATAGGTTCATTTGTATCATTTCTTTTAAGATTCTGCATATAAGCAATATCATACGATATTTCTTTCTCTGTCTGACCTACTTTACTCAGTACGATAATCTCTAGTTGCATTCATGTTGCTGCTAATGGCATTATTTCACTCTTTTTTTATGGCTGGGTAATATTCCATTGTATATATGTGCCACATCTTCTTTATCCATTCATCCATTGATGGACATTTAGGTTGTTTCCGTGTCTTGGCTATTGTAAATAGTGCTGCTATGAACATAGGGGTGCATGTATCTTTTTGAATTACAGTTTTGTCCAGGTATATGCCCAGGAGCAGGGTTGCCGGATCATATGGTAGCTCTATTTTTAGTTTTCTGAGGAACCTTCATACTGTTTTCCATAGTGGCTGCGCAAACTGGCATTCACACCAACAGTGTAGGAGAGAACCACACCACTTTCATCTGCTGTATAATTTGGGTTTTGCACAAGATTTTGCAAGGGGAAAGACAATAGTCTGCTTCTTAGGAAAGAAAAAATTGCACAGGCCAAGCTTCTGAGATACACGGTACACTGAGGGGACATGAGGGCTTGATGGAGACACATCACAGCTGTTCCCCATGAACCTGGCTCACTTCAGGTGAAAGACACACTTCCTCGGAACATGTCACTCGGTTTCTTTAGAGAAACCAAGCCCTTTTGCAGCCCAGATCAACATCAGTACCTCTGAGGTGCTTAGCACTGGCCGCATCAGGTTGAGAAAGATTTGGAGGACTCTGAGAGATTTTTGAGGCACCGTCCTCGTTACCATTTCTTGAGAGCCTTTTGTTTGCCAGTTGTTGCGCTGGTTACTTTGCATTTATTTATTTATTATTTTTATTTTTTTTGCGGTACGCGGGCCTCTCACTGTTGTGGCCTCTCCCGTTGCGGGGCACAGGCTCCGGACGCGCAGGCTCAGCGGCCACGGCTCACGGGCCCAGCCGCTCCGCGGCATGTGGGATCTTCCCGGACCGGGGCACGAACCCGCGTCCCCTGCATCGGCAGGCGGACTCTCAACCACTGCACCACCAGGGAAGCCCTGCATTTATTATGTTATTTAATCCTCTCAACAAACTTGCCAGCTAGGTGGTGGCTTTCTCATGTATTAGTCAGCACCCTTTTACAGGCAAGTGACAGACACCCAGACCCTAAGCCACAGAAACTCACAGGAACCAAGTGTAAGAAACACCAGACAGAGCCTGTCTCTGGAAGGACCAAAACCCAGGGCTCCAGCCCTGAAAGGATGGCCTCTGCCTTCACGCTCCTTGGTGTCTATCTTCACCTTGACTTGAACCCACAGAGGGGTCACTGGACGGGCTTGCTTTGTCACTGCAATATTCTCAGCAGATAGACCAATGCCTGGCATGTGCAAGGCACTCAAAATATAACTGTTGAATGAACGGATGGAGTGAAAGCAGGACATGGATTTTTGTAAGTCCCATTACGCTATGCTTATACCGAAGACACAGGCACTTCCTGGTGTACAGTGTATCAGGGTGAGCACTGAGCAAGTGCATCCCCCGGCCTCCGTTAATAGATTATTACATCTTTCCCCTCATATTTAGCTAAGTTATCATTCCACATGTTTTTTTAAATGTGATATGTGTGAATCTAGAGGTAAAACAAGACCAGAACACTCTTTGTGAAATATACAGGCAGGTGTGCACACACAGCTGCCGTTGACTTTGGGTTATTGCAGAGACTACCACAGTTTTCTAAGGAATAATCCCTCTTTGTTACAGTCTACCAAGTAATTTCACTATGCTTTTATAATTTTAATTTGGAAAAGAAGCGTCTTCCCATGGGTTTGGTCCTGAAGAAAGTCGAGTACTTGACCTCAGATCTCCCTACATAAAATGAAAGTTTTAGACAAAAGGTTCAAGGAATCTTCTGGTTCCTTCTAAATTTCCTTCTCCTTGTCACTCACCCCTACTTATGCCCCGTTCCCATCAGTATTTGTACACTACAGTAAGTCCCCTACATACAAACACGTTCCGTTCAGAGAGCGGGTTTGTAAGTCCAATTTGTTCGTAAGTCCAGCAACGTTAGCCTAGGTACCCAACTAACACAATTAGCTATATTGTACTGTACAGGTTTATAATACTTTTCACACAAATAATACATAAAAATTTTTTTTTAAATAAAACATTTTTAATCTTACAGTACAGTACCTTGAAAAGGACAGTAGTACAGGACAACAGCTGGCACACAGGGGCTGGCATCGAGTGAACAGGCAAGATTAGCTACTGACTGGAGGAGGGAGAGGAGGTGGGAGATGGCAGAGCTGAAGGATCGTCAGCAATAAGAGACGGAGGGCGAGCTACAATTTCACTCACGCCTGACGTTGATGGCACAGGTTCTGGTTCCTTGCTGGAACCAGATGCACGTTCGCATCTTTGAAAGTTCGAAACTTGAAGGTTCGTATATAGGGGACTTATGCACTTGGGACCAAATCCAGTGTATTTTCCTCCTTTGGGGCTTTTAAGAAGATGCTGTATTTCCCCTACATCAGCCTCAGGAAGGTACTCCAATACTTAAGAAAATATAAGATGCTAGTAAGGCTTCTAGAAAGGGAAGCAGACAATAAACAAATAATACCATAATATGTTATATAACATAGAATTCATTATTTATTAATTTTATTAAATTAGTTAAGATATATCATGTCAGGTAGTAAAAAGGTAAAGACATAAAGCAATGCCGTCCAATAGAAGTTTTTAATTTCTACTAGCCGCATTTAAAAAGTAAAAAGAAAGGGGTAAAATTAATTTTCATAATATATTTTAGAAAACCAAATATATCCAAACTGTGGTCAACATGTAATGAATATAAACATTGAGTTATTTTACATGATCGTCTTCTCATACTAAATCTCCAAAATTCATTTAAAAAAATCTTTGAAACCGAAGTGTATTTGACACTTTCAGCATATTTCAGTGTGGGTGCTCAACGTTCAATGGTTAAAGCGGAATCGGTAGCCCCATCAAACAATAAAGTTGTTTAACAGGAGAATCATTTACACCCCATCGGTTTTTAAATTTCAGTTAAAGACAATTAAAAATTCAGTGACACTAGTCACATATCGTGTAACCATAGAACCGTGTGTCTCATGACCACCGCATGGAACGGCAAAGCAGAGGGAGTTACAGGGTGGGAGATGGGGGAGAAGGCAGTTTCAAGTAAAGTCAGGAAGATCTTGTGTGGAGATGACCCTCGAGCAGAGACATGAATGGAATGAGAGAGGGAGTCTGCCAAGCTGGGAGAGAACAGCATTCCAGGGAAAGAGAAATAA
>NW_006782167.1:1567905-1571652 GCF_000442215.2 Lipotes vexillifer
GGGAAAGAGAAATAAAAATTGCAGAGGTCCTGAAAATGGGACCATAAATCCCAACGCATGTACAACCTCCAAAGACACGACCTTGGGAGTCTGTTCTGCTTGTTCTAAGGATGCCATCGTGGTGCAATATCTCTTTGGCGTTTGGGGCCCAAGGTTCCTAAAGTATGCATCGTTTCCCCTTTCTGCGGTTCATTAGAACAAAACGTGAGATTCATGTGCGTGATTAGAAGGATGTGAATGGAGTTGGAGGCTCCGTGTCTGGTCT
This sequence comes from Lipotes vexillifer, assembly GCF_000442215.2. Classification (NCBI taxonomy): domain Eukaryota; kingdom Metazoa; phylum Chordata; class Mammalia; order Artiodactyla; family Lipotidae; genus Lipotes; species Lipotes vexillifer. The sequence goes on from NW_006782167.1 coordinate 1,568,171, forward strand.
TAGTGCTGAGTCAGCCGTCTCCCTCTGGCTTTATGGTGTGCGCCACTAAAGAGAAATCCAAAGAACAAACTTTCTGGATCACACCTGGCAGCGAGGTGCTGCTTGCTCTCAGCCACCTCTGTCCTTGAGAAGGGTTCCTGGTGTCCCTCTGCATTTAGCTAATCTCGGTGTTATTTTCTCTCGGCGGTTTTCTGGACAGCTGACACCTTTGACAGTGATAATCAGAAGTAGGTTTCCAAACAGTGCTATTCACGGCCCACTCAGAGCATCTGAGCGAATGGATGAAAGCCCTCCTTATCTCTGCTTTTTCTTAGGCAAGTTAGACAGAGGTGTGTAGCTGCCGAATAATCTCAGCCAGGGACAAAAAGTCTAGAGGAACCAAAAGACCAAGAGCTGAAAGGCCTCTCAAGTGGGCCCTGAGCTCCAGGGCAGGGAGCACACAAGGTTGAGTGAAGCTGGGGAGCCAGTTCTTTCTCCGTGCTTCGATATCCCTGTGCACAAAAGCAAAATCCCTGAGTGTGTGCACAGTAGTGCCGAAATGAATTAGAAAGATAGAAGGGTTTAAGGTAAATCAAAAATAGATTTTGTGAGGGCGATTGGTTGAAAACTTTTTTCCCTTTATCAAAATTGTCTTTAATAATCAGTATTGATTAAAAGTTGAAAAAGTGAAAAGATGCCCACTACCACTAATCATTGGAGAAAGGAAAATCAAAGCCAAATGAGATGTCCCCTCACACTTGTTAGAATGGCTATCGTCAAAAAGCCAAGAGATAACAAGTGTTTGCATGGATGTGGAGAAAAGGGGACCCTGGGAACGCTGTTGGTGGGAATGGAAATTGGTGCAGCCACTATGGAAAACAGTATGGAAGTTCCTCGAAAAACAGAACTACCATGTGATCCAGCAATCCCACCTCTGGGCATATAGCCAAAGGAGATAAAGTCATTATCTCAAAGAGACATCTTCACCCCCATGTTCATGGCAGCATTATTCACAATAACCAAGACATGGAAACAACCTAAATGTCCACTGATGGATGAACGGATGAGGAAAAAGTAGTATACTGTTTACAGTGGAATATTATTCAGCCGTAACAAGGAGGAAATCCTGCCATTTGCAACAGCATGAATGGACCTTGAGGGCGTTATGCTAAGTGACATAAGTCAGACTGAGAAAGACAAATACTGTATGATATCACTTATATGTAGAATTGAAAACCAAACTCATGGAAACAGAGAGTAAAGTGGTGGTTGCCTGGGATTGGGGGTTGGGGGAAATGAGAAGATGGACAAAAGGTACAGATTTCCTGTTATAAGATGAGTAAGTTCTGGGAAGCTGATATACAGCATGGTGATGATAGTTAATAATCCTGTGTTATATACTTGAACGTTGCTAAGAGGGTAGATCTTAAATGTTCTCACCACAAAAAAGAAATGGAACTACGTGACCCCGTGGGACTAATGCTACGTAGGTGATCATTTTGCGACACGTAAGTGTTTCACATCAATACGTTGTACACCTTAAACTTAGACAATGTTATATGTCAGTTATATCTCAATAACATTGCGGGGGGGGGGGGGGGGGGGGGGGGGGAAAACAGGGGGAAGTGGGAAAACAAAAATTCCTGCAACTTCTCATTTAAGGTTAGTCCCGTCCCGTCTTTCAACACTATCAGCCTTGATGACGCTGCTTCCAGAGAAAGTTTGCCCAGGCTTGTCCTGAGCCCATTCCCTGAATTAAATTAAAGCCCCATGAGGGTGAGAGTATGCCTGTCCTGTTCACCAAATAGCCTCAAAAACTCACACAGAAGTGACACTTAGAAAATATTTGCTGAATATTGAAGGGCCAATGTCAGGTAAGAACTCATAGCCCAAACTACAGGACAGGAGAAGAGAGCAGAAAACAGGAACCATGTGCCTGGTTGGGGGGCAGGGGGAACATGAGGTTTTAGAAAATGAGACCCTGAAGGCATATCTGGGGTGAGATGAGGAAGGAGGTTCCATGCTGTGTAGAGAGCTGCTTTGAAGTCCATCAAAAAGCTCTGGATTTTTTGTTTGTTTGTTTTGTTGCGGTACGCGGGCCTCTCACCGTTGTGGCCTCTCCCGTTGCGGAGCACAGGCTCCGGACGCGCAGGCTCAGCGGCCACGGCTCACGGGCCCAGCCGCTCCGCGGCATGTGGGAACTTCGCGGACCGGGGCGCGAACCCACGTCCCCTGCATCGGCAGGCGGGCTCTCAACCACTGCACCACCAGGGAAGCCCAAAGCTCTGGATTTTTAAGTCCAGGGACGCAAGGCACTGGGGGCGCCATAGCACCTGCCCTTGGAGGTTCAGGATGTTTGAACCTGAATATGTGTCTGCCCTGAGCCTTGGGAGCTAAGATAAATCAGGCACTGGACTCAGCCCCATGACCATTTAACGCTGATGGTGAGCTCCGGGCGCCCAGACCAACAGCTGCCAGTTAGGAGGGGGCTCAGGGCTCCCTCAGGGGAGAACCAGGAAACAACGGGGAGCAAAGGACTTCCCTTGCCCCTCCAGTCTGATAGCACCTTTCCATCCTCGGACCTTCCATAATCATATCTGAAGCGTTCTCCATTAGGAGGGAGAGCAGACTTCCTGTGCTCTTGGAGAAGGAAGATTTCAGCTCAGTCTGATAAAGAACATTCTAGAATCCACCGAACCACACCAGAGAGTAGGCTGCCTCCTGAATCAAGGTCACGACCCCAACCTGAGGGACCACATCAGCGGCATCATGGGGGCGCATCTCCCTTCGGAGGGAGTTGAACTTGGTTATCCACCTGTGTAACGATAGCACCCCTTTGTGTGTGGAACCAGCAGCTGTGGCCCATGCCAGGCGCCCTGAGCACACCCCTGCTCCCCTCCAACCTCTGAGCAGAGTCAGGACCACAAAACCAGGTGGCCCCCTTGTCCCCTGCAAGTAGGGTGACCATCTAATCAATCATGCAAATTTGGACACTTTTACAAGTGAAAGGGGACAGTAATATTATTATAACATACCACAACAGGGCAGATAGGGAGCCGTGGTCCCCTAACTGGAGTGCACCGGCAGAAAACACGCCCAGCCTTATGGTGGGACCTGTGATTCTAAACCACAACATTGATTAATGGGCTAAAAATCTGCCTGGTGGTATTAGACCCTGAGGATCTCAATGAATCTAGCAATAAGTATAACATGTTGGTGTTATGTAAAGCCTCTTGGCTGGGAAGTCTGTTGGATACAGAACACATCGTGTGGGGTTATGGTTGAAGGAGAGTCCTCAGTTTTGAAGAGCAGAGGTGATTAAGAGGAAGCAACGCTGGGATGAGACGTGTTTCAAAACTGCATTTCCAAAGAGACCTTTTTTTTTTTTTTTTGCGGTATGTGGGCCTCTCACTGCCGTGGCCTCTCCTGTTGAGGAGCGCAGGCTCAGTGGCCATGGCTCACGGGCCTAGCTGCTCCGCGGCATGTGGGGTCTTCCTTGGCCC
>NW_006782167.1:1571800-1578599 GCF_000442215.2 Lipotes vexillifer
CTGTCGTGGCCTCTCTCGTTGCGGAGCACAGGCTCCGGACGCGCAGGCTCAGCGGCCGTGGCTCACGGGCCCAGCCGCTCCGCGGCACGCGGGATCCTCCCGGACCGGGGCACGAACCCGTGTCCCCTGCATCAGCAGGTGGACTCTCAACCACTGCGCCACCAGGGAAGCCCGAAAGAGACCTTTAAACACTCTTAAAATAAGAATAAGAAACTCTCAATTGTCTGTATCCAGTTATAGCGTTTTCTTTTATCTGGACAGCTTGGGGGGATATCTAGAATAGAATTGGGGGAGATAAAGCCCTCTGCTCTACTGTCTCCTCACAGCACCATCAGCAAGCCACGCCCCCAAGCTGGCACTGCCTGGGTTTGCTAAGGAACAGCCATAGGACCAGGCATGTTTCTAAACATCTGAACGTCAGGTCCGCATCTGTGAAGCCCAGCACAGAGGCCTTTGCCCCCGGGTTTCCTTTGTAGCCCAGACCTCTGTGACTTCACTCTATTGACCTTGACAGCAAACCAGCTGACGTCATGCCAAGCCCTGCAGACCTACCAGGGTGACTCATTTAACAATATTTGTAATCTTTGAAAGGTGCGGTTGCTCCATAAAAGAGTTAAAAAAGAGCCAAGTCAGGAGTCCCTCTGGTGCAAACAATTTTATTATGGCCTGTGCTCTTACTTTCTTCCACTGGCTTCCTATCACCCCCCTCCCCCCTCCCTGGGCTCAGACTCACACTGGAATGGTTTGCAAAACTCCAGTCTTTTCTGATTGGGTCCATCTGAATGGAGCCACACCACTGTCTTCACAAATGGCATTTCCATTAACATTTCTATTTCCGTCCATTCGGGGCACCTAAAGATTTCCCACCAAGATTTACATCATCTATTTTAAGAAAGTGCTTTTAAAAAGCCAGCGCTTTGGCTAAGTTTAAGTCTGACTTTCTCAAGGGATGCTTAAAAGAAATACACAAAGCTTTTTTTAAAAGAACCTTTGCAAGTTCAAAATAACATTCCAAAAGGAGTCACTAGAAAAACATTCAGGGGAAGAGAAAGACTTTCTTTTTTTTCTTGCGTTTGGGGCAGTCCTGGCTTCATTCTCATGTTCTATGTTTGTTTTTTGACGCACAAAAGTCAAATAGCCCTACGAGTCAGGTAATAATTGAAAGAAAAATGGGTTGTGCCTCCCATATCTAGGATATTTACAACAGAGGGAAGAGTCAAGCCTGTCTGGATCCATTATTCAATAGGCCGGGTAGAAAGAGAAGATTCTGACAAATGGTGGATCAAAGGCAGAGCTTTGGAGATTCTCTTAGATCTTAGAGGAGAATCATCAGAACCATTGCCCAACTATGCCAACTGTAACTTTCCATCAGGCTGATGACCCACGATCTAATGATGCCATAGCCCGATGGAATGCCTGATATGCTTGGACAGCTGCCAATCAAGAAGATCAGCCGTGGGTGATTCCTTCAACAAAATTGAGATTTGACATGACTGTTCTCCTAGGCACGGAGACAGACCTCTGCTGACAAAGCAACATGAATGTGTTAGCGTACGGTGTTTGTTTTTCTCTTTCTGACTTACTTCGCTCTGTGTGCTAACACATACATATGGAATCTAAGAAAAAAAAAAAAAAGGTCATGAAGAACCTAGGGGTAAGACGGGAATAAAGACACAGACCTACTAGAGAATGGACTTGAGGATATGGGGAGGGGGAAGGATAAGCTGGGATGAAGTGAGAGAGTGGCGTGGACATATATACACAACCAAATGTAAAATAGATAGCTAGTGGGAAGCAGCCGCATAGCACAGGGAGATCAGCTTGGTGCTTTGTGACCACCTAGAGGGGTGGGATAGGGAGGGTGGGAGAGAAACGCAAGAGGGAGGGGATATGGGGATATATGTATAGCTGATTCACTTTGTTATAAAGCAGAAACTAACACACCATAGTAAAGCAATTATACTCCAATAAAGATGTTAAAAAAAAAAAAAAGATGAATGGCATCTCAGTGAAAACTGGGTTTTGCTGCGAAAACTGAAAAACCATAATAGTGGTCTAATCATAAAAAGAGTCAAAGAGGAGTAATATAGTGGGACCACAGTGTCATCCGGGTCCCAGGCTCCTAACTGTTTCCTCTGCCACCTTGAACATGTGGCTTCCATTCTCCAGCTTACCTCATGGTCCCAGATAGCTGCCAGGTCACTATTCATCATGACTGCATTCCAAGTAAAAGCAGAGAGGAAAGGGGGGGAGAGTGTGGTCCCTTCTCTTTTTGGAGTCCCACACAACACCTCCTTTGCATCTCATTGGCCAGTTTGGTCACATGGCAGTTAGGAGCCACAAAGCAGGCAGAGAGTTTCTACTTTGGAAAGTTATCCCCGCCGCCAGTCTCTTCCATAAATAGAGACTGAAGTGGGTCTTTTCGTATCTTCCAGAGGCACCAACTTGCCTAAACTCAGCATTGTAGACTACAGAAGTCTTTACGAATGTTGACTCACCCTTGGGCATAAAAAATAATCCAGAAATTTGAAAAGAATGCCATTTTCCATGACCTATAATAAATGGTAAGTGTCTAATCCTTAACACAGTAGGTAACAAGTATCTCCTGGGCTCTCTCCAGAAATGGATATGAACAGATAACCTGTGTTGTACTCTAATAAAGATGTGGTACCCTAAATTCACTTTTGAGGGAAAATGAGAAACCCAGTAGCTTCTAGAGAACCCACCCACTGTGCTCGCAAGGTTCACATCGGATTCCCAGATCTGCGTAATTCTACTCAGGATGGCTTAAGGGGTGCCAGTCTGGGTGGAAGTTACAGGGGAAATGGAGGTGGTGACACCTGTCTTGAAGGTTACTTCCATAGCAAGCACAATGCCCATAATTTGTCCAAAGTCTGTTGATTTCAAGTTTCGTTTTCCCCACTCCCGTGACAAGGCAGCTTTGGAGACAGTCCTGCGTTGGAAGCTTTTTCAATGTTCCTACACAACAAATGTCTACAGGGCAGGTGCTACCACCAGAATCGGGCTGTATTCAGACACCTTTCCGTGGGAGCTGCTTCCCTGGATGCCTGCTCTAGGTTCTGAGCTCTTGACTGAGAATACTCAGTGGGTCTTTCAGCTTTAAATATTTCTTTCCATTTTAACACTTGATACTTTGCTTCTTTCACACCAAAATATATAATGATGAACCTCAGAGACTTATTGGCGACTAACTGTGTCCGTTATCTACACACTATGGAAGGAAAAAAAAAAAAATGTTGGTCATGAAACCATTGACTGAAACGGTTATCTACAACAAACTCCGGTAACATGGCACTGATGGGGTCTTTTTAGTGTATTTTCCCAGCCTGAGGTATAATTGACAAGATTGTAAGACATTCAAAGTGTGCAACGTGGGGCTTCCCTGGTGGCGCAGTGGTTGAGAGTCCGCCTGCCGATGCAGGGGACACGGGTTTGTGCCCCCAGTCCGGGAAGATCCCACATGCTGCGGAGCGGCTGGGCCCGTGAGCCGTGGCCACTGAGCCTGCGCGTCCGGAGCCTGTGCTCCGCAAGAGGCCACAACAGTGAGGAGAGGTCACAACAGTGAGAGGCCCGCATACCGCAAAAAAGAAAAAAAAAAAACACCAAAGTGTGCAACGTGACAATTTGATATATGCATACATTGTGAAAGGATCCCGCCTACTGAGTTAATTAACCCATCCATCACCTTACATATTTGTCTATTTTTGGTGGTAGTGGTAGGGGGATACATTTAAGTTCTACTCTCTTAGCAAATTTCAGTTACACAGTAGAGTGTTATCAACTATAGTCACCATGTTATGTATTAGATCCTCAGACCTTATTCATCTTATAACTGAAAGTGTGTACCCTTTTACCAACCTCTCCCTATTCCCCACCCAGCAGCCCCTGGCAAGCACTTTTCTACTCTGTGTTTCTGTGTTCAAGTTTTTTGCTTTACGTTTGTTTGGGGGTCCACTATGTCACACTGTCTTCAGTAGGCAGATCTTGATGTAATTGACAGGAAAGTGTCTCCAGCTTATTCTTTTCTTCCTTCTCTTCACCCCTGTGCCCAGAGGCACAGGCCGGGTGCACACAAATAGGTTCAGGGACCTCCTGAAACTGCGTGTCCAGTTGTGTGTATATGTGTATTTGCGTTGGGAGCAGGACACATATCAGATTCTCAAAGAGGCCTCTAGCCCGATTTTACACCTCAGCAATGCAAACCCCTCCCACCAAGGCTAAACACGCAAGGTTGTCTCCTGCCTCCGAGTCTGCCAGGGGACAGAGAGGAGGCGTCCAGGTAGAGAGAGCCGTGTTGTCTACCTGGTAGACTCTGGCTCAGCCTTAATATTCCAGAACAAAGCCTGTCTTCTCTGTAAAGCTTTCTGAGACCTCTAAGGAGATACAGGCTTTCTTTGCCTGGGTGGTGCTGCCTGCACCTTATTTCATCATATCCTGTTGTTTGTTTGTATGTTTTTCTTTCCACTTGTCTGTGAATTCTCTGAAGCTCAGATTGACTTGTCATGAAGGTATCAGCTAGTACTACAACTAGTACGTCCCAGTGAGCTCCCACTGGATGGGTAGGTGGGTGGTTGGTTGGATGGATGGGTGAATGGTGGGAAGATGGGTGGGTTAGTGGATGGGTTGATGGATAGATGGATGGATGGGTGGGTGGGCAGATGGGCAAACGGATGGATGGATGGGTGGATGGGTGGATGGTGGATGGACAGGTAGGCAGATGGATGGATGGTTGGGTCAATGGTGGATGCGTGGTTGGATGGATGGACAGATGGATGGAGCCTTTCCTTTCGTTGCTGGTTTCACATTATCCACAGATCCACTTTTGTTCCCTAATATGTTAGTCATTTCCTTAACTCAGGGCTAATATTAATTGCAGTGCCTAATATTGCTGAATGCGTAGGCTTTAAAATAAGCAATCCTGCTTAACTGAACTTTGCTCCATCCATTTCTGTTTTCTCTGGGCGAATTCTAGAGCTGCAACTCTATTCTGTAAATGGGTCCTGTTTGGTTCCTGAATAACAAATAGTGTTTCTCTTTGATGGGGGCTGTTTCATGCTTCTTCCCTTTTCGAGAAGGAAAACAATGTCCAGTCTCAGGCTTATCTGAATCTAGCACCATTTTCCACAAGTTGTTTTTGCCTCAACTACTTTACATGGCTCTCTATCAATTGCTGGTCCCTGCTCTCCACAGTAAGTAGGTTTAAAAAAACTGTCAGTTTGGCTCCTTCCTGAGGTTTTGCTAATTTTTACACTTTCCAGTACTGGCTTGCATGTTTTAAATTTGCTTATTTCTAAACTTACTCCCAAGAGCTGATGAACTTTCCCTTCCATGTTGATAAGCCGTGAAAGAGTGAAAAATTAGGAGAGGAAAGAGTTACTGTCTCACAAGCTGCGAGTTTGCCTGTCTAGCGTGGCGTTTGGATGAGGCTCATTATTTGTGGCAATGGTGTGTTCCACAGGCAAAAATAACTTTTTAAAAAAAGAACATCTCTGTACCCTCCTGAAATCATCTCAAAAGGAATTCAAGATTTCTCATGAAACGTAGAAACCTTTATCATGGCCCGAGTGGGTCCTCGTATACTTGGCCACACCACATTAAGTCTAATCTCAGTAACATTAGGGTCCGGAAAAAGCTAATAGAGACTTAATGATGAGGTAATGAGAACAGAGGTCAAGGGTGGGAAACAGGTTTTCTATTTGGAGCCACACGACCATGGGAAAATCTCACTTGAGGACCATAAACTACCAAAAAGAAACAATGGAAAGAACCATTCTGATACGGGACCTTTCCCTTTACCTGATTTTAAATTAAGCACAAAGGAGGTCATGTTTTGAGTAGTAAATGAAAGCATATTATGTCAGCTTCACATGAAAGTCAGCTAAGGGAAAGAGAATTCCAAATATTGGAAAGAGAAAGAGAAGGAAGGAAAGACAGAAAGGGAGAGTTGGAAACAGAGGAGAGGAGAGGATAAAGGAGAGAGAGCACAGCTGGAAAAAATAACCAGCACTTCCTTTGTGCCAGGTACTCTTCTAGGTGCTTCATTCATATTGGTTGTTTTAACCATTGTAAATCTACAAGACCCATATTATTATTCTCTCTCAAGAAGTGACACATAGAGAGGTTAAGTAACTCACCCAGTCAACACACCTAACAGGTAGAGGAGGTGGGATTTGAACGCAAGAAGTCAGACTCCAGGGTCTTTGCCTTGACGACAGTGTGACTGCAGGTGCAACTGAGGGATTGGGAAAGCTGAGCTCTCCTGACCCCAGGCTGACTGTTTATATCCCCTCGAAATTCACTGAAACCTCACCTTCAGTGTGACGGTATTTGGAGGTGGGGCCTTTGGGAGGTGATTAGGTCATAAGGGTGGAGCCCTTATGAATGGGATTAGTGCCCTGATAAAAGAGACTCCAGGGAGTTCCTTCACCCCACCTCCCATGTAAAGACAGTTGTTTACGAACCAGAAAGTGGGCCCTCACCAAACACCAAATCTGTCGACACCTTCATCTTGGACATCCCAGCCTCCAGAACTGGGAGAAACAAATTTCTGTGGTTTATAAGCCACCCAGTCTGTGGACTAAGACACCATGGAACTCCCATCCCAAATCCCATTCAGGGTCCAGCTGCCCACATCCCTGCCTTGTACGTTCCACCCCTCTGCTCCCACCTTGGGCTCTTGATAAAGCATTTCCAAGTGCTTTCCTAAGAGTTCTTTCCTTCCCTAAGAGTTCTAGTCTAATAATAAGCTTTGCCTCTAGTTCAGAGGACACAGTAGGGA
>NW_006782167.1:1578609-1599422 GCF_000442215.2 Lipotes vexillifer
ATTCAAGGTAAGTTGCTTCGGGGTGGGGGGGGGTGGGGTGGGGTGTGTGTAGTGGATACAGTAGTGTGACACCCAGAGCCCCCAGCTGCTTGGAGTGTTGGGGGCTGATGCCTCTCAGCCGAATCCCACTTAGAGATTTGCTCTCAGCCAAAGAGAATTACCCAAGGTTAGATCCCCTCCCCAGGGGCACATGCACTCAATGACTGGTCCATGAGGAGGGCGATAAGGAGCCCCAGCCTCATTGCCTGAAGGCAGAACGACTCTGAAGGACCATCCCAGCCCCAGAGCTCCTGGGATTCAGAGCCAGGACTAGGATGAGGAGATCAAGGTGCTCACCTCAGCTACAAAATCTAAGGGGGCACCAAAAGTCTCAGTAAACAAGACAGATACAATTTTAATGCAATATTTTTTTTTAATACTGCAAAAAAAAGAATCCAGGAGAACTATCAAATTTTTCAGTGAAGACTAACCCTGACCGGTGTGAGGAGAGAGGGCAGTCACACAAGTGCAGGGTTGGATTTTGACTGTATTTAAAATTTTGATAGTGTGTTCATGATGGATTTTTTACCGTTAGCTTAAATTTGTTTTTTCACGTTGCATTAAAATATTATGCATCGTGATGACTGCGTTTTCTGGCACCCCTTACATTTCGTCCCAAGGCAATCACATCACAGCTTAACCTGGTCCCGGTTCTACGGGGATCTGCTGGGGTTTCCATGGCAATCACATCACAGCTTAACTTCTTTCCTTGCTTAATTCTGCTTTCCGCACTCTTGTAAGAATTATTCCCAACAAGCCTTCTGCGTCCACACCTAACACTGTCAGAGTCTGTTTCCTGAGGATCCTGACTGAGGTCACGGAGACAGCTGGAGCAGGAAGCTTATATGATGGGCAGACTTGGGACTGAAGCTCAGGCCGGCAGCCTTCTCAAAGCGCGATCCCAGGCAGGGCATGCAGTCCCCGTATCTCGGTTTCCCTCCAAAGTAAAATAACAACAACAATGCCTATCACCGATTTGATCGTGGGTCTCTGTGAGGAGTAAATGAGCTAATGTAGGTAAAGAATTTAGTCTAGCAAATAACAGGTGTTTGGGAAACATTCTTATCTTTCCCTGTTTCATCTCCATCTTTCCTGAAACCCTGAAACAGACAAGACCGGGAGCCTAGGTAAAAGGGATGAGACCCAGTGTCATTGGTTTTGCCAAATCAGCCTGGGTCCGACCCCCCTACAGCTAAATCAACACTCTTTATCCTTTGCCTGCTGATAACCTGATCCACTGCTTCCTGGTAAAATCCCTAACGCGGGAGGTCTTCCCTCTGGGTTGTCTCTAAACATCCGTGATTAGGGACAATTAGGGGCCAGTGTGCCTGCCTTTCCTCTCCTTTCAGCTGAGGAGGAAGTCCTGATGGGCCATTATCAGGGGCGAGACATCACCTGTCAGCCACAGTCTCAGGAATCCATGGCTCAGTTCAGGCCCAACACCAATCTCACTACCTTTATCTGTGTTCCCCAAGTGCCTCCGACTGTTTGCTTCCCACCGATAGAGGAATCCAGCTTCTCCTTCTCTCAACAACCAGAAAAGGATGCTTCAGTAACAAGAAACTAAGATAGGTGTTATGGAATGTCAAGGAAATCGGGAAAACCACATAGGGGATGCAGTCCCCTCCTTCAAGGAGCTTCCAAATTTCCTACAGGAAAGAGGGCATAAACATACACGCGAGAGACAAACAAAACCCATAACCACAGACCTATAATGGGATGTACCCACCTCCCTGCGTGCCGCCTGTCAAAACCCATTAGGGCTCCTGTGACACCTCCACAATTAAGTGTCCCTCTCTCCTGCGCCCGCCCCCTCTCCCACTCCAGACAGAAGCAATTTCTGTACTATCTATTTCCCTAGCAAATTGCAATGCTGTTACAACACATATATGTAACAGCTCACTGAAATGCTTTTCTCGTTTCTAGATGCTTCTCTTTAAATTCGGATGACTGTATCCACTCTTGCGTGCTTTTCCATGTCTCTTCCGCAATGATTCGTGCAAAACAGGTGCTCAGTAACTGCTTGCAAATGAGTGGCTGGGCTAGAAAAGGCCAGGGACCATGAGTAAAGGAAGGAAGAACAGATTTCCAGGGGAGGTGGATTTTGTGAGATGGCTTTTGAAGGAATGGAACACTATGTCCCTCTGGAGTAGGAGTTACAGACTGGAGCTCCAAGGGCGCCGTTCCACCCACCCAAGTGTTTGCTGGGCTGGCGTGGTGTTGTGAAATTTTCAAATCCAAGGGCCTGAGGTCAGCGTGCGCATCCCTGCTGACCAGCATGTCCCATCACTTCCTGTCTGCCCTCTGCATCTCTGTTACCTGCCTGGGTCAGCGTGCCCATCCCTGCTGAACAGCATGTCCCATCACTTCCTGTCTGCTCTCTGCATCTCTGTTACCTGCCTGGCTCCTGCGGCCATTGGCATTTGTCTCCTGCTCTAAAGCAGCCTGTCCATAGCTGCTTCCCTCTCTAGAGCTAAGTCTGCCTGGCCAAAACACATGGAGGATGAAGGCAAATGTGTGTGTTTTCCCTAATTTCTCCGCCGTCTTCTTCAGTGTAGATTAAGATCTCTTCTTTCAGGGCCAAATACAGATCTGGGAAGAGAAGGGACAAAGCAGTTATTGAATACTCCCCCTCCATATAACTAGGCTTTATTGCATTTAATCCCCACAGCCGCCTTGAAATCAGGTGTTCCCCATCCCCATTTTACAGATGAACAAACTGAGGCTCAGAGAGGTTTAAAAACTTGCCCGAAGCTACAGAGCTGGGAAGTAACCAAGCCAGAGCTCAGACCTAGATCTGTACATCCTACACCCTTTACCTAATCACCGCTTGGAGCTGCCAGGGAGGAAAAGCATTGCAGAACCTCCGTTTTCACAGGCAGAATCCTGGGAGGGAGGATTGTCTGAGAACATGCGCTCAGACACATGTTCTGAGCCACACAGGGGTTTGCATGCAAGTAATTCCTGTTTATCTGCAGTAAGGCAGGAGACGCATGGGCAGATAATCCAAAAATAGTTTCTCATTTTTCTTGGGATAAATATAAAGTTTTGGCAACAGACAGCCCTTTCAAAGTGTGTTTTGATTAGAGTTACACGGAAAGGCGTTTTTATTCTATGAGGATTTGCCAAGTAACAAGCAAAAGGGAACTGAGAAGTACGCCAGCCCGACCTTTCTCCTGCCACCAGCAGGAGGACTGTGTCCAGGACACAGAGCTGTCAGTGGAAGGACACTGGGTGGATGTGAGCCACCTGGGCTAGGGCTGAGTGTCTCCCACTCTAGAACTTGAATCCCAACTCAACCCTCCTCATTTCACAGACACATTTCTTACTTCAATCTGGTTAGGAAGCGTCTCAGCCAGGGTCCCAAGGCAAGTCGGTAGAGAATAGGAATTAGTCATCTCTAGAGCCCTTAACATCATCTCTTTTCAATATTAACGCTCCTCCTGATCCGAATTCCAGAGTCAGGAATAGCCAGGAATTGAGGTAAAGAGATATTTGCATATGACTCAAAGTATGCACCCAAAGCATGAGGGACAGAAAATGGTGGGTGGGCATTGTTCTATTTTAGCCCAGAAACTGGGCTTCCGGGAATACCCTACTTCTGAAAATTAATGAGGATCTTGGAGACAGTCGTGAGGCAATTTGAGTCAAGGGGACGGAGCTGAACCTTGGAATCAGGCCGACCCGTGTGGTCTGGGGCACCTTGTTTAACCTCTCTTGGCTTTCCCTTGAATGCAAAATTCAGTTATGGTGGGAACTCACAGAGGCAGGCGGCAGGTAGAGAAGACTTGATTAATGCAAACAAATGGTCTTGTTGAGGGTGGATGCATCCTCGTGCTGTAGTCCTTGTGGATGAATCTGGCTTTATGACTTACTGTTAAAGTTATTGATTTAGTGATTTACTGGTGGGTCTGTTTTCTTTCTCCCAAGCATCTGCAATAGATGAAAGGGAAATTAATAAATTGCCATACAAAGAAAAGCAAGATCTATCCTCCCAGCCCTTTGGACTGAAAACCCGTGCTCTTCTGTATCACAGTTAGATGTCGAGGGTGTAAGTTATGACACAGCTGGGCAGAGAACATGGGGAGGGGAAGAGGCCAGAAGTGAGAAAACCCTAGAGCATCTGCTTCTGAGTGCACAGGCTCCAGTAGCCCAAGGTTAACTGAAATTGTCCAGCGTGCACAGGAGGGCCATGCTGCCTGGAAGAGCCAAACCAATGCGCACAATGTTTCTGTCTTTAGGTCTGAGAAGGCCTGGAGGTTACCATTAACATAGTTTTTAATTCTCACTTACTGGATCCTAGCCGATACTCAGGAAAAACTCAGGAATGGTCCAACAGGACCCAGTGATCCCAATTCGTGGATAAGAGAAATTAAGACTCAAGAAAATCAAATGACTTTTCCAAGCATACACAGTGTGTAATGATAGTGCCTCTGTTAGAACCTACTTTACTGAAAGGGTGTATTCATATGCCTTGTACCTGGTGGAGGACAGAGGCTATATCTCATTCATCTTTGTGTCCTCAGTGACTAGCAGACGATTAGGCTTCTTCAGTAAGGATTTGCTGAAGGGATGACTTTCCTACATATTATCCTACTGTGGAGTGTTATGAATCGCCATGACTCCTTCTCCCAAACAGTATGTGACTTGGGATAATCCCGGTGATCACAAACTGAACCAAATATAAGTTAGTGAGACAAATATTTATTTAGCCATATTAAAGAGACTTTTACTACAGATGTTTTTACACAATCATAATTCATCAATCATTTCAAAATCAATTGTTTTCTGACTTTCTATATATAATCAAGATACTAAGAGCCAAAATGGCTGCCCCAAGGAAGCCCACTCTGCACAGCTAGTGAGGGCTGGGTAACACAAGCTTCTGTGGGAAAGGGGGAGGGAGGCTATAGGAAGAGCCATCGCCAGGACCATTGCCTCCCGAGCCGCACAGTTTCTGCTCAGCGCGGAGTCTGCCTCTCTATAAAAGAGCTTCGGGAGAGACCTTCAGGATGGCAGAGGAGTAAGACGTGGAGATCACCTTCCTCCCCACAGATACATCAGAAATACATCTACATGTGGAACAACTCCTACAGAACACCTACTGAACGCTGGCCGAAGACCTCAGAATTCCCAAAAGGCAAGAAACTCCCCACGTACCTGGCCGTGTGGCTGACAGGGTCTTGGTGCTCTGGCTGGGTGTCAGGCCTGTGCGTCTGAGGTGGGAGAGCTGAGTTCAGGACATTGGTCCACCAGAGACCTCCCAGCTCCACGTAATATCAAATGTCTCAAGCTCTCCCAGAGATCTTTATCTCAACGCTAAGACCCAGCTCCACTCAATGACCAGCAAGCTACAGTACTGGACACTCTGTGCCAAACAACTAGCAAGACAGGAACACAACCACACCCATTAACAGAGAGGCTGCCTAAAATCATAATAAGGTCACAGACGCCCCAAAACACACCACCGGACACGGTCCTGCCCACCAGAAGAACAAGATCCAGCCTCATCCACCAGAACACAGGCACCAGATCCCTCCACCAGGAATTCTACACAACCCACTGAACCAACCTTAGCCACTGGGGGCAGACACCAAAAACAATGGGAACTACGAACCTGCAGCCTGCGAAAAGGAGACCCCAAACACAGTAAGTTAAGCAAAATGAGAAGACAGAGAAACACACAGCAGATGAAGGAGCAAGGTAAAAACCCACCAGACCTAACAAATGAAGAGGAAATAGGCAGTCTAGCTGAAAAAGAATTCAGAGTAATGACAGTAAAGATGATCCAAAACCTTGGAAACAGAATGGAGAAAATACAAGAAATGTTTAACAAGGACCTAGAAGAACTAAAGAGCAAACAAACAATGATGGACAACACAATAAATGAAATTAAAAATTCTCTAGGAGGAATCAATAGCAGAATAACTGAGTCAGAAGAACAGATAAGTAACCTGGGAGATAAAATAGATAGATAAAACCCGGGAGATTAAATACAAAGAAAAAACATTAAAAGCAGCAAGGGAAAAACAATAAATAACAGACAAGGGAATCTCCATAAGGGTAACAGCTGATCCTTCAGCGGAAGCTCTGCAAACCAGAAGGGAGTGGCAGGACATATTCAAAGTGGTGAAAGGGAAGAACCTACAACCAAGATTACTCTACCCAGCAAGGATCTCATTCAGATTCAACAGAGAAATCGAAACCTTTACAAACAAGCAAAAGCTAAGAGAATTCAGCACCACCAAACCAGCTTTACTACAAATGCTAAAGGAACTTCTCTAGGCAGGAAACACAAGAGAAGGAAAAGACCTACAATAACAAACAATAACAATAACAAACCCAAAACAATTAAGAAAATGGTGATAGGAACATACATATCAATAGCTACCTTAAATGTAAATGGATTAAGTGCTCCAACCAAAAGACACAGACTGGCTGAATGGATACAAAAGCAAGACCCATATATATGCAGTCTACAAGAGACCCACTTCATACCTAGGGACACATACAGACTGAAAGTGAGGGGATGGAAAAAGATATTCTATGCAAATGGAAATCAAAAGAAAGCTGGAGTAGCAATTCTCATATCAGACAAAATAGACTTCAAAATAAAGACTATTACAAGAGACAAAGAAGGACACTACCTAATGATCAAGGGATCGATCCAGGAATAAGATATAACAATTGTAACTATTTATGCACCCAAAATAGGAGCACCTCAATACATAAGGCAAATGCTAACAGCCATAAAAGGGAAAATCGACAGTAACACAATCATAGTAGGGGACTGTAACACCCCACTTTCACCAATGAACAGATCATCCAAAATGAGAATAAATAAGGAAACACAAGCTTTAAATGATACATTAAACGAGATGGACTTAATTGATATTTATAGGACATTCCATCCAAAAACAAAGAGTACACTTTCTTCTCAAGTGCTCATGGAACATTCTCCAGGATAGATCATATCTTGGGTTACAAATCAAACCTTGGTAAATTTAAGAAAATTGAAATCGTATCAAGTATCTTTTCTGACCGCAACGCTGTGAGACTAGATATCATATACAGGAAATGTCCTCTATCCTGTACACTAATGACGAAAAATCTAAAGAGAAATTAAGGAAACACTCCCATTTACCACTGCAACAAAAAGAATAAAATACCTAGGAATAAACCTACCTAAGGAGACAAAAAACCTGTATGCAGAAAACTATAAGACACTGATGAAAGAAATTAAAGGTGCTACTACAGACGGAGAGATAGACCATGTTCTTGGACTGGAAGAATCAACATTGTGAAAATGACTATACTACCCAAAGCTATCTACAGATTCAGTGCAATCCCTATCAAACTACCAATGGCATTTTTCACAGAACGAGAACAAAAATTTTCACAGTTTGTATGGAAATACAAAAGACCCTGAATAGCCAGAGCAATCTTGAGAAAGAAAAACGGAGCTGGAGGAATCAGGCTCCCGGACTTCAGACTATACTACAAAGCTACAATAATCAAGACAGTATGGTACTGGCACAAAAACAGAAATATAGATCAGTGGAACAGGATAGAAAGCCCAGAGATAAACCCACACACATATGGTCACCTTATTTTTGATAAAGGAGGAAAGGATATACAATGGAGAAAAGACAGCCTCTTCAATAAGTGGTGCTGGGAAAACTGGACAGCTACATGTAAAAGAATGAAATTAGAACACTCCCTAACACCATACACAAAAATAAACTCAAAATGGATTAAAGACCTAAATGTAAGGCCAGACACTTTAAAACTCTTAGAGGATAACATAGGCAGAACACTCTATGACCTAAATCACAGCAAGATCCTTTTTGACCCACCTCCTAGAGAAATGGAAATAAAAACAAAAATAAACAAATGGGACCTAATGAAACTTCAAAGCTATTGCACAGCAAGGGAAACCATAAACAAGACAAAAAGACAACCCTCAGAATTGGAGAAAATATTTGCAAACGAAGCAACTGACAAAGGATTAATCTCCAAAATTTACAAGCAGCTCATGCAGCTCAATATAAAAAAAACAAACAACCCAATCCCAAAATGGGCAGAAGACCTAAACAGACGTTTCTCCAAAGAAGGTACACAGATTGCCAACAAACACATGAAAGGATGCTCAGCATCACTAATCATTAGAGAAATGTAAATCGAAACTACAGTGAGGTATCACCTCACACCAGTCAGAATGGCCATAATCAAAAAATCTAGAAACAATAAATGCTGGAGAGGGTGTGGAGAAAAGGGACCCCTCATGTACTGTTGGTGGGAATGTAAATTAATCCAGCCACTACGGAGAACAGTATGGAGGTTCCTTAAAAAACTAAAAATAGGGGGGCTTCCCTGGTGGCGCAGTGGTTGAGAGTCCGCCTGCCGATGCAGGGGACACGGGGTCGTGCCCCGGTCCGGGAAGATCCCACATGCCGCGGAGCGGCTGGGCCCGTGAGCCATGGCCGCTGAGCCTGCGCGTCCGGAGCCTGTGCTCCGCAACGGGAGAGGCCACAACAGTGAGAGGCCCGCGTACTGCAAAAAAAAAAAAGAAAAAGAAAAAGAAAGGAAGCTGAAAATGCGATGGAGGAGCTTTTAAAAAAAAAAAACAAAAAAAAAAACTAAAAATAGAACTCCCATACGACCCAGCAATCCCACTACTGGGCATATACCCTGAGAAAACCGTAATTCAAAAAGAGTCATGTAGCACAATGTTCACTGCAGCTCTATGTACAATAGCCAGGACATGGAAGCAACCTAAGTGGCCATCGACAGATGAATGGATAAAGATGTGGCACATATATACAATGGAATATAACTCAGCCATAAAAAGAAACAAAACTGAGTTATTTGTAGTGAGGTGAATGGATCTAGAGTCTGTCATACAGAGTGAAGTAAGTCAGAAAGAGAAAAACAAACACTATATGCTAACACATATATATGGCATCTAAAAAAAGAAAAAGAAAAAAAAAAGTGGTTCTGAAGAACCTAGGGGCAGGACAGGAATAAAGACGCAGACGTAGAGAATGGACTTGAGGACAAGGGGAGGGGGAAGGGTAAGCTGGGACGAAGTGAGCGACTGACATGGTCATATATATACTGCCAAATGTAAAATAGAGAGCTAGTGGGAAGCAGCCACACAGCACAGGGAGATCAGCTCGGTGCTTTGTGACCACCTAGAGGGGGATAGGGAGGGTGGGAGGGAGACGCAAGAGGGAGGAGATATGGGGATATATGTATATGTGTAGCTGATTCACTTTGTTATAAAGCAGAAGCTAACACACCATTGTAAAGCAATTATACTCCAATAAAGTTAAAAAATTTTAAAGAAATATGTAATCAAGAAGCCTGAGTTATAATTCTTTTTTATTTTAATTAATTTTTATTGGAGTATAGTTCTCACCCATGTGTGATGCTCCTCACTGTTCGGTTCACTCCCCTGCCTGACTCTCTATGTAGACAGAAGCTCTAGGGGCAGGTGTAGAAGGACAAGGGGAAGGAAGAGGTCAGTGGCTTTGCACACTAAAAGGAGGACTGAGCTGACCCTTGGGTGGGAATCTGTAACAGAGTCTATTAAACATGTAAGCTGACAAGTAGGAAGCTCAGGCTTCATTCCATAATTCTCTGCTGTTTGTAAGGAACTAGAAAGGCCTGGTTGACATTCTCATGGGGTAAAGGGAAGGGGGGAATATGAAATGGTTTGGGATCCTGAGCGGGAAAGCATGAGTCAGCTCAGGCTGCCATAACAAAATTCCACAGACTGGGTGGCTCAAACAATAGAAATTTATTTCCTCCCAGTTCTGGAGTCTAGAAGTTCAGGATCGAATTGTCAGCGGGGTTGGTTTCTTCTGAAGCCTCTCTTCTTGGCTTGGAGACAACTGTCTTTTTGCTGTGTCTTCACTTAGCCTTTCCTCTCTGTGTGCACCTCCCTGGTGTCTCTCTGTGTCCTAATCTCCCCCTCTTATAAGGACTCTAGTCAGATTAGATTAGGGCTCCTGCGACAGCCTCTTTAAAGACCCCATTTCCCAAGACAGTCACATCCTGAGGTACTGAGTGTTAAGGCTTCAACATATGAATTTTGAGAAGATATAATTCAGCCCATAAGAGAGGAATATGTAAAAACACCAAAATCAAGCTTCATCTTCATCACAAATTTTCTCAAGGCAGAGTTAGACATTGGGCCCAGGAAAATGGAAAACTAAATACGTTTTCTAGAAGCAGTCATTTGCTGGTAAATGTTTAGCCACCATTTGTCAGGGATGTGGGGCGCCATGACTTGTAGTGTTTGCCAATGTCTGTGGTGTGAATATTCCCACCACCAACTATTTCAAGTTAGCACTGTGATGTCACCGAAAATGGAGTTGGGAAGAGATGCATGCAATCAAACCTCACGAACAGTCCAAGCTGGCTCCAGCACACCTGCAAAGACTGGGACATTGTGTTGTCCCGCAAAGAGTGGAATGGTGTAGGGATGTCATCTTGTCTGGACCACATTTCTTCTTCCACAGTTGCCTCTGGTTTGAAGTCCCTCCTTACTCCCCACCAGCTACTGGGTCTCTCATCTGGCAAACTAAGGCTCTGTGAATCTAAATGTTTCCCTTTTCCCTTCACCTGGACCCGAAATATTTTAATACCAATACACAAAATCCTTGATAGAATCCATCTCAACTCTCTATACTGGACAAATCACCAGAATGGTCATGGAGGAAAAGCGGTAGATGTATGAAAATATTCCACAGTCTCCAAAAAGGGAACTGATCTGATAAAGGAAATACCCCCCCATTTCAGTAACAGTTATTGAAATAATCATAGGCAACCTAACCTCTAATACGTATTTTCATTGTTCTTCAGGAAGATTTTACACTTATGAAGCTGATCTTGAAAAGGAAGCAATCTGACATCAGAAAGTATATTTTAGCAACTGAAAAATGACAGATACATTTTAAAATTCAGTGAAGGCGGCACATATCAAATGGAGTGTGTATAAAAAGTGCATAATTTAATTACAGTATAAGATCAAGAAGTTTCCACATAACGTGGAGTATAAATGATAAACGTGGTAAAGTATTAGGCATGATCCAGAAAGTCTAGTATTTATGTGGAACAGAAATTCCAGAAAGAGATCAGAGTATTCAGAGGATCAATGAACAAAGAATTAAAGGAAAATCCTTCCTGAACTAACAAAAGACATGAGTCTTTTCACCAAGTAGCACACCTAAGAATAAACTAAGACAAACGTCAAGACATATCTTGTCTGCGTTTTCTTCTAATTCAAGTGTGGGAGGGGAGGAACCCATAAGAATCCATGTATTTTTGTAAAATTACTCACAAAAGAAGTCAGTTCTACATCAAACTTCTCCTTTGCAACACTGAAAGCAGAAGTACAGTTTACAGATTTCAGATGAGAAAATATTGCAACGATGGGAAATGTTCTTAGGCTTACACACTTTAAAACTACACCAGGGGCTTCCCTGGTGGCGCAGTGGTTGAGAGTCTGCCTGCCGATGCAGGGGACGCGGGTTCGTGCCCCGGTCTGGGAGGATCCCACATGCCGCGGAGCAGCTGGGCCCGTGAGCCATGGCCGCTGAGCCTGTGCATCCGGAGCCTGTGCTCCGCAACGGGAGGGGCCGCAGCAGTGAGAGGCCCGCGTACCGCAAAAAAAAAAAAAAAACAACTACACGAATACACCCATTCCTACAAAGTTAATCAGAGAACGTGATTTCACAAAAGCAGATAAGTATATAAAATCCAAAAATATAATGCTAGCTCAAAGAGAGAAAATTACAAATAGATGATGCTGAGTAATAAGGGCAGTAAGATATAAAGTTTTACATATTTTTGTTAAAATGATTTTGACACTGGATGCAAATGTAAGATGAATTCTTGCCAAAAATACTGTATAATGAAAAAAAGTTTTTAAGTCTGATTATTTTCCTCTATATTTAATATTCTTGATTAATTATTGAGAGTTATTACCGAGAGTAGCAGAGGTTAAATTATACTCTAGTTTGGGGCTTCCCTGGTGGCGCAGTGGTTAAGAATCCACCTGCCAATGCAGGGGACACAGGTTCGAGCCCTGATCCGGGAAGATCCCACATGCCGCGGAGCAACTAAGCCCCTGTGCCACAACTACTGAGCCTGCACACCTAGAGCCTGTGCTCTGCAACAAGAGAAGCCACCGCAGTGAGAAGCCCGCACACCGCACCGAAGAGTAGCCTCTGCTCACCACAACTAGAGAAAGCCCACGTGCAGCAACGAAGACCCAACACAACCAAAAATAAATAATAAATAAATGATTTTATAGAAAAATATTTTTTTAAATGCAGGGGTATACTACCATTAAACAAAGAAGAATTCAAGGCAAGAAGCATTTAATGACACAAGTTATGTACCAGTTACTGTTTCCTCAGCTATAAAATAGAGGAAATAATAAATGATATTAAGAAAATAATGGAGAAAATAATAAGTTCTATTTGAATAATAAGTGAAATGATGCGTAAAAGTATTTAGCACAATGCTGCCTGGCACATAGAAGGAGTTAAATAAGTGATGATTATGTAAAACAAGAGATATCACTGACCAATTCCTTCAAAATTTCTCTCATATCTCACCTTTGTTCTCCATTCCCATTTCTATGACCCTAGCACAGTCTGTCCTTAAATTTCTGCTGGATTACAAAAATAATCCACTATCTGCTTTCCCTGTCTCCAGTTTTTTTTACAAACTTCAATCCACCCTGCACAGATTAATCCTCTTAGATCACTATTTTTAGTGTTCTTTGGCTCAAAATTTATATACAAGATGAAATCCAAACTTTCCAGCTTGTTATTCAAAGCCCTTTAAAATCTGCCATGATCCCACCTTTGCTTATAGGCTTACGCTATACCACTTCTCTATATGAACTCTCCATTCCAGGAATGTCTACCTTTTCAATAGCCCTGAAACATATTTTAATCACGTCACTCTGTGTGTCTTTCCTTGTTCACATTTGTAATCTCCCTCCACTTATTTCCATGTCCTCCTTCCCTGCTTTCACCTCCCAGCCCCAACTAGATCTCCCTTTCTCCTCTTCAGATGTAGTCTAGCTCCTACTACAAAGAAGCTTTCCTCTTATGATATCCAAAGAATCAGGTGCTGTATTCTAATACTTAAATAAATCCTCCCGTGTATCATTATTCATCATATATCATTGAATTCAAAAGCGTTGATTATAAGGTAAGACATTATTGTGTGAACTACTAAGAAAGAGAAAAATCTTCCAAGTACAGTGTGACATTTCATTGATTTTTTTTTTCTTTTTTTAAATTGATTTACAAATGTGTTAGTTTCAGGTGTACAGCAAAGTGATTCAGAGATAGATAGATATTCCTTTTCAGATTCTTTTCCCTTATAGGTTATCACAAAATATTGAGCATAGTTCCCTGTGCTATACAGTAGGTCCTTGTGGTTTATCTATTTTATATACAGTAGTGTGTATATGTTAATCCCAAACTCCTAATTTATCCCTCCTCCCTTTCCCCTTTGCATTCCATTGATTTTTAAGAGGCATTGTATTTTGGTGATAGTAAAAGATAGAAAAATGTGCATCTTGGATTCAGTAAAATACAGTGGGTGATTCATACATACATTCATTATTCTGTAAATATTTCCTGACTGCCGACCAAGTGCTCAGCACTGTATCGACGGTATCATCGAACAATACCGACAAGACACCTACATTCAAGCTTATGTTCTGGTGTGCACACGCCTTTTATGGCCCCCGCCCCCCAGAAAGGATGGTAAGGTCTTTAAAGGTAGAAATTAATGTCTTATACTTTATATCCCCTAGTAGGTAATATTTCACATAGTTTTGCACATAGTAGGCACTCTAAACATTTAGTGTGAGGTAATGAATTTTAAAAAAGGTGCACATAGTGTAATAAAGTCTGTTCTAAAAGAATACACAGTCCGTTAGAACTACTTAGCTTACAGACCTCTCAACGTGCGTGTCTTTACAGGACTTCATAAGTCAGGGGGGAAATATTCAAAAAGTGTGAGATGAAGCAATCACGTTACATCGATGTACCTGAGAGCTGTCTCAGGGATTCTCTGGCAGAAGCAAAGGAACACAGAGAATTAGAATTGATGCATTATTCGTACTGCTTTATGAAATTACTTTCTTCCCAGTTATTTACAGTAGCAAGTCAGCAGCTCCTTGTCATTTGTTGAGTTCAGATTCCTGGTTTTTACTGTTTATGAGCCACTGCAGAGTCCATGCTGTCTAGAAGTTCGCCTTTGTCCTGGGAATTCCATCACCTGGGAGGCTGGCACTCAGAAGAGAGTCGCCAAGCTGGGGGTGGGCGCAGACTGCCAGCCAGCATCTCAGCATCTCAGCATCTCACCATCTCACTGCAGCTTTGTCCTTCTCGTCTTCAGTTTTATTCAGGAACTTGAGGATTCTCAAGACTGTGGGATGTATCCCTTGAGAACGCTGAGGGCCCATTGTAATCTTGATCAGCTGCAGCTCTTCATTCTTGGAAGTTCTAAGCACACTCCTTGCAGAACTGAGTGAGGAGAGGACCGTGTAGGCTACCAACAATGCTTATTTATTCTATCAACAAACTTATAAAGAGATTTACAATGTGCTAGGCTTGGTGGCAGAGGGTGGAACACATACAGTAAGGTATATACTCTCATGTGAATGCAATGCTCCTTTAAGTGAGGACTGTCCTTTAGAGAACTTCCATACTTTTCATTGTTCTCTCTCATTTTCATGTTTCACCCTCCCACCTACACAGTGGAACAGCCAGGAAACATCTTAGTCCCATTTCACAGATAATGAAGGTGAGGCCCAAAGAGATTCAGAGAACTGCCTGAATTTAGATGGCTAAAGAGGCCTCCCAGACTCAGGCCTCCTGACTGTAAATCAAATGCTCTTTGCCAGATTATACATGTAGAGAGTCAGGGATATCAGAGACAATGGATGGAATTTCTGAGTAATTCCACCGAAGTCCCGGATGGGCTTCTAGAAATATTCCCCCCATCCCCAACCTCCAAACACACACAAAAAAATCAAAGAATCATGCCAAAGAGTACCAACTGGTTGAACATCTGAAGGTCCAAATATAAATGACACACAGAAGCTTCTGAGCAAACCAAATTAGCAATGGAAAGTGACAGGGAAGTTTTCCATGTACCCGAGTGTTTCATTCAACCCTCTGTTCTTGTCTGTGGCTTGGCCTGACCGAAGAGCTCCAGATGGAATGGATAGTGTCTGGGGCCAGTCTCGGGCTTGTGTTATGACTGCAAGTGGGCATCTTGCCAGGTTGGGCCTTCACTCTGTCCTCCCCAAATGACCCTGGCCTACTTGGGCTGGCTGAATTATTTAAATATTGTACAATACTAGTTAATAGACACAACATATTGAAAGTTTTACAATCAAATATTTATGCTGCTAGAAAACATTTTACATGATCTTTAAACAGCCATGTCTATTTATTTTCATTCTCTGATCTTTCTGTTTTGTATCAGAATCGGAGAATTTAGCCAATTTACCCAGAAGTAAATATTATGATGAAAACATGGGTTGGCTCAAAAGTAGACTTAATAAAGTGCAGAAGTATTTTTTGTTAGTGTCAATTGTGCAAGAGCCCCGGCGTGGTAAGACGTTTCTTTGGGATGCCTGAAGCATGGAGATTAATATTTTCATGGCTAGACGCTGCCTTTACCTGCCTCTGGCCTCCTTCACGGAGCAGCCTCACCATCCTTTCTGTCCATTCACTCCTTTTGTGAAATGGAGAGAAACTCTTCTGGGGCGGAGAGTGGGCATTTGCAGGTGAAAGGAGATACGTTTAATACCGAACCTTGTGCCGCAAAGTAAGAATTGACACTCAATGATCTGAAGTCTTCTGTTCGGCAGTTGAGGGCCACACGGCCCTCAGCTGGCCTCCTCCTTTTATGCCAGATACTTCTGACTTCTGAATACTTCTCTCTAACTCTGTCCTTGTTGCTGCTTTATGAGGCCTGAGGGCTAGTCACCATGTTTCAAGGGCAACTTATCTCTGCCCTAGAGAGGGTCCAGCCAGTATCTCCTCTTATTACTGAGTCAGAGAGAAAGACCCTCCTTGAATATCAGCGGGTTTTCTCCATGTCCTTTCCAAAGAGTAGTCTTAAAGATGCAAAGAAGGCACTAGAAAGTCAAAGGGCCAGAAAGCACCATCTCTATGATGAGCCTTGCATGGACCCCC
Organism: Lipotes vexillifer; assembly: GCF_000442215.2. NCBI lineage: Eukaryota > Metazoa > Chordata > Mammalia > Artiodactyla > Lipotidae > Lipotes > Lipotes vexillifer. Next base: position 1,594,893 of record NW_006782167.1, read on the forward strand.
ATCTCTAAGTTTGGGCTCAAGATCTAATTTCGACCCCTTAGCCTTAAAGTGGCCCTGTATGCTCTCTACTCCTTGGGCTTCATTCCTCCACTGATACCTGATTTTTCTAAGCTCTGGCTGAACTCCCAATCAGGCTCTTACTTCTGTCTCACCCCGTCTCTTTGAAGGCCAGGTTACCTGCAGCTCCCTGCCCTGATTTACCAGGAGCCTCATTAGATTTGGAGAAGGTAGTGTGCAGGGTTTAAGGTGAGTGGGACCCGTGTCTTAAGCCATCTCCTAACCTCCTTGAATTTCAGCTCCTGCCCCTAAAAGAAGAGGAAGATGTATAAGGTCACAGGATTACTATGAGGAAAAATATGTAAGAACTTATATGGATTATATGCAAAGTACCTCATACTATGTATGGTCCAGACTGAGTGCTCATCAATTAAGTAGCAGTAACTATTATTATTACTATGTGTGGGACAGATGCTCTTTCTTTCTTTTTTTTTTTTTTTCTAATATTTATTATTTGGCTGCACCAGGCCTTTAGTTGCGGCACTTGGGATCTTCATTGCAGCATGAGGGATCTTTTAGTTGCAGCATGCATGTGGGAGATCTCATTCCCTGACCAGGGAACCTGAGCCCCCTGCATTGGGAGCTCGGAGTCTTAACCGCTGGACCACCAAGGAAGTCCCTGACTTTCTCCAGGGTCTCCCAGGTCTTGATCTCCCCTAGTTGCTCTCCAGTCCTAGCATGGTTTTTTCCAAGTATCTAAACATTAGCTCTTAATTAGTGGTTCATAGCTACAAGAAGAGGCATGGAGATAGGACATAGGAAAGAAAGAGAGTAAAGAAAGGTGGTGGGGGGAGATACAGGTTAGAACATCCATGCTTTAGGAGAATTACTCATTATATTAAAGATCATAGCCAGTAAAGAGAAGGTAAAGAAGAGAGGCCCCTTTCTACAGGAAAGACGGGATTAAAATGAGACAGGAACTTGAGAACTGGACAGGCAGCCCTGAGTCATAAAAATCTGGGTTCAGTCCCCAAAAGGGGTCCTGGACAAGATCCATTTCCGCAGATCTCAGTTTTCCCGACTGCAAAGTGAGATGGTCCCATTGGATTCATTGAACAGACGCTTAGCACCCATTTATGGGGCACCGGCAGTGTGCAAGGTGCAGTCCTAGGCACTGGGGTTGCCTAGCAGCACCGGAGAGACAAGATTCCTGCCCAGGTGTCAGCAGTGGAGACAAAACAGACCCACAAACGAAAAACCAGATAACTGAATATGATCATTTCAGTCCATGATAAGGGACTGGAAAAAAAAACAAAACAGAGAAACTGATAGAAAGTGGCTGGGAAGAGTGGGCTGCTTCAAGGAAGGTCAGAGAAGGTCTTTCTGCGAAGCTGATTCCTATGTGATTGGAGCCTGGGCCTGTAAAGATCTGGGGGAGAGTGTGTTCCAGGCAGAGAGACGCCTTGGCCACTTGTAGGGCTGAAGGAAGAGAATGGAGCGGTCGGCGGGGCCCGCAGGAAGGGAGCACAGACAAGACTGCCTAGTGAGAGCTGTGGTCCTCACAGGGGATGCTGCTGGGGTCAGGGGACCCTGGGAAACAAGCGCCCTGACCTCACTCTCCCACCTCCGTGGAATCCCTGCCAGAGCTCCCCGTTGGCTGGACACACCGGGAAGTCAGAGGGCAAAGGAACCTATTAACCCTGGCTATATTGGTCAACCTCCCGAGCACTGCCCCACCCTTGTGACCCACTCCCCAGAGTGGAGGGTAGGACAGAGGAAGGAGGAAGATTGGAGATGAAAAAGGAAGATAGCAGGTGATATCCAGAATGGCCATGATGAGCTGTGTGTTTTAACTCTGAGGGCATTGGGAAGCCACTGGCGAGTTTTGAGCAAAGAAGGACTTTAAACTGATTTACGTGAAAAAGATCAATCTGGCTTCTGTGTGGAGAATGGACTTTCCAGGGGCAAGACTGGAAGTTGGGAGAACATTTACGAGGTTATTACACCATCTAAATAAATGTTTTAAAATGCATGTTGGGGTGGTTTAGCATGGTGGCTGAAGATAAAGAAAAATAAATGGATTCAGGAAATACGCTGGAAAAACATTTTAGAAGCAAGTTCTGCCATTGCCATGAGCTAAAGGGAGACCCTTCTCCAACGCTGATGGGAAATAAGAATGTACGTACACCCTCAAAGTTGCGAACTCTGGAACCTCGGCACCGGTACCAGCTAATGTGGCTTTTATAGTGCAAAGTGCATTGAAATAAATGTGTCAGCTCTATGCAGCCTTTATTTATAAGAAGGAGAGAGAAAATAAAGAATTTTCCAAGCCTGGCAGGTAGAAAAAGGATGTGTCCAGTCGACCCGATAAATAACAAATTGTAAAGTCTTCTAGTTTTATTGTTGGCATTATCATAAAGAACATGCTGTGCTTATTATCTGGTTAAAGGGGTTTCATTCTTTGTGATGTTGAAGTGAGTTATAATCTTTAATAAACAAATAACGTCAGTAATTTTTAAATTCCAGAGTCATGAATGTTTGTAGGATTTTTTTTCCCTTTCTCTCTCTCTCTCTCGGATGACGCTTTTTGTCAGATATCAGAAATGCTTTTGCTGTGATCCCAGATGAGGTATCATTTCCAACTAAAGAGCTAAAGTCCATCAATGTCTCTAAAAATCCATCGATGTCTCTTTAATCACAGACTATATCAGTGATGAGCAGTTTAAAGGCTGGTGCCATAATACCAATCCCAAACCATTATTCACTCCTGAGAAGTTCTGATGTCCCATAAATCAATGTAGGTAGACTAGCAAATTCATATTCTTATGGAAGGTAGGCCTAGCCTGTAGCTGGTCGCAGATCAAAGAGAACTGTGGAAAGATTTTTTGCGCATCTGCAAATAAATGACTTAAGATAGTCGAGGGAATTGATCTTTTCTGCAAAATGCATATATAAGCATCACATCCCCTAGAATCTTGAAAAATAAAAAACATATGTGAAGCACTTCAGACACATCTGAGGTCAAATCACAGCCCTACCACTAAGCAGCTGGACGATCTTGGTCAAATCGCTTCACCTCTAAGCAGGGCTGCTTAGAGCAGGGGCTTTGGAAAAATATTTTTCCCAAAGGCAGGGCTCCTGTCTATATAAACAATCTGAGTAACTCAAAATCAGCCTGGCAGCACCATTCTGGCAGCCTGATAACACACCAATGAGAGGAAGTTATCAGCTCACCAGGCTGCCCTCCTGGCACCAGGGCAGGTCACAAGGATCTGAGATGACTCATTAGGCTGCAGTTCTGGAGTTCATTGGGCATCTGGTCAACCCCACCGCAGGCTAGAGAGTTAGAGAACAGCCCAAAGGGGAGAGACAGAGACCAGGGAGTAGGGCCCACCCTATCTGACTTGGGCTCAGAGCACCTAGCCCAAATGACTCTGCTGGCCTCCACAGTTCTCAGAAGACCTAGAAAATTTCAAGGAAGGCAGTCCAAAGCATAGGGGGGGCCCCTGAGATATAGCATCTGGGTCCGAGAATAGTACCCTCTCTGGACCCCAGTTTCCCCTACCTGCAAGATGGGAATAAAAAGTGTACCTACGTCCTAAGGCCATTGTGAGTATTAAGTGAGATAATAAAACCATTCAGATCCCTAGTATAGAGTAAGCATTTACTTCATGTCAGCTAATATTGTTGCATACATGTGTATGATACACATAAATGTGTTTATACACATAAATATGTATATTATAGCCCAGATTCAGGAAACTTTTGGATGACAGATGTATCTATCGGTATTTCACACTTGGCTCTATTCTCTGGCAGGTGCAGTGTGTGTCCAGCTTCAAATCACCCATCAGCAAACCCAAACAGGGCAATAACAACAACAAAAAAGAGGACACAAAGCCTTTAGAGTTCTGAGTTCTAGCTTCACAAATTTCCACCCAAGCAGATATTAGTTTGCAGGGTTTTTCTTTTTCGATTTTCAAATAGGGCAAGAATAAAACTTCCAAAGTCTAACTGCCTCAAAATTGAATATTGTTTCCATTTTTATGAGTCACTTAAGCATGGATCATTCCACATTTGTATTTCCAGTGGAATCTTTAGAAAAAACTCAGATGCCAGCCTATCCAAACCTGCAGCTCAGGGGTCTGACTGTAGCATCCCTGGCAATGGCTCCCCCGCTTGCAGGACCACAATCAGCTATGAAGCCCTGATTTCATGCAGGGACAGGCTGGCCTGATGAAACTGGAGGGGGTTTAAAGGATGTTGACTTTCTCACTGCTTTGGAATGACTCTGGCTATTTCCACCACAGAAAATAGTTATTTCCCAAATGATCTCCATTCACAGACTCTAATATGTAGCATTTGTAGAGCACTTTAAAGTATGTGAGGTGCGGGACGTCCCTGGAGGTCCAGTGGTTAAGAGTCCACGCTTCCACTGCAGGGGGGTTTGATTGCTGGTCGGGGAGCTAAGATCCTGCATGCCGTGTGGTGCAGCCAAAAAGTAAAAAAAAAAAAAAAAAAAAAAAAGGGAAT
>NW_006782167.1:1599441-1615210 GCF_000442215.2 Lipotes vexillifer
AAAAAAAAAAAAAAAAAAAAAAAAAGGTATGTGAGGTGCTTCTCTGCACCTTAGCTTTGCCCATAAATGGCTTGGTCAATGGATATGCGTGACTGTCAGCATTGCCATCACCTCCACCATCGTAGCCATCTTTGGGGGGGAGCTCTCCTTTTGGGGGAACTTCCCACATGCCAGGCTCTGTCCTGAGTGCTTTATGTGTATCTATTTACCTATCGGGTCCTCTCTGTAACTTTTTGGATTAGACCACCATCTTACAGATGAGGACACCGAGGCACAGAGAACAGAGAGGTTAAGTAACTTGCCCAAGGTCACACAGGTAGTAGAAGGTGGGACCAAGCAATTACATTCAGGCATCTGGCTCCAGAACCCACAACTTTTGCCATGACTGGCCTTTATGCCACTGCTGCACCTGACCACAAAGGGGAAAATTACACCCCCAACAGCTCCATGTTTCAATAACCTTCCAAACCCAGCCCTCTGCAGACATGTACATTTTATGGGATCTTCTGGGATTCATCTTTGGTCATTTTTAATAAATTTTCTTTCAAACACACTGGAAGATACCCCCAGCTTCATGTCATGAAAGCCTTTGACACACAGTTACCATTCTTTAGCTTTAAATGCTAATGTAACAAAATCCTGGCTTTTATGGATTTTTTTGGGGGGGGGTGGGTGTGGGAAATGGGTCAGTACCAAGGTCAGTTCGTAATAATTTTCCAGAAGAAAAACAGAAATTGGCAACGTACTCTAAGAAAATCCTGCATGAGCCAGGAAGCAATGAAGAGATGTTTAAATTCTCCCTGACACGAATACTGACCACCCAGGGGAATAAAGAAAACACCTGTTGAAGCCTGGGCACATGTACACCCAGAGAGGGAAACCAGAGTGAGCTTCTGAGTCACCTGTCAAATTAGAGTCTGCGTGAGCTCGTGAGAAGAACAGCCACACACAGGCCTTGAGACCCAAGATCTGGTCTTGCCTCTACCTAGAGGGACAACTTCCCATGAATCAGTAACCCTCTCTCCTGCGTCAGTTACTTCAGCTGTCAAAAAGTGTCTCAGAGAACTCCCAGAATGGCTACAAAGGAAAGTACACACTCCAGGGCTTTAAAAAGTTAAAAGTACATGTGACCTTGGGGAAAAGAAGCATGAAAATTGTGCAATTATAAGACAGGAAAATCTTAGGGCGGGGAGGGATGAAAAAGTGGAGCACAGAGGATTTTTTCAGGGCAATGAAACTACTCTGTATGATACTGTAATGGTGGCTCCCTGTCATTACACAGTTGTCCAAACCCAGAGAAGGTACAACAGCAAGACTGAACCCTAATGTGAACTATGGACTCCGGGTTATAATGATGATTCAATGTAGGGTCGTCAGTTGTCACAAGTGCATTCCTGGGGTGGGATGCTGATAATGGGGGAGGTTGTGTACGTGGGGGTGGGGGAGGGAGACACAGGAACTCTCTGTGCCTTCCACTCAATTTTGCTACAAACCTCAAACTGCTCTAAAAAAAATTGTCTTAATAAAAACAAATCTTATAAAAAGAGAACTACTAAGGATTGCAACCCCTGCCTGAACATGGTGTAGGTTTCAGTCTGAGAGTTTCAGGAATCCATTTCTATCAAACTGGCGTATCTGTTCTAATCATATCCATAAGGAGGAATTTTGTAGCAGAAGCATTTAGTGGGTCTGAAGGTCCCTTGGCTCTTTGCTGAAATGAACGATTTTTTTTTTTTTCAAGTTTCCTTTTACTGAGACCAGCTGAGGGTATTCCTGGTTAACAAGCCTCCCACCATGAATTTTCTTTCCTGTTGTCATAGCTGGTTGGAACAGCGCTTGGAATTTTCCCATTTCAGACGTTCTCACTTGGAATGTACTAATTATAATAGTCAGATGTCAGTTTCAGTTAACCTGTTCTAACTCTCTGTGTGGTGTTTCCAACGGGAGAGAAATAGCCTTTCTAGACCACGTCCCCTAGAAACTAAAAGCTCTTCTCCCTGACTCACAGCCCTGGAAACGTGGGGTGAGATAAAGGTGAGGTCTGGAAAGCTGCTGAGTGATTGGGGTCCAGGAAACAGCACCGCTGGCCCTGCCCCGCCCCTCCCTGCTAGGGCGGTGCTTTTCCATTCCTTGGCCATAATAGGCGTCCAGGGTTAATGAGACTAGGCATGCGTGATTTGTAAGGTCATCTGAAGCAGGTCAGGGATTTATGGGCCTCCATTCTGTTTTCTGGGGAGCGGGGGAGATGGCAGGCGACTGAAGCAAAGGGAAGAGTTAGGAAACAGAATGTGACCAGTTGCAAAAAAAAAAGATTTGGAAGAGAAAGCGCACTCCCACATCAGATCACACTTTATGAACCAGAAGCGGTTTCATCATCTCTGGAAAGTGTATAAGTTTGCATCGGGCCCTGAATGGAGTGAATCAGAACAAAAGAGTCCCTACACCCCAGGCGTCATCCGACCAACCCCTGTTATAACAACTATTTGAAAACCGCCATTTAAGATGCCTTGGTAGAGATAAAGCATCTAAGATGTAGCCAAAGCCCTCAAGAAATGTATAATATATTTGCAGAAGAGAAGATCAAAAACCAGAAACACTATCCTATAGACAATAATTCAAATACAAAGTATGTCAAAGGGCAGTTTATTATGAGAGGATTAATACAGGAAATTAGCAAAGTAGAACAAAAGGAAAAATAGATAGTGGGTTACAGATAAATGAAAAGGACATTTCTGTCCCCCAGTAGCCTAGAAACTAGTGGAGGGATATTCATGTCAAAAGTAATCCATAATACTCCTTGATCAATGCAATAACAAAGTATAAGCAAGATACGAAAACAGCAAAGCAAGGACGGTGTGATTAATTCTGCCTGGGCCTGTCAAAGGTTTTCTGAATAAGGTAAAGTTTGAATTGGGTTTTGAGGTATAAGTAGGATGTCTCTAGACAGAGAAAGAAAGAAGGAATTCTAGGTAAAAGAAACAGGAAAGGAAGGGGGACTTCCCTGGTGGGTAGTCCAGTGGGTAAGACACTGCGCTCCCAATGCAGGGGGCCCGAGTTCGATCCCTGGTCTGGGAACTAGATCCCACGTGCATGTCGCAACTAAGAAGCCCGCATGCCGCAACCAAGACCCGGTGCAGCCTAAATAAATAAATATTTTAAGAAAAGAAGAAAGAAACAGGAAAGGAAGAAAGAGAGAAAAGCCTCAGTGTTTTTAAAATTCTTTGTTATTGCAAGTATACAGAGGATGAAACAGGAAGAAAGGCAGGAAATAAAGTAGGAGTTAATGGGGCCAAATTACGTGGGGTTCTCCATGTCGTACTTAGGGGTGTAGACATTTATCCTTCAGCAGTAGGGAGCCAAAGAAAGATGTAGGCAGGAAGCAGACTGATCCCGCTTATGATTTAGAAGTACCATTTTGATGACACCATGGAAGATGGGTTGGAGCAGGGAAAGAGAAGGGCAACCGCTCAAGAGACACTGGTAATAATCCAGGAAAAAAAAACCAAAGGGGGCTTGAAGTAAGGGAGAGGCATTAGGAGCAAATTAAGGGGTGGGTTCAAAAGGTATTTAGGTGGAGAATGGAAAAAGCATGGTGACAGATTGGTGATGGGGCCAAGGAAGGGATGGTGGGCCATCTCCCAAGCCAGAAACTCGGGGGCTACTGTCCTGTTCACTCAACAGGAACTGCAGGAGGAAGAGTAGGTTTGCAGGGAAACTTGGTGAGTGGAAGTATAAGTTAGGTGTTGTATCTGTTGTTTTGAAGAGCTCTGGGTAAACCCCAGTGGAGAAGGCATTTGGGTATGTGGGAAAGGACCAAGAGTGCCTGATCCCTGAGAGAGTCTAGAAAGACAAAAACTGACAAGTGTCTATTGGACAAGTAGGTGATTACTTGTCATCCTAGTGCCCTCACAGAATGGGCAAAACAGGGCTTCCCTGGTGGTGCAGTGGTTAAGAATCTGCCTGCTAATGCAGGGGACATGGGTTCGAGCCCTGGTCTGGGAAGATCCCACACGCCGCAGAGCAACTAAGCCCGTGCGCCACAACTACTGAGCCTGCGCTCTAGAGCCCGCAGGCCACAACTACTGAAGCCTGCGTGCCTGGAGCCCGTGCTCCGCAACAAGAGAAGCCACCGCAACGATAAGCCCACACAGTGCAACGAAGAGTAGGCCCTGCTCGCCACAACTAGAAAAAGTCCGCGTGCAGCAACGAAGACCCAACGCAGCCAAAATAAATTTTTAAAAAAATAGACAAAACAAAGGGGAATTGAAGAATTTGCACCATGCAAATGGTACCTATCCGATACTGAATGACAATCATGAGTCCAGCTGTGGGCATCACACTTCCACATTCCATACTCTCCATGGCAAGCAAGTCACAGCAGTGTGACAGGCTCTTGCATATACCCTGGACCCAGGGACACCATCATTGCATAAATTCAGTGCAAACCAGATTAAGCAATACTCGTAATGGAGCTGGGACAACTGGTATAGATTGATTCAAACACTGTTAAATGCACATTTTTTTTTAAGTGAAGTTAATTTCTACTGGACAGCAAAGTGATTCAGTTGTACATATATATACAGTGTTGTGTTAATTTCTACTGGACAGCAAAGTGATTCAGTTATACACGTATATACATCCTTTTTTATATTCTTTTCCATTATGGTTTATCATAGGATATTGAACACAGTTCTCTGTGTTATACAGTAGAACCTTGTTGTTTATCCATTCTATACATAATAACTTACATCTGCTAACCCCAACCTCCTACTCCATCCCTCCCCCATATCTTAGAGTCCACATATAAGTGATATCATATGGCATTTGTCCTCTTTCTGTCTTACTTCACTTAGTATGATAATCTCTAGTTCCATCCATGTTGCTGCCAATGGCATTATTTCATTCTTTTTATGGCCAAGTAATATTCCATTGTATATATGTACCACATCTTCTTTATCCATTCATCTGTGGATGGATATTTAGGTTGCTTCCATGTCTTGGCCATCGTGAATAGAGCGGCTACAAACATAGGGGCAGATGCGCATTCTTTATTTCAGATCTATGCCCCTCCCACCCTCTTAAAGTGAGAGCAGCAAGGAAGACGCTGAGGAGGAGGTGATGACAGACGCATGACTTTTTAACACAGTGTCCCTGTCCTCCAGCAAATGTGGCCCAACTCAGTGGCTCTAACTCGGAATTATCAAATTGGATCCCCTTTTCCTGGGCAGGAGCTAGGATAGAGAAGTGAAAGAGAGAAGGGAAGAGTGAGAGGTATTGCTGGCAAGCAGGGTTAGAAGAAGGGGCCGCGACAGATACTTTCCACTGAAACTACTTTCTTTACGTTTGTTTAACTTAAAGTCTTTGTTTAAATCAGGCAAAAGTCTTTTTGTACTCACGTTCATGAAAGAAAACAGGCTATATTAATAGGGTGGGTCACACAGAGTTCCATCTGAGATCTCATTACATTACTAGTGTAATAATGACATTGGATTTCTGGTTTATTGGGAGTTTGTGGAGGCCCTGCCACCCTATTCTTGTCCCCTGGAGGTCCAGGATCATACCTGCTTTATCTCTATAACCCTTACAGTGCTAGAACAAGGTCTGTGCTTTATAAACATTTCTGGAATTGAGACTGATAGGCTGAAATTGACAGGAAATTGACACTGAAATTGATAGGTGGAGGCTGTATTCCTTAAGTAGGGGATTGGTAGTCCAGATTTCACCCCTCCATCCCAGGATCTAGATGGAGCCCCTTGGAGACTAGAGCACAAATTTCATCGCAGGGGTCACCAAGCACGACTGCATGAATCTCCCTGAGCTCGCACACATGTTCCACTGGCCCCAGAGATGGATTTACTGGGAAGGCAATGAAGCTTAAAATTAAGGGACTTGCACTGGTGCTATGGGTGCCGGGAGGAGCTGAGAATTCTCGAGAGTTCCAGGTGGGAAAAGGAAAGCAGGATGTAACTAGGAGGCGTTTCTGAGTTGCCATTTCCAGTCAGTTGACTTCAGGGTCCCACGAGAAAGAACTGAGTCTTCATGCTCTAGTCAGTTGTCAGTCAGAGGTGATACGCTACATTACCCACCGCATTTCTAATTTAGCACTCATTTTTTATTTTTAAAAATTTTTTCCATTATGGTTTGTCCCAGGATATTAATATAGTCCCTTGTACTATGCAGTAGGACCTTGTTGTTTATCCATCCTATATACACTAGTTTGCATCTGCTTAACCCCAGCCTCCCAATCCATCCCTCCCCCATCCCCTTTCCCCGTTAGTAACCATAAGTTTGTTTTCCATGTCTGTGAGTCTGTTTCTGTTTCACAGATATGTTTATTTGTGTCATGTTTTAGATTCCACACATAAATGGTATCATATGGTATTTGTCTTTCTCTTTCTGACTTACTTCACTTAGTATGATCATCTCTAGTTGCCATCTGTAGCTGCAAATGGCATTTATCATTCTTTTTCATGGTTGAATAATATTCCATTGTATATATAGACCACATCTTCTTTATCCATTCATCTGTAGCTGGGAGGGGTGGGTGATGTGACAGATGACACTGCCATGATTAGATTCTGTTCTATGGTCAAAGTAAAGAGGTTTTGCAGGTATAATTTTTTTTTTTTTTTTTTTTTTCTTGCGTTATGCGGGCCTCTCACTGTTGTGGCCTCTCCCATTTGCGGAGCACAGGCTCCGGACGCGCAGGCTCAGCGGCCATGGCTCACGGGCCCAGCCGCTCCGCGGCATGTGGGATCTTCCCGAAACGGGGCACGAACCCGCGTCTCCTGCAACGGCAGGCGGACTCTCAAGCACTGCGCCACCAGGGAAGCCCTGCAGGTATAATTAAGGTTCCTAATTAGTATGACTTTGAGTTAATCAAAAGGGAGTTTATCCTGGATGTGTCTGGCCTAATCAGGTGAGGCCTTTAAAAGAATCTTCCCTGAGAGTGAGATTCTCCTGCTGGCCTTGAAGAAGCAAGCCACGATGAGTTCTAGAGCTACAAGGAACTGGATTCTACCAACAACCAGTGAGTTTAGAAAAGGATGCTGATCCTCTGATGAGACCACAGCCCCAGCCAACACCTGGATTGCAGCCTGTGAGGTCCCGAGCAGTGGGCCAGCAGAGCCAGGCCCTGAATCCTGACCCATGGAAACTGGAGACAAGAAACGTGTGAGGGCTTCCCTGGTGGTGCGGTGGTTAAGAATCCGCCTGCAAATGCAGGGGACACGGGTTCGAGCCCTGGTCCGGGAAGATCCCACATGCCGCGGAGCGCCACAACTACTGAGCCTGCACTCTGGAGCCCACGAGCCACAATTACTGAAGCCCACAAGCCACAACTACTGAAGGCTGCATGCCTAGAGCCCGTGCTCCGCAACAAGAGCAGCCACAGCAATGAGAAGCCCATGCACCACAACAAAGAGTAGCCTCCACTCGCCGCAACTAGAGAAAGCCCGCACGCAGCAATGAAGACCCAACGCAGCCAAAAATAAATAAATAAGTAAGTAAATTGGAAGAAAAAGAAACATGTGGGCTGTTGCAAGCTGCTAGATCTGTGGTAAGTTCTTACACAGCCTTAGGTACCTGAGGGCAAAGGAAAGGAAAGCCAAAACCAGGGGAAAGGATTTGGGATTACCTGGTATCATCAAGAATGGATGCAGAAGGGGGGAGGGTAAAGAGAAGGACCTAAAACACGCGGGAAGAATTGTTCTGGGTAATTATTATTCTTCCAGATGTATTATTTTGTTTCAGTGCCCCAACACTTCTGGGAAGTGAGCATTTCTAACTCCATTTTACATAAAGATGCTCAGCATCTCAGAAGACTTCAGTCACTTACTCGAGGTCACAGAGGTAGCTTAGATGCAAATGGAGAGCAGTCACAGAGGTAGCGCTTAGATGCAAACGGAGAGCAGCTCATGTCTCTCCCTTACATCACATCGCATCCCAGGCTCACTCTAGGCCTCAGGGGGATAGCAAGGCCCCCGAGAAGTGCTGCCAATGTGATCAAATTGGAGAAGTGCTGCCAATGTGATCAAACTGCAGGACAGAGCCTGGGGGCCTGCCGTTGCTGCGTTAGCCCGCTGCTCCCAAAGCACAGCAGCTTGGGACATCTGTTTCCCTCGGGAACATCCTCTTTAAATTCCACCAAAAACATTTTTTTTTTTCACAAAAAATGCTTGCATAGAGGGGGGGAAGGATGAGCTTCTATACGAGCATATTTATATCCATAGATATTCCTCGCCATAGGGGGTATAAATCCCAGTGGGCTGATGTCAGCAGCTCCACGCTCCGATGGGAAACTTGAGGAAGGCTACGGTAACCAGCATTTCCCAAACTTACTCAAAAAAGAAACCCCACACGCGCACACACACACGCTCGCAGGCCTGCAGAGGGAAAACAATCCACTCCTGTCCAACTCATCTGGGTCAGGCAGACCCTTATCCCGACTTTCACTGCAAGAAGACTTCTCCGCCAATTTGCCATGTATCACTCCACAGCCCTCAGGATAATAATATGTTTGGCTTTTTTTTTGGCTTAATGTGGCTCTGAATAGTTTTTTCTCTGCTCAGATAATTTAGCAATATTCCTTCTCCCACCGGTCTCCTCCCTGTCAAGGACCTCCCTGCCACAGGTATCTGAAAGCTGGCCAGGGTTCTTCCAGGCTCCTGGGCATCTCTATTCCCAAACCTCCCTCCACTTGACCTCTTTTCTTTGAAGATCAGGAGCCTGGGGTTCAACTGAGGACAAGAACAGGCTGGTAGGAAAAGAGGTCACTCTGTGTCACAGATACCATAATGCCCCTACCTCCTATGTTCACATCTTAAACCCCAGGAATCTGTATGTTACATCACATGGCAAAGAAGGGTTAAAGATGCAGGTGGAATGAAGGTTGATAATCAGCTGACCTTACAGCGGGGTTTATCCAGGTGGGCGCCGTATAATCACAAGGTCCTTAAAATGAGGAGGGAGGCAGAGACGAAAGGGCAGGGCCATATCACATGAGAAGAACTTGACCCATCATGCTGGCTTTGCACGTGAAGGAAGAAGCCAGAGACAAAAAACATGGGCGCCCTCTAGAAGCTGGAAAGGGCAAGGAAACTATTCTCCCCTAAATCTTCCACAAGGGAAAGTAGTCCTGATAATACTGTGATGTCAGCCCAGTGAGACCCACTTAGGACTTCTGACCTCCAGAACTGCAAGATAATAAATTCTTGTCGCTTGAAACCACTCAAGTTGTGATGATTTATTCCAGCAGGACTAGGAAAGAGATGCCTTGTGTATGAGTGTGTTTCATAATAACTGAGATACTCATGCACATCTTATCCTCCGTAAACAGGCCTCTGGGGACAGGACTCTATCCCCAAGAGGAACAAGGATGGGATTGCTCCGCCTTTCTGACATAGCAGGAATTAAGTGGTCTAGTCCAGAAGACCTCATTTCTACCGACGACTGGTCAGTTCCAAAGGGTGAACTCAAGGATCCGAAAATTTGGGCAAGGCCCAAACTCAAGAGCATTAGAAGCTGTCCCAGGAGCTGTGGTCATATTAGGCCTTCATCTGTCACCCACGGATCTTTGAAGGGTTTAGCGCTCTCAGACATAAGCAGGCGTGCATGTAGTAGACGATACTTCGACGCCCACGTGCATAGAAGGTTGCAAATAAATTCAGCCCAACACTGTGTGTGTATATAGTTCCGTGTTATTTTCTGTGCTGCCAACGATTAAGCAAGCTTCTCGAGAGCAGGTCTTTATTTTATTTACAGACGAGCCTATCACACCTGGCACATTCTGGATGCGCAATCACTTGGTGTTGGATTCGGGACTCTCTCGTGGGAAAAGTCTTTTAGCCTTTACAAGCTGAGCCCAAGCCCGGCTCCAGGGACCCTCCCTCCTTGAGTCCCACTCTACTGAGCGCCCCAAAAGGGCTTCCAACTCGTGTATCTCCCCCAGGAGAGAGAGCACTGTGTCCTGGCTGCACCTGCAGACAGCCTGAGTCAGGTTTGTCCAAAAAGAGCATATCCCAGAAAAATGAAAGGCGTTTCGTTTTCTCCGTGGACGTGTATCCAGGTTTGATACGGGAACTGCGACATGTATGCTCCGTCTCTGCCTGCGCAAACGGAGAGAGAATGTGCGCACCGTGGTGCGTTGGAAGCCTCGGTTATTTGCCAGGGGTCCAGCCTGCCTGCCAAGCTCGGTGCGCCCCGGGTGCGGGGCCGCACAAGTCCCCTCCGGGGTGGGCCACGCCCGCCGCCCGCCGCCCGCCGCCCGCCTGCCAGGCTGCAGGGAGGGAGGCCTCTTCTCCCCCGGGGTCCCCACTCTCCCACCTGGCCCGCCCACCTGCGCGCCTGACGCTGCGCGGCGCCCCGCCCCTCCCCGCGGCTCTCGGCTCCGCCCCCCGCGTGCGCCCTCCGCATCCCTGCCGCCCGCCCCCGCGCCGCCCGCAGCCGAGAGTTCAGACCGGCTCCCGGGACTCCTCCGGCTGCTACGCGTCCCGGGCCCCGCTTGCCACTCCTGATTGGCTGAGCTCCTGTCAGTAGTAAAAAAGGATCAGATAGCAAACTGGGGACCTTCATAAAGGCGTGGTGGGGATGCTCGAGGAGCGCGGGCAGCCTATGACATCAGCCGCGCACGCCTGGGATGCCGCGGCGCCCCGCCAGACCCCGAGGAGGCGCAGGGTCCCGCCAGCTGAGAGTGGCGTAGCCCCGCGCGGCGAGGCCGCCACTTTTCTGGGGACACTGGTTTCGGTCACTGGCTGCCACTGTACTCCTACCCGGGGGAGCTCGCGGAGAGTTGGATGAATTCTGGGTTGTTAACTGCGGTCAACTGGGCTCCCGGGAGCCCGTACCTGGTGGAAGTCAGGGGCCATCTGGCCAAGGGACCAGCGGCTCGCTGAGACTCAACATGACACTCCTGGGGTCTGAGCACTCATTGCTGATTAGGAGCAAGTTCAGATCAGGTAGGGCTAAGGCACTTGGCATTCCTTCTTCGACTTTTCCTCTTCTGCACGTCTCAACTCCACACTGCTTTCCAATAAATGTTTCAAAGCCAGCGCCTTGGTTACTTCAACTCTGTTCCCCAAAAGCACATTTGGCAAGTGAAGAATTTTATGTGCCTTGGGGGGCCTTTAATGTCTTCTGTTGTAAATGCTTTGAGTCATAGAGTGTGGTTTTTGTTTGTGAAAAGGCCAGTGCTCTTACTTTTGTCTCTCTATTTGCGAGTAGAAATTCTGGAGGGGTCCATCCAACAGGAATAGCCTTGAAAGTGAGCAAATAGGGGATTTCAAGTTGGAGAGCTGCACAGTATCAGTCAGAATTGCTGAGACAATGAACCTGATGCTGTTGTATTAGATACAGGAGTCACTTCAAATGGAGCTAATCCAAACAAATGTATTTCCCAAAAAAAGTCACTTGGGGGAAGTAAAAATAGCAAATTTGGAGCACACCAAGTATTTAAAATGACATCACTGTAGGAAAAAAAGGAGTCCAGTGCCACAAATATTTTTTCCCAAACCATCTGATGTTTATAAATGGAGACTTTCCCCCCCCAAATTTCTGTGTTAGTGGCGATAGAGGAACTTCTCAGAGGACGCTGAGTGAAGGTGAGTGGAGAGGAGACGGGCCTTTAACTGCCTCACACATAGGGTGGTAACTCGCCCCTGGAAGGTGTTGATGTGTGTGGGTCTCCACACTGAGACGGGGAGACTTCTTTGGTTCTTTGTCAATAGCTCTGTGTAGAGTATCGGTTTTATGAAAGTGGTAACAAACTGCTCAGTAAACGGTACAACTTCCGCTTAGAAGATGGGTTACTTTATATAAACTGTGATGTGAACATTTCCCATAACAGGTGTTAGAAGGATGCTGGCATAGTTTGCTAAGTTTTCCATAGCCCTTCTAAGTGGGACCACGTAGCATTTCACTTGGACGGATGTTACCAAAACATGAGAAGAGTGGATGCTGGAAAGTAGGGTCCTCTGGGACTTGCTTAGATGCTCCTGGCTTTTAGATGTCTGTGGGGTCCACTGGAGATTTTCTATGGCTCTGTACCGTCAAAGCGAGATGAAAACTTGAGAACGGAGGCAGCTACAAGACTCAGTGCCCCGAAGATCCGGGGCCGGTCTGTCAGGGACTAGGTTCTGCAGTGGATTAATCCATCCTTTCCTTTCCGTGGTGAGGTGAGGCGGTTGGTCTGTTAATCCACTAGAGATATGGCCACCGCTTTGCAATTTGATCAAAACCGCAGGGCAACACTGCCACCTTTCTGAAGAAGAGAGGATGTGGATTTGTTTTGCAAGAAGCTACGCTCATTTCAAAGGCACCCTTGCCAGTTTCCTGCAGGGGCAGGGGAGGAGCTGGTTTGTCTCTAGATGGACTTGGTGATGTACTTGATCGTAGAATTGCGAAACAGACTTTATCAAACGAATGCTTCCTTCAGCTGCAGTGCAGAGGCAAGGAAGACAGTGCTCCTAATTCCTGCTTTGGTGGGTCCGCGGAGTCCTGGTGTCTCCCAGGTGGACCCTGCAGACCTAGACCCTGGAGCTTCCGAGAATTCTGATGGCAGCCTCACTTTTTTTTTTTTTTTAAACTGGGACAGGCTTCTGTGTCCCAGGAAGGATTGCTTTGGGAAGACGTGCTGTGCTATCGAAGACGACATAGGCAGGCTTAGCCCTCTACCTTCGATAAACAGGGAAACGGGGTCTGGAAATGGACAGAGTGGTTTGGTCCTCTGAATGCAAGGGGTTGATAATCTCCTAAAAGAGAGAGAAGAAGACAAGTTGAATGTAAAACTAAGTAAATGTAATGTTGAGGACGGGGATTATTCTTCCTGGAGATAATTACAGCCCTAGCTGCGGGAGCACAGAAGTCTGGCTGGCAGCATGCGAACAAGAGGGCCTCTTCCTAAGAGTCCTCGATTTATTTTATGGCTAACAATGAATAAAGAAGGCCTCCTCTCTGTTTTGATTTCCCTCTCTCTCTCTCTTTCTCTCTTGTTTTCTTTTTTTCCTCTTCTTTTCTTTCACAAACTACTCAAAATGTGAACTCAAAACTCTGTCTCAGGGCTAATTAATGTTTGCTTTGATAGTGGGTTCTGGTGTATTTCATTTAAAAAGTTTCAAGAAAAAAATAAAGGAAACAAAATTGATCATACCAAGGGGCCTGTGTGTAGGGCTGGTTTGTAAAGGAACAGGTAACTGTTTTGACTCTGAAACTGACATGTATGGTAACAGCTTCCAACTGACTTTCTATAAGCTGTATTCCAGTGACCTTGTTATTAACTGCAAAGCGGTGCTACTGGACCAATAAACATGAAAGTTTACATGGGCGAACCGTGTTTAGTGATATAAACTCATTTTACTGGAGAGGCCTGCAGGGTTTCCCAATTGAATGTGCAGGTCTAGTGCCAAACTCTCTGGGTTTTTAGCAGGTGCTCTCCTTATAGGCTGTATAAACCTCGAACCTTAGCTAAATTGCATAACTTTATCTGCCTCAATTTGCTTGGTTTGAATGATGAGAATGATTATAGGATTGTTGTGATGACTAAACGTGACACTACAAGTAGAGCATTTAGAAAAATGCCTGGCAGTTAGTAAGCCCTCAAAAAATATTGTTCTGTTATTTAAATTCTTAGGCAGGGTGGCCCTGGGTTCCTCACTTCTCTCTGAGTCTTGGTTACTTCATCTGTAAATGTCAGGGTTGGACTAGGTGATTTCTCAGACCCTTTAGAAACACTTTATGGTTCTCTGAAAACGCAAAGATTGGGAATAAGAAAAATTGTGATTGGGCTGTGTGCCAGTTGGGCATAAATCAGAGGCAGTTTACTTAAATGCAGTCATGGGTGTTGCTTTTAAACTAACCACATTTTTATTGTTTTTCATCTTTTCACTGTTGTTATGTCAGTATCTGTAATCAGTATCACGGTCAGTAATTTTCCTCAATACCATAATCCTTGTGTCAATAAGACACAAGGACCCATATGTGTGTACACACACACACACACACACACACACACACACACACACCATGCACAAAGGATCAAAAGGAGAGAGAGAGGTCCATTAGTGGGTTTCCCTTCTAAAGAACTATTGTGTTTCTTTCGCTTTTTTCTTTTTCTCTTCTTCCCAAACAGCTCATACAAAGGCAGACTCTGCTTCCTGCCATGACCTTACCTCCATCCCCTGAAAATTTAGGGTTGTCAGATTTCGCAAATAAAAATACAGGATGCCTAATTAAATTTGAATTTCAGATAAAGGATGATTAATTTTTTAGCCTATATTGGGAGCATACTTTCACCTGAACTAGGCACTTTGCATTTTCTGTGGCAACTAGGCTATAAAACTATATATATTTACCTATTTTAATTGACCTTTTCAGATCTCATTTTTTGTCATCTACAAAACAGAGGACTTGACTGGTTCATCTCTGCAGTTGCTTTTCCAGCCCTAAGTTTTGATATTTTCCCAAATGAACGTCCCTGAGTACTTCTGTAAACTTTTGAAGACTGTAAACTTCATAAAAGTGTTACTATGACATTTTTTAACTATCATATCCTCAGGGAATGGGACATAGAGTAGATGCTCAATAAATTTTTCTTGCGTGGATGAATGAATAATTCACACCTGCCATCTTTATAACTAACCCATTATTATTCTAAGATTATTCTAAGATACGATTATTCTAAGACAGTCATTTCAGTTGCTTCATATGTTCAGTCTTCTTTTCTAAATTTCCTTGACAACTTTTGGGTGTGACGTTTACTGGAGCACAAATATCTATTCCCAAATTCCATTTTGCTCTTGAAATGGCCCGTAGAATATTGGTATATATTCTAATCTTAAAACAAAGGTGAATTTTGAAATAAAATTATTTCAGTGATACAAACATTTACTACTTGTTTACTTAATGTGCTGTCAAAATATCTCTCATTTGCCCATGGTTACAACATTTTCCTGTAACCACAAAGGCAGAGCCTACTGTATGCCAGGTGCTGTGACAGATACCGGAAATTCAAAAATGGGTGAGATTTTACCCCTGCACTCAGAGCTAACTATAAGCTAATAAACATAAAATATACAGGATAATCCCCCTATTTTAAAAGGTCAGTTGATTAGCAGCCTTAATTCCCCTGTGCCATGTGTTTTAGTCAGCATGGGCTACTATAACAAAATACCATAGACGGGGTAGCAAAACAACAGAAATCTATTTTCTCACAGTTCTGGGGGCTGGAAGTCCAAGTTCAGGGTGCTATCATGGAAAGGTTCTGGTGAGAGCTCTCTTCCTGGCTTGCAGACGGCCACCTTCTCGCTGTGTCCTCACATGGCACAGAGAAAGAGACAGACAGACAGCGAGCTCTCTGATCTCTTCTCACAAGGATACCAATCTCATCACGAAGGCCCCACCATCAAGACCTCATTTAAACCTAATCGTTTCCAAAGGCCCGCATCTCCAAATGCTGTCACATATGGGAGTTAGAGCTTCAACATGTGAATCTGCTGTGTGGAGGACACATGTCAGTCCATAGGACCACGTAAGGTAACATATTCATTGGTTCCAGGGATTGGGATGTAGACA
The DNA here is from genome assembly GCF_000442215.2 of Lipotes vexillifer. NCBI lineage: Eukaryota > Metazoa > Chordata > Mammalia > Artiodactyla > Lipotidae > Lipotes > Lipotes vexillifer. The sequence goes on from NW_006782167.1 coordinate 1,615,006, forward strand.
TCTTTGAGGAGGGGACATTATTCTGCCTGTGACAGCAGCTTCCAATAAGGCATTCCTAACTATAACCCCTCCACATGCCTCTCTCCTACAGACTTTGTTCTGTAGCATTTTTCCTTTAATATAGATTATTCAGCCATAATAACTGTGTTTTCCCCAAGGAGGTCCGCAGAAGACTAAATCCACAGTATGTTAAAATTGTTCAGCA
>NW_006782167.1:1615243-1640318 GCF_000442215.2 Lipotes vexillifer
AGCAGGAAATTTTAAAAAGAGGGAAGAAAAGTATAGTGAAAAATTAAATTGGATTTTTAATTGCAGGATTTCTGAAGCCTTAACTATTTCTCACGTCTGTTATGAGCTTCTGAAAGGCAGGGATTCCGAGACATGCTTCACCTTTATTTACACAGCATCTCAGAGGGCAAGTTTAGCTGGACAAACACATTATGGAGAATTCTTTCTGGACAGAAAAACTCACAGTTTCCGACAGTGATTTCTCTAATGGGGTTAATCTCTGTATCTAGGAAGCTGGCAAGCCCTCCGCACCCAGCCAGGTGAGCACTCTGTTGTTTTTCCTTCCTGGCTGCTTCCTCCCGTGCTGGGTCATCCCTTTCACTGCTCAAACCTCCGTTATTTATTGGCACCAATGCCCCACTCCTGGAATATCCATCAGAGGATTATAACCCATGTCCCCAAGGAGCTCACAGGCAACCTGAAAGGTGCTGAAAAAATGCTATACGAGAGTTACGTATTTATTCATTCATTCAACAAACGTGCAGGAATATTTCTTCCATGTTTCCCTTGTAATGGAGACTGTGTTAGGAGCTGGGGGTTCGATTGGGAAGCAGAAAAGACCCGTCCCATGTCCTCATGTGGAATGTTAGAGCTGACCCTCTAATACCCTGTGCGTGGTTCCTGCAAGCCTTCTAGAAGTCCACATGAGAACACAGTTACCGGGATTTTAAAAGATGAGTGTGTTTTAAGTCCTAAATGGGACTTTTAAATCTTTTTTTAAAGCTAGTGGAACATTCAGGGGCCAGCCCATCTACTTCAGACCATTGCATTCACCTCATATACCAGGTGGCCTTCCCCAGCATCTGAATTACTGTAGCAAGAGCCCCAAACTCCCCCCTGCACCTAACCTGCCTTATTATTATCCATAGCTCCTGTCACTATGGAGGACACTGAAGATTTTACCTGATCATTTGGTTATTTGTCCATGAGGGCAGGAATTTTTGTCTGTTCGTTTTCACTGCTTTATTCCCCGGGCACCTCGCACAGTGACTGGCATAGATAAGGCACCATTAACAATGCCTTGAATAGATACATTTTATTTTCCCCCCAAAGACTATTCAGAAACAAAAGTAACCAGTCTATGTTTTTATATATATTTTAGGCATCTTGACAGAGTGGTGCTTAAGACTAGAACAAAAAAAGAATGAGTGAATATAAATACAAAATTCAGAAAAGTAGTTACCTCTGCAGTAGGAGAGGCAAGGGGTAGAGCTAGGCCTGGAGCCTAAGTAGGAGAAAGGTTATTGGCGCTGGTCTTAGGTTGAGCAGTGGTGACACGCACATTGATTATTCAGCAAATGAATTAAATAATGTTCATTCATGGGCTGATGATGACAGTGTGACTTGGACCAGGGATGATGATGAATCCAATTATGTGTATCTGGGGGTCTTTGAAAAAATTGAAAACGTAAGTTTTTTAAGACCATAAAGAGTGGCATTCATCTTTTATCTGCTACAGTATATGACAGACACAGTAAGAGTTTGTCAAATAGGACTGAACCAAACTGAATGGATTCTGATCTAATTGGGTTGAATTGGAGAACAACAGAAGTGCCTGGCAGAAGCAGAAGTGCTCAACCCAGCACTGTGAGGATTTTACATACCTCAAAAAAGCCAGACCCGAATAGGAGATGTTGGAACATGAAGTGGTCTTTCATCTCCTTTATTTCCATCTGACTAGCACGAACTCACTGGTCCTCTAGCAGATGGTGACGAGCTATCTTTTTTTTTTTTTTTAACTTAATTTATTTTATTTTTGGCTGTGTTGGGTCTTCGTTGCTGCGCGCGGGCTTTCTCTAGTTGTGAGCGAGGGCTACTCTTCGTTGCGGTGCGCAGGCCTCTCACTGCAGTGGCTTCTCTTATTGTGGAGCACGGGCTCTAGGCGCACAGGCTCAGTAGTTGTGGCTCGTGGGCTCTAGAGCGCAGGCTCAGTAGTTGTGGCGCACGGGCTTAGTTGCTCCGCGGCATGTGGGATCTTCCCGGACCAGGGCCCGAACCCGTGTCCCCTGCATTGGCAGGCAGATTCGTAACCACTACACCACCAGGGAAGGCCATGACGAGCTATCTTGAATCTCTGCCCAGATCAGGAAAGTGAAGCTGGCAGGTGTATTTCCCAGGTATCAGTCTTTCCAGTCTCATGCCCGCTCTCCTGTGGGCAGAACTGTAGGGGGAGCCCATCACGCCCACCCTCTGACTCCATGGTCTTGGGAAAGTCAATGATGCTCGCTGGGCATCTGTTTCCGTAGTGGTAAAATGATCCCTGCTATTTGTGAGGGAAAGAGTTTTGTAGAATTAACAAGGCTTTCTTCTGCAGAAAGACGTCTCCATTCCCCACGTGGGAAGGGATTACTTGACCTGGTGGCAAGAATCGCACAAGAGAGAAACATGGAGTGGTGGTTGTGATAGACGTAAATAAGATTTAAAAAAAAACAAAGCCACCCATTAGCCAAATGATAGTTTTTTGCAGCCTTATGATTTTAGTATTTCGTTTTTTCAACTTTATTAAGCGGACAGTGTGTGTTTAAGTCAGTAATTTGCACTAATTTCTATTCTCATATCATCCAGAACAGCTGGTAAGTCAAGCTTTACCTAACTACATTTGCATTATTATTCTTAGAGGAAAATACAAGGGTCTCCAAATTTCTTATAATGTCATTTATTCCCAGAAATTCGGAATAAAGAAGGCTGATTCCTGACTTTCATTTTTCACAGAGCACAGCAAAGTGCCCTCAGAAACCACTGAAGGAAGAATAATTTCATTCTTTTCTCCCGTTGGTTGAAGGAAGATAAATTCTCCTATTTCTCTATAGATACCACTAGAGTAGTTCTCTCACATTTCAATTACACCAGTTGACGTTTGCTGTATTCAGGCACCTTCGATCACTAGAGAAAGCAGTAGAATTCTAGCAGTAGAGGCAGTGGATTAAGCCACTGTAATATTGTAAAATATATTTATTGGCTTCCCCCGTGTAGGACCTCAACCATCACTTGGTATGCTCAGCAATGATCAGCGAATACAGACTCTCAAATTCTTAGCATGTCTTGCCTAACATCTCAATTTGAACTGCCACTCAAACAAGTTATCCATCCTTCAATCTGCATCTCTTTCGCCTTGGACTCTTAAGTAGTGCAAAGTCATCAGTTCTTTCTCATAAAATACAGTCCAGTAGCCCCCAGGAATATCCCTGTTTCACAGATGATGACTGGAAAATACCCCATAAGCTGTTTTGACTTTCCTACTTCTGGGAAACACTCTCCTTTCAGGAAGTCATTCGACTCTGTTTTCCTCATGACTAGTTGGGCTGGTTTCTTGGTCTGAGGGAAAGTTCCACACGGGACTTTCCGATACTCAAGCTCCAGACAGGGCCGTGGGGCTTCAAAACAGGCTAACTCCAAGAAAATGCTATTCAGCGTTCATTGAACAATCATTTCCTCAATACTGCAAATGTCTTTACTATTTTGTGTTCCCTTCCTGCCCTTGTGCAGACGCGTAAAGAACTTTACAAAGCTATGGTCAGAGCGTATGCCTAAGTTAAACTCAGCCTTTTTATCAGTCAGCGTGATATCATAAGCAGTTGTTCAAGCTGCTCCGTAGTAGCATAATTCTTGTTTTAAAGACTGTATCCTATTCCACCAAGTGAGTACATAATACTTCCACTTGTAGTGGAATATTAAGCCAGTTATACTTTTTATGTTATAAATAACACTACTATGAAAATCTTCATGAACATAGACTCTTTCTTCCTCCGGATTGTTTTACAGGATACTCATCCGTTAGAGGAAATATCCAAGTGTGGGAATCATGGATAGGAATCTTTATGATCCGCTATGGTAGGTTGTATTTCTGGAGCACTTAACAATGCACCAAGCTTAACCTTCGTCCTTTTTCCACATGGCAGTGAATATTTGACCCTGTGATAGAACTAACTCAGAGCCATCTTGGATACTTATCCAGTGCGGACTGGTGTTCAGTGAGCTTTTCACACCTTTTCAGTCAAGAATGAAAAGGAAAAGGAGCCACAACCCCAAACACACACAGAGATGTCAGTAAATTCTAAATATCATGCTCATTTCTTGATCAAAAGGCAGTGAAAAAAAAAGACAATGTTTTTGTATTTTTAAATTTTTTATACAATTTTTAAAAGTTACTTTCCATTTTCAGTTACTACAAAATATTGGCTGTATTCCACATGTTGTGCAGTATATCCTTGAGCCTATTTTATACCCAGTAGTTTGTACCTCCACTCCTCCACCCCTTTATTGCCCCTCCCCCCTCCCACTGGTAACCACGAGTTTGTTCTGTGAGTCTGCTTCTTTTTTGTTACATTCACTAGTTTGTTGTATTTTTTAGGTTATACATATCAGTGGTATCATATAGTATATGTCTTTTTCTGACCCACTTACTTCATTTAGCATAATTCCCTCCAAGTCCATCTATGTTGCTGCAAATGGCAAAATTTCATTGTTTTTTATGGCTGAGTAATATTCCATTGTATAAATAGACCACGTCTTCTTTATCTATTCATCTTCATCCATCTGTTGATGGACGCTCAGTTGCTTCTGTATCTTGGCAATTGTAAATAATGCTGCTGTGAACATTGGGATGCATGTATCTTTTCAAGTTTGTGGTTTTGCTTTTTTCAGATATATGCCTAGGAGAGAAACTGTTGGGTCATGTGGTAGTTCTGTTTTTAGTTTTTTGAGGAACCTCCATACTGTTTTCCACAGTGGCTGCACCGACTTACATTCCCACCAACAGTGTACAAGTGTTCCCTTTAAAAAAAAAAAAAAACTTTGATAGCTGAAATATTTTAAGCTCATCAATTTGGGGATCAAAACACACCACAAATATACCAAAAGCATTCAAGCATAGAACAAAGCCTAGAAGGATCCATTCTCAGTGATTATCTCTGGGTGGTGAGAAAATGAGTAATTTTTAATTTTTCTTATATTCTTTCTTATATTCCTATATTCCTTATTTTGATGATCTATTCAGTGTCTCCTGTATCTTCTATAGGAAGCAGGAATAACTTTGGTAATACGTGAATTAGCAGTGGACATTGCTTGCGTATTCAGTTTTAAGCCGTGCAGTCATAAGAGATGAAAGGTTCCTTAACTGAGGAGCAGCTGAAACAGGTTGACTGAACACCTACGAGGTTTAAGTTGTTATAAATTCCCACCAGTCCGAGAGCGCATTCACGTTCAGACTACAACCGAGAAAACTTGGTCCGCAGCTGAGAATGAACATTGGCAACCCCTCCGATTCATCTGTGTTGGAAAATTCTGATGTGTATATCGTGATACAAGCCCTTCAGTCTCACTGACCTGGGGTCAGATTCTGGCTCCACCTTTCCTTTCTGGCTCATGGCTGTTCTTTGGGCTCGACTGAGAGCCCAAATCCTACACCCTTGTAATCGAAAATATTGTTCTGTCTAAAACTGAAACCAAGGCGAAGAGCTCTCTCCAGAGGGAACAGTGTTTGACGATCAGACGGCACTCTACTAAATTGTAATACCTTTTATTTTTATGGTGCATTAAACTCTCAAGTTGATACGCTTATATTTTCATAACAACTCTGTGAGATTACAAAACTGGTCGTGCAGATGAGGAGATTGAGAGTCTGGGACATTAAGAAATCTGCCCAAAGGGCTTCCCTGGTGGCGCAGTGGTTGAGAGTCCGCCTGCCGATGCAGGGGACACGGGTTCGTGCCCCGGTCCGGGAGGCTCCCACATGCTGCGGAGCGGCTGGGCCCGTGAGCCATGGCCGCTGAGCCCGCGCGTCCGGAGCCTGTGCTCCGCAACGGGAGAGGCCACGACAGTGAGAGGCCCGCGTACCGCAAAAAAAAAAAAAAAGAAATCTGCCCAAGGTTACTCATTAGATTTAGAATCAGAGTTCTGGGCTCCCAGAACCAAGTTCTCGGTGTGATCCTCTGAGGGACATGCAGCCTGGGAGGACATCGATGGTGCAAAGATGGGCCGATGCCTGGCTTTTTCAAGGCCAGTGGCTCTCAGCAAAATAAATGGTCCCTCTGCTTAGAGCGTTCTTTGTACGTAGTAGCCGTCTGCACTGGCTTCAAGGTTCAAAAGGCTAGAGTAGAGGGAGAGGTGAAGTTCAGCAAGTTCGACACAGTGTTAGCTGGGAGAGAACAGAATAGGCACAGAAATGGCAAAGCAGCCTCTGGCTTTAGTAGAATACCAGTCTCTGCAGAAGGTTCTGGTCTTAGCACACAGGCTAGAACCCAGCACCATGGAATGTCCCAGAGACAGAAAATGTTCTTAAATGTTATGTTTGGCTGTTTCAAAACCTTGTAAAAACAGTAGAGCCAAGATTATTTTCTAACCCTTAAAAACAATTTTAATATACCTACATTTACTATTTTCTCAAACTTTAAAGGTACAGTATATGTGTACATATATATATACTCACACTATTATATATTATATATATTCATATCAATCACTATTATATATATATATCATGATTATATAATGGTGTGAGTATATAATATATACATATATGTCTATCGTATATTATGTATATACTGTACACTTCATATGACGAGTCAAAGATCTATATTCTTTGTAGTGTTATACATGCTACAGAAAAATTGAAGGAAAAACCCAAAATGCTCAACAAAGGGAGAATGTTTGAAGACCCTGAAATGTAATATAACGTGCATGTTATATGTGGTACTTTCAAAGAATAGCTAATGAAATGGAAATATGTTTTATAACCAGAAGAGGCAATATGTGCTTTCAGTGCTAGCACGGTATATCACAGGCTTCACTTAGGATCTCAAAAGAACTTCAGTCTCTATTCCAGGACTACAGCGACGTGGAATGAAAAATTGCCCCTTAGTTTGGAGAGAATTCCTTTTCCTTGCCCTCGTAAAGCACACCCTTGGTTCCAAGTTCTAATACCAGTTCTCATCCAGGTATTCCCTGGACGCCTACGTTCACCTCTTGAATGTTTGTGTAGTCATTTATCCCAGCTCACGGAGTCTTAGTTTGATCGCGGCAGTGACCCTCTGAAATGGGTCTAATGATACCTTCCTTAGAGTGATGGGAAAATGAGGTTCAGAAAGGGTTCGTGACCCACTGAATTTCACACGCAGAAACATGGCGGAGCAGGGCTGAACCTGGATCTCGTGACGCCTCCCAATGAATGGTGGACCCTGGGAGGTGAAAATCAGAGTCCCTTTCCTCCAGGACCACCCCCCACCCCAGCACCAGCTTTCAAGTAAAGCAGGTCAAACAGCAGGTTCTGGTCCCCCAGGCCCCTCCTGCCCTCCCCCCACCCACCCCGGGGTGGCACCCTGTCCACCTAATTCACTCATGGCTCTAGGCCATGGAACACATAAACAAGTGGGGAAAGCCTCCGGAGGAATCTTGATGCCCACATGGAACCATTTGTCTTCTGAAATGATTGTTTGAAATTGTTTATGTCAGTTGCCGAGTTTCTATTCCACGCTTCAGGGATCTATTTGTGATGGAGGAAAATATTTCCCTGCAGCCGAGCGGTCAGGGGTCAGCAGGCAGTGCTGGGGACAGCGTGGCCTGACGCCAGCTGGTCCTCCCCACACGGGGATGGCCCTGGGGAGATGCACCGCAGTCCCAGTAGAGCACCCCAAGAATGACTGGGTGCTCACTGTTTGCTGGGTGCTGCTTTTAGTGCCTCACATGTACGGACTGAATCCTCACAACAGTCCTGTGGGGTGGTACCTTGGGTCCCGCTCCATCCCCCCACATTCACAGATGGAGAAATTGGAGAACCCAGCCCCGAAGGGCATTTCATAAGACTCCACGACTAGTAAATGGAAAAGCTAGGACTTGAACATATGCATCCCTGGCTTCAGAGCCTACGTCTGCAACTCCTACTCTGTATTGCTTCTCACAGGCATCTGGACTGGCCGAAGCTGGCTTTCTCATCCTGTCCTCCACGAGAGCAGGCAAATTGCGCCTTCTGTCCCGTTAGTGACATCGTCAGCCCCACGGCACATCCACTCGAGGCCTGCGTGCCTCCTATAGTGTCTTGAGATGTTGTAACGTAAAAGCCCTCGGCTCACAAACCTGGCAGCTGGCTGCGTGAGAGAGAATTCCTTTTGAGGCATGAATTAGCGTTCTTCAAATATTTTGACAAACTGAGAGTGTGGTGCTTAGGGAAAGGATCGCTTCGCAGTGTTTGTGTGAACAGACATCCTTCTCAAACTTGAGACTGTGTGTGAGGCTTGATCGTTGAAATAACTGCGTGGTCATTCTGAGCTGGTGCTCTTTGGATGTGAATATTCCCCTGGTTTTTACCCAACACGTGCCCAGTGCTGGAAGCTGGCCTGAATTCGTGTGTCTCAATCTCCTTCGAAGGAAGGAGAATCGGGACATCTCGTGAGATCAAGAAAGAACAATGGTGCCTGGTCCCAGCCTCCTGCATGTCTGCTCATCTGTGAAGACGACTAACGCCAGTCTGGCAGCCCAGGCTCCCCTTCTCCATCAGACCACAACTGGCGCATCAGTCACCTGATCGTCATTTTCTCTGCCTCTTCTCTCGATGTCCCCAGCAATGGATGGGTACCCAGTCAGCTTCTGTCCTTCTTGTTCGCTGTGACCACTTGGCTGCACACAGGGCAATGCTTGGTCAAGGCAACAGTTATTATTGGTACCTGGACTCTGAAGGCAAGGAGCAGGGTGTGCTCAGATGTCAGCAGGACACACAAAAATAATCCCTGGCTTTCAGCCTTGTTTGGGGAACACGGCCAGGCTTGGGGCAGGAACAGTGTAGACAACCTGGCCTAAAAGGCCACATTCTCTCAGTTCTCATCCCCCCGTCTCCTCTGTACTAGGCGGGTTGATGCCCGTGTACCATCAGACCCACGAGTGACACAGCCTGCTCCTGGGAAGGGGGTTTGTCCCAGAGTCGGAAAATGCCAGGGAAAGGAAAGAATTCTGTGAGTGGGCCACCCGTTGGGCAAGGAGAGGGCAGTTATTTCTACAATCTGTGTCCGACACCATCAGCTTCCAGCTCTGAGCATCCCTGAAACCTCCGGTGGTGATCCTGCTTGTTACTTGCCAGGAAATCCTCCATTGCCCTGTGCCTGACGGTGTCCTTGAAGGCAATGATGTCACAGTCGGGGGTCTTACATGAAGGTTGATCCAGACTCGGGGTGGAGGTCAACAAAAAGAAGTTCAAGGCGAAAATTTTGGACAGATACAACTGCGCCTTCTGAGGGGAGAGCTTTCAGCCGACCATTGCTCTGTCGTGTCCGGGGCTTGTGGTCTTTACCTGGCATCGGCTAGAGAGGACGCCACATTAACAACCATCCAGGATGCTTCCCATTGACATGCTTAACTTGGCCTCGTGGGTCTGCCAGCATCATGCCCTGGGGTGTATGTTTTGCCACCTCTACAGACCCTAGGTCTGCACCCCTAGGAGTTTTGACTAGTGGACCAGGATTTTAAAATAGATCTCAAAGCTTTGCTTGCTTGTGCTGGTAGCTTTCCACCACCACCGGCTGCCCCTGTTCAATGCTAAGCAGTAGGGAGCTTCCTGGTTTGCAACCAGTAGAGAATTAAATCTTGAACAAGCTTAAACAAAAAAAGAGCACTTACTATAAGCATCCTGGGCTGTCCCATGGAACTCGGCAGCAGGAGTGTGGTTGATACTTGGAGGAAAATGAGTTGGAATTGGGGATTGGAATACCTTCAGGCCACTCTCCCTGGCTCTCGCCATCCCTGTTGGCCAGCTTCACCATTTTCCCAGTTCACGTGGTTGAAAATGGCCACTCCCAACAGCTCCCAAGCAGACAGCTCTCGCCCAGTCCAATTTCCAAAATTCCTAGGGAAAAGCCCAATCTGGCTGGGGGGATGCCCATCCTTGGCGGAAAACTGAGATCAGGAAGAGAGGCCATCCTGTGGGAACATCTTAGCTACACAAAACCCACCTCCAGGGGCTTCCCTGGTGGCACAGTGGTTGAGAGTCAGCCTGCCGATGCAGGGGACACGGGTTCTTGCCCCGGTCCGGGAGGATTCCGCATGCTGCAGAGCGGCTGGGCCCATGAGCCGTGGCCGCTGAGCCTGCGCGTCCGGAGACTGTGCTCCGCAATGGGAGAGGCCACAGCAGTGAGAGGCCTGCATACCGCAGAAACAAAACAGAACAAATTAAAAACCACCTCCGTAGCAGATCAGGTAGGCGTTTCCTTGTAAGTTCAGTGGAAAACCATTCAGAAGAGAATGAAAGGCAGGTATGACTTGCTTCTTATTTTCTCTTTTATTCCTCACTCTGCCAGGGACTTTAGTCAATATCTCCCCCTTTCTCATCAGGGGAGCCAAGTCTTTCGGAAATGGAAATTACCCATGCGTGCGCACGGATGCACACACACAAAATGGGCTGTAGTTGAGTAGAACTGAAAGGAAGCAAATTAAGTGCCATGGGCTTAACAACTCCATTTATTTATTTGCCTAAGTTTCCTGGGAGAAAAGACCAGAAAAGCCTCTCTAATTCCCAAACGATGTGAAGCTTCCCTTTCATAATGTACTCACAGTTGTAATTATTTGTTTAATGTCTTTTGCCTCCTAGGCTGTAAAATTTTCATAGGCAGAGTCCGTGACTGCTTTATTTGCAGCTGGATCTTTAATGTCTAAAACGGTATCTAGATATTTAGTAGGAGATCAATAACTATTGAAAGAATGAAATGAAGGATGAATGATGTTAACGCACTCACCTTACTGCCAAGTTCCCAGATGAAAGCATGGCCTCAAAGCTCCTGATAGCCCTACCAATTTTACTACCAATAATTATAGTATCAGTGCTTTAGGGTTTTTGTTTGTTTGTTTGTGGTACGCGGGCCTCTCACTGCTCTGGCCCCTCCCGTTGCGGAGCACAGGCTCCGGACGCGCAGGCTCAGCGGCCACGGCTCACGGGCCCAGCCGCTCCGCGGCACGCGGGATCCTCCCGGACCGGGGCACGAACCCGCGTCCCCCGCATCGGCAGGCGGACTCTCAACCACCGCGCCACCAGGGAAGCCCAGTGCTTTAGTTTTTGTGGTTTTATTTCTTCTTTGCCAAAGTCTGATGAAAGAAATTGTCATGTAAATTTGATTCACCTGTCTCTGACTCTCTCTCTTTCTCTCCACCTTTAATTTATTATCAAGACATAGTGATTCTTCTTTTCCACTTGTTTCTCAAATCTGCCCTCTCCTCTCCATTCTCACCATGTCCAAGTGACCTTTTCTTGCTTTACCCACGGACTCTGATAAGAGTCTGCATACCAGCCCCATCTCCGCCATTCATCTTAACACGAGATTAGTTATCCTAAAATCTCAATGTTAGCATATAACTCTGCCGCTCAAAAAGTGCCAGTACTGGACTTCCCAGGTGGCGCAGTGGTTGAGAATCCACCTGCCAATGCAGGGGACACGGGTTCAATCCCTCGTCCGGGAAGACCCCACATGCCGCGGGGCAGCTAAGCCCGTGACCCACAACTGCTGAGCCCGAGCTCTAGAGCCTGCGAGCCACAACTACTGAGCCCGCATGCCGCAACTACTGAAGCCACGCACGTAGAGCCCATGCTCCGCAACAAGGGAAGCCACCGCAATGAGAAGCCCATGCACCGCAATGAAGAGTAGCCCCCGCTCGCCGCAACTACAGAAAGCCTGCACGCAGCAGTGAAGACCCAACATAGCCAAAAATAAATTAATTACTTAAAAAAAAAAAAAAAAAGTGCCAGTACTGCCGTCTTTCTACAGGATAAAGTCTGAACCCTTCAGCGTAGGTTTCAAGGCCCTCTGTCCATGAATCCCCACTTCCTTTTCCAGTATTATCTCTTACCGCCCCACGATAGGAGTCCCTCTCCTTGAAAAGTTGGTGTTCTGGGGCACACTGTGTATCCGGTGAGGGCCCAACGCAGCATTATAATGTGGGGTCCTTTGTTCAAAATGATCACAATTTCAGGTGGTGACAGCACAGCGTTAAACTAAGCACAGGGCCCTTCTGAGCGTGGGATGCTGATGGCACAGGTCATGTATGCTCATGAAGCTGGCTCTGGCCAGGAGGTACCATATTGATTCCACATTCCAATTTTCAGGCATGCTTTTCCCTTGATCAAGAATTCCCTTTATCAACCATCTTTCCTATAAGGTTCTCCCTTGCAAATGTAAAGGTTCCATTCTTTTATCCTCGGTACCCTTCTGTGAATACGTATTCTTTAATCATGTGTTGCCTGACACTTTATCTAACTCATGTGTGGGCATCTTCTCTTCTTCATTAGATTATTCATGCCTTAAATTACTGTGTATCATCCTCAGTGTCTGGAGATGCCTCAGCCAATAGCAAGGGACTGTTAAATACTTTTAGAGAGACTGAATTGGTAGCTTCATGGGGGGCGTCCTAAAAGTTCTAGGGCCTTTGTAAAAATAATAGCTGTTGTGGGTCACATTTGCCTCTGGAGGTTCACTTTAAGACCCTGCATTTCACATCTGACTTCTTGGAACCCTCGATGGTATACTGCTCTGCTATTCTGTAGTATTTTTCCTTCACTTCGAATATAATGCTAAGAACTATTACAAGATGTATCATCATCTCATGGGGAAATCTCCTGAGATTAAGAAACATCTCAGAGGCTTGAATTTGGAGACATGCACAGAAAGACCCTGGTCAAAGATGAAGCCAAAGGTCATGAAATGTTAACACTCTTAGTAGGAAGCCAAGGCCTGCAGAGGTGACGTATGTTTGACCGAGGTCACACAGCTGTTTCATGGGAGGAGCAGGACCTGGTCCCCTGAACTCTCGTGTGACTTGCAGGGGACATCCGCTGTTGTATTTCAGCAGGCAGAGCTCCGGGTGATCTTCTAACCAGTACTCATAAGTATTTTGCCTGTGTGCAAATCAGAAATTCACCGTAGATGCAGGTTATTATTATTTTTTAATACAATTTACTTCGGTTTTCTGTGAGATTCCGGACTTTGGCATCTGTCTTCCAATATTCAGATGATAAAAAGGATTCACATTTAGACAGAGGGCATACTGTATATGCAGGACATGAAACAACGTATAGAGCAATGAGAATACAAGCAGCGTTACCGGTCTGACGGAATGATTGATTGCTCTTGTGGTTGCCAAGGGATGCTGGCTGCTAGGCAGGGTACAGAGGATTCTACCAGGAGACAAGAGCACATTGTAATAAGGTGCTAAAGAAGCAGTGAGAGCCCACCACCAGCTGCTGATGGGAGAGGCTTCCCTCTGCTGCTGTTGCTAAGGAACCTTGGCGTGGTCCACTGAATCGGAAGCTTTCCCGCCTCTCGCGAGGCTTTACTCCCCCGCAAGGAGGGTTCAAAGGACCAAGTTGGGCTGGAGGAACAGGGTTCTCTTGATGCAATGGCGGCGCCGTTATCCACCCCTCAGACCCTCGTTCCTGAGTAAAAATCACTCCATCTGTTCCTAAGCAATGTCTCCTTGGAGGTTTGAGATTTTTTAGATCGAAATCACAAAAATAACATTTAAGTTGGAAGGGATTTAGGGACGACCCAACCCAATGATTTTTGAAACTCTACTCCACAGAGCTCTGACATTTCATGAGAGGTTTTGCTTTTACTGTGCTCCCTGGTACTGTTTTGTTTTGTTTTGTTTTTCCTTCCATGTAGGACTTCAGCTTGAAAAAAAAAAAAAAAGGTTTCTTTTTTTTTTTTTAAGTTTGAGAGCACCTAATTCTAACTTAATCTGTCCTGTCCTTCATGGGTAAGAAGGCTGGAGCCCAAAGAGATGAGCTTTTTTTTTTTTTTTTTTCGGTACGCGGGCCTCTCACTGTCGCGGCCTCTCCCGTTGCGGAGCACAGGCTCCGGACGCGCAGGCTCAGCGGCCGTGGCTCACGGGCCCAGACGCTCCGCGGCATGTGGGACCCTCCCGGACCGGGGCACGAACCCGCGTCCCCTGCATCGGTAGGCGGACTCTCAACCACTGCGCCACCAGGGAGGCCCGAGATGACCTTTCTGTATTATTATTTTGAAGTGTTGTTGGAAGAAGAGCTTTGGCTTCGCTCAGCAAAATTGGGGGATTGATTTTCACCTTACCACGTAGTCAAAGCAGAGCCACTGTTGGACTGGAATTTATGGAACATTAGAAGGAAGATGATTCTCTAGATGATGAATATATGGTTGGTTGAGTGAGTACATGTCTTCTGTTTATCATCTACCTTCTTTGAGGTGTTTTTTCATTCATTCCCTCCCACAAAAATGACTTACTAAATGTAAAATAAACAAATTAGTTTATGACTTTGGTTACATTTAAATACAAAATAATTTATAATTCAGAAACAGTATTTTGTTAGACCATGCATTCTGGGGTTCCTTTAGAACAGGGGTCCCCAATACCCGGCCCGCAGACTGGTACCGGTGCGCGGCCTGTTAGGAACCGGGCCGCACAGCAGGAGGTAAGCAGCGGGCGAGCGAGTGGAGCTTCATCTGCCACTCCCCGTCGCGCCATCGCTCCCCAGCGCTCCCCGGCGCTGGCATTACCACCTGAACCATCCCTCACCCCCCGTGGGGTGGAAGTGTCTTCCACGAAACCGGTCCCTGGTGCCGAAAAGGTTGGGGACCACCGCTTTAGAAAATATGACCATTCTTAGAGGCCGTAGAGGTGATGGCAAGTGAGCTGCATAGAGACCACAGGCGAAGCGAGGCTGAGAGAAATTTGTTTAGGAAAAATGGAGAATTTGGTAGGAAAAAAAAAAGCAGTTGAGTAGAGGGAGGGTAGAACAGAAAATCAGTCAAATATGAATAATATGATGGTCTTAGGAATTCCGGCAGTGTCTCCATGGCAACAGGGGAGGTGTGATGGGTAAGGATGATGCTCATCGCAGTGATGGTTTACTTAGATGGACCAAATAGAAGCTTAGCACACAGATCCCAGCAACTTCTTTGTAGGTTACAACTTCATGGGCCCATGTCGTATTCTAGATAGAAAGTAATAAACAAGAATTCACAACTGCCGAAGAGCTGGGAAGCACCAGGACACCTAGTGTTATTGTTTAGGGGGAAAGGCAGCTGCTCTCCACCATCAGTGGTCGGAGGAAAGATATCTGGGTTTCACTTGGACCTGCCAGCTTTGTCAATACAGCCCAAACTCAAGTATGAATGGGTGATAATCCAGTTTATTGGATCGGTATAGATGGCTCCCATGAAGAATTCTGGCCCCCAAATTGCTGCTTCCAAATTATCTAAGACATGGAGCAAAGAGCCAGATTCATTCTTACAGTGTGTAAGTGTAAAGGCAGGTTTTTTTCCTTTTCTCTTTTTTTCTCTTTCTTTCCCCTCCCTTCCTCCCTCCCTCCCTCCCTCCCTTCCTTCCATCCTTCCTTTCTCCCTCCGCCTCATTCAGAATTAGAATCACCTCCACGCTGGGCCCAGGGAGGCAGCTCATGATCTGGGTGGAAGCCTTGGTAGTTGTACCAAGATAGTAGGCCCATCTCTGGTTTCCTTCCTGGAGCAGAAACTCACCCTTGATTTAACTCATCTTTTATTTTCCAATACATACATATGAACTACTAGCCTTCACTGGAATATTCATACACAAACAAATATTCTTCTTACAGTGAAAGAAAACGAAACCTTTTTCCTACTGTCTTTCTTTTTGTTACTTCCTCTTTTTACCTTTATCCCATCCTTGCTTTCTCTTCTTTTGGCTGCTCCCTTTTTCCCTAAAATCCTCAGTACATTCAGAACTGATTCAGACTCAGATTTCATCGGATTAAACTTTTCCTACCTGTCGTATATAAACATTTCCATGAATACACGGCACTGTCTTAACTTGATATGTCACCTCTGTTGCTGGTGTGAATAGAAGCTACTTTCTGCCATTTGGTCTCTTGAAACCTTGTAATTACTTAGAAATCATTCTGAGGGTTTGGGTTTGATCATCTAAACAAGGATTGTGTAACTGGAGGGCTGAGGGTATTTCAGATTAGACTCCTACACCGTACAAAATGTATATTTAAGTCAAGGATAAACCCAGCCTGCCAACAAAACGAAGTATCGAGGTCAGAAGGTAAAGAAAGGGTAGAAAAGGATTCAAGGATATAGAAGTAATATGCATAAGTATTATATGACAGAATCTATATCTAAAATCCATTTAATTAGAAATGAATTATGTTAGAATAATTAGTTAACAATTTGAAAAAATAATGAAAGCCTTTTTTAATACTATATACTAAAATTAATTCCAGGTGCATTGCAAAGTCAGATACAAAAACTAAAACCATAAAAATATAAGAACATTTAAGTAAATATATAATCTGGAGATGGAGATTTTTCTAAGTATACACCAAAGATACAAATCATAAAAGAGTTTTTAAAAGCATTGCATATAGAAAGGTTAAATGCCAAAAATCATCACAAACAAAACTGATTGGAAACAAAAGACCAGGGGAAATTTAAAACATATATGACTATGTTTAATGTGCTTCAGATATAAATAGCTCTCCCAAACCTACAAGAAAATATAATCCCAATAGAAAACTTTGCAAAGAATATTATCAGGCCACTCACAAAAGAAAAGATACTAATAATCAACAAATCTATGAAAATGTGTCTGACTAATTAGAAAGAATAACGGATACCATCATTACTTATCAAATTAGCAAAGCTTTTCTCCTCTTTAACAGCATTGTTAACAAGGGTGTAGTGAAATGCGAACTCTCCAAAAGTCCCAGTAGGAGTACAAAGTGATACATCATTTCTGGAAAAAAAAATTAAATGTACAATAAAAGAGGGGGTTTGTTAAGCAGATAGTAAAACATGACAAAACACTATGTGGCCATTAAAAATGAGAGTCTCCATATACACACCCACACAAAAAGTGACAATATATTACCAGTGAAAAAGGAAGGCACAAAGCAGTATAAAAACGTGGTCTCATTTCTTCGCATAATATATTTGCTTATTTCTGTTTCTCAGACCTACTTTTTTCCTCAGAATCTCCTGGAATGTTTGTTAAAATATACTTCCAATATACACCAAAACTATTGGACTGTAGTCTCCAAGGAAAGATCCCAAAGAAATGTGTTTTTCCAGGTCCCAGGTGACTCCTGATATGAGATAGATTGGGAAAATCCTGATCTAAGCTAATCTAGTCTCTTCTGTTGCTTTATATTAAACTGAGATCCAGAGAGATTCTGGGACCAGTCTAAAGAAACAACTACGTAAGAGCAGAGAGGGTTCTAGAATTACATGTGCTGTATTCCGGATAAGTGATCCCTTTTTAGGGCACCAGGCTTATGCAGACCGATATTATTAAATCAAATTCCCATCAGCCTCCTTCTATTTTGGTCAGACAGGTAACAGAACTTCTCTTCAACTCCTCTGTTTCACATTCAGTAATGATCTTTCTTTGTTGATGGCAAATGGAAAGTTTTCCATCTCCACTGTTCCCTAGCAATGTGACATTTTCAAACAGTAGCACAAAACTCTTTAAATAGAAAAGATCCATTTCTACTCTATCGTGACTCAGTAACAGACCCAGGATTCTTCTCAAACTTTCCTAAAAATGTCATCTTTGGGCTGGACTCAAGAGGAACATTTCAGCCAAGGAGACGCATTTTCCACTCTGTCAGGAATGAACAAGCATGGGGTTGGAACATAAAGTGTTTTGCCATCCTCAGAAAAGCAATACTTCTCACCAAAACCATGGCAACAACTCTGTGTGATGCCGTCAGAGTCTGGGATCATTCAGGAGCCTCATCCTAACTGGAGACTCCACTGAGCCCATCACCTGTGTTGGTGAGAATGGTACTCTGCATGACTGTTGCTATGGAAACACTACGGACAGTAATGCTGAGCTGAGGGTCCCTTAACGTTGGGTTACCGAAGAGGCAGGGAGCATAAAACATGCCTCGTTTTCTAGTGGCTCCTGATTCTTCATTTGAAAGGAACCCTTCCAATGGAGGAAATACATTAAAACATAAGGTTTAACATGGCAGAACTTACCATTTTATCATCCAAATGGTTCCATTCGGAATTTGCACCCATGAGGCAACACTTTAAAGTCCAAAGTCATGGGTTTGAAGTTCGCTGTCCTTGCTTCATAAGTCTATGGCCTTGGATGAGCTATTTACACCCTCTGGGCCTTATGAGTTATAACATAGGGATCAGAATTCATACAACTACAGGATTAATGGGAGGTTTCAATGAGATGATTTATATAAATACTTGTGTCCGAGAGACTGGCACTTTTCAATTCTACCAGTGCCAGAGAGACAGGGAGAAATAGTGAACAGGAAGATGGAAGAATTGATCTGTGTTGAGTTACTGATTCAGCAGCTACTCCTTTTTCTGTCCTCTGCCTTTCCCACTTCACTCTCCGTACTGTATAACCTCTGTATCTCTGGTCCCTTCTTCCTACAAATCCCTCCTTTACAATTTGCATCACCTGCCCCCCGCAACTGCTAGCCCTGAACTTGACCAGTATTTAAAGGCAGCAATGACTTTTTAAAACTTATACTTTAGTGCTCCCACGACGAGTTAAAGCTCCTTCTCTTCAAATTCTGTAACCAGAACCCAGCAGTTGGGCTTTCTCCTGAAGCAGCTATTAGCAGTATAAAACAGAAAGGTATTTGACAGCCTTGTATAGTTTCGAAAGTGGTTAACTCGTTAACTCCATCCCAATAATCCTATGAAATTGGTTATTCTGATTTGTTATTGACACTGTTGCTATACACAGAGAAGGCTAGGACTCGTAGACAGAGTGACTTACTCAAGGTCACGCGGCTTGGTGGAATCAAAGTTGAGTCTCTGTTTTCCATTCCCACCCTTGCTCCATCATATTGCTTCCCTTTTGCATCAGGAAAGGTCTGTCTGGGCATGTAGCAGAGGTGGGTTGTCTGTGTGACAAGAGAAATGTCACAGTGTCCATCAATCCCGATAGTTCCCTCCTCTTTAACCTGAAACCCTTCAGAGACGTGCACAGTTGTACCTGGTCCTTCCCATCCTGACTGGCCCTGCTTCCTCTGCTGGGCACAGGCAACTGACATGTTCTGGTAGCAACCCAGCGGTGCGTAGAGATATTCTAGCTCCCTTCCTTTTCCTTTTTAACTTACTTTATTGAGTATAGTTGATTTACAATGTTGTGTTGATTTCTGCTGTATAGGCAAGTGATTCAGTTAGACATATATATACATTCTTTTTCAGATTCTTTTCTATTATGGTTTATCACAGGATATTGAATCTAGTTCCCTGAGCTCTACAGGAGGACCTTGTTGTTAATTCATTCTATATATAATAGTTTGCATCTGCTAATCCCAAACCCCCAATCCTTCTGTCCCCTACCCACCTCCCCCTTGGCAACCACAAGTCTATTCTCTGTCTAGGAGTCTATCTCTCTTTTGTAGATGGATTCGTTTGTGTCATATTTTAGATCCCACATATAAGTGATATCATATGGTATTTGTCTTTCTCTTTCTGACTTACTTCACTTAGTATGATACTCTCTAAGTCCATCCATGTTACTGCAAATGGCATTATTTCATTCTTTTTTATGGCTGAATAATATTCCATTGTCTGTGTATACCACGTCTTTATCCATTCGCCTGTCGATGGACATTTAGGTTGTTTCCATGTCTTGGCTATTGTGAATAGTACTTCTAGCTCCCATTCTTGGGTTGGGTATCCAGTCTTAGCCCCAGCTGCATGCAGGGAACCTAGTCCTGGTCCTGCACTATACTTGATCCAGAGGTTTCTATGTATTCTTTAATAATCTTAAACAGGATGATGCTACCTATCCAGGTAGGGTTCACACTTGTGATTACAGAATATTAAAGGAGCAAATTCTTCCTGCTTCTGGGAGGTAGGTTCTTGGGGTCATGATGGAACTTGCTACTCACATCCTGAAATTCATTTTGGGGGAAAAGCAGGCTAGAGTAGTCAAGACACATTTATAAAAGAAGGGTGATGTAAGATCCTCCCTATTAGGCATGAAAATCTATCATAAATCTAGAATAATTCAAATAAGGTAGTACTGGGGCAAGAAAAGCCCCAGACAGATGAGAAAATCAGAATTGAGAGCCCAGAACCTATGAATAAAGAAGCAACTTGATTAGAATAAATACCTGTGTTTGTACCAAGTAAACCAAATTGGACTAATTGTCAGTCTTGAAGAGAATTTAATATAGTAGAGCTGATATTTTTATGATTAGATAAAAATCACTAATGTAAATACTGTGTAGTAAAGAAGAGCATGTGCTGAGGATTCCTTTTTGTTTTAACCTTAATATTTTCTCAAATCTTCTTATTGGTTCCTAGGCAAGTTATGGAAATTTCTAGAATGATATAAATATTGCCTGACAATTATTGTGTAATTGGTCACAATAATTATCACGTTTTTATTTTAACATTCGGGGGAAACATCACATTGGTTTTTATTGTCTCTTTCTGTCCTTAAATATAACATTGTAATGATTTTGATTTTTTTAATAAAGAAACTTAATTAAAAAAAAAAAAAAAAGAAGCAACCTGAGTGCAAACATGTGACTCTTAATTCTGGCAACGATGCCCAAACGAACACAAAAACAGAGAAAAAAAAAATTGCTTTGTTTCTGAAAGCTAAGGCAGGCTGACACCCAAATGCCAGCAGCATAAGGGCACATATTGGGATGACATGGAAAAGACGCCAAGAACTCACTCCCTTTCACCTCCCAAAGATAACCGTATGGCCTCAAATGAAGCAAGGAGGAAGCTCCATGGATACCCGTAATTTGTAGGGGCTTTTGGAACTGGGAGTGGGGGAAGGCTTGGGCTGAAAAGCAACCCTCTGCTCAGAGTACTTTTAGCTACAGTGGAGCAGTGGAGGTTTGCCAAGAGCTCTGGGGACACAAATGGCCACAGCAGGCTGAAAGCAGGGAGGGCAGTGCTGGTCAGTAAAGCACAGAGAGACAGTCAGGGATGGAGGCCAGACAATAGCTGAGGACAGCTGTGCCCAGAGGGAAAGGCCAGTAGTGGTACGGTTTCTGCCCCAATATCAGGGGTCTCCCACCTGCAGCAGGAAGCAGGCATGGAAAGGGATGTGGTCATTCAGTCTCCACCTCTGTAGCATCGGAGCTTTGCCAAACCTGGAGAAGACGCCTCCCAGGGACAAATGCCACAGCCAAGATCATCCTGCCCTTGGCCGTCTGGCCTCTCCCTGTAGGCTTGGAGCACTGAACTGGCAACCAGGCCACCAGCTTCACTGGAGAGGAGGATTACAGCAGCTTCCAAGTGATAAGAGCCGCAAAGCCAAGGGTGCTGGACAACCCTGCCGTACTTTACTTAGCTAGTGAGAAGAACATCGGAATAACCCCTCAAGAGAGCTGTTTGCTTTACAGACCAAAAGCCTGCAAACAGTTCCACTTCTAAGAGTGTATCCCAAAGTAATATCTTGAGGATGTGGCCCCAAATTAACTACAAAAAAATGTCTGCTTCAGTTTTACATGGTAGGATATGGGAAACAAACTAATTATTCAATAACAGGCATTTCGTTCAATCACTTATGGAATAATCAGAAAATGAAATACTATGCAGCTTATAAAATTGTCTCTTTTGAAGGGTATTCAATGGGACAGGAATATATTTGTGATACATTACTAAAAAGAGCAGCTATTGAAGGAAAACTTACTGTATGATCCCACATAAACATATAGGAAAAAGGACCTCAAGTACATGAATCAAATATTAATAATAGTCATCTCTAGTTCAGGGATGAGTATTTTTTTTCCTGGAAGCCTTTCTGTATCTTGCAGTGTTTCTACATTGAGTTCATATTGCCTTCGGTATCCACCCTTTATCCCTCTGTGTTACATTCTAAGAGAATGGCTCAAACATCCAGTTTACTGATTTATTTTTAACTGTATTCATTCAGCCATCCACTTGAGTGTGTTTATTTTAATCAACTAAGTTATACTTTGACCTTTGGTTTATTTTTTAATTTTATTTTTTTGATTATAGTAAAACACACATAAAATTTACAGTTTAATCATTTTTAAGTGTACAGTCAGTGGTATTAAATACATTCACATGGTTTTACCACCATCATCACCATCCATCTTCAGATCTCTTTCATCTTGCAAAACTGAAACTCAGTACTCATTAAAACAATAACTCCCCATGGCCCGGTCCCCTCCTCCCCTGGCAATCACCATTGTTTTCTCTGTCTCTATGAATTTGACTACTCTAGGGACTTCATATCAGTGGAATCATGCAGTATTTGTCCTTTAGTGACTAGTTTACTTTACTCAGCATAATGTCCTCAAGGTTCATCTACATTGTAGCATGTGTCAGAATCTCTTTCCTTGTTAAGGCCGAATAATATCCTACTGTATGTCTACACAACATTTTGTTTGTCCATTCATTCACTGGTGGACACTTGGGTTGTTTCCACCTTTCGGTTACGGTGAATAATGCTGCTATGAACATGGGTGTACAAGTATCTCTTCTAGTCTCTGCTTTCACTTCTTTTGGACATATACTCAGAAGTGGGATTGCTGGATCATATGGTAGTTCTATTTTAATTTTTTGAGGAGCCACCATACTGGTTTCTATAGTATCTAAACTATTCTACATTCTCAGCAGCAGTGCAGTTTCGTCACATCCTCATCAACACTTGTTAATTGCCATTTTTTTTAACAGTAGCCATCCTAATGGGTATGAAGTGGTTATTTTATTTTATTTTTAATTAATGAAAATTATCTTGCCTGCCTCTGAGAAATACCTGCTCCATTTGTTCACACTGTTTTGTTGAAGTTTGGAGCCTTTCTTTCATGGTGCTGACTTTCCTCCCAGGTTAGGTGATTCTTGATTGTACCCTCACGTATGCCCTGTGGATACCTGTTAGACTGTCTGATGCACAGGTGAGCACAGTCTGTGGGGAAAAGACATGTTGCTTCACAGTCTGAAGCCCACCACTGTGTCTCCCAAGATGACTTGTTTACTGCTCCCACCTGGAGACAGTTTCATCCCACACAACCAATGCCTGATCCAGTGTATGGAGGGGTACAGGACATAGTAGGGGCAGACCTCTAGCTTTGGTACCCCAATTAACAATCCTGTTACATTGAGCCTTAGACTCCCTCCTGCTCCAAGGCAAGGAGGATTCTTGGCATGGCTTTCAGTCACTCACTTGTGTATGTCTTGGGATGAGTTTTCCAATCCAATCAATTCCATATTCATTTTATGTCTCAGAGATTACTTACAGTTCCAGTCCACTGAGGAATCCCCTTTTTCTTTCCCTGTGAAGGTATAGATTTTTTAAACTATCATTTCTGTTGTTTATAGCAATCAGTTGTGTACTCCGTCTGCCATCTTGAAACAAAATATTTACTACTTTTTGCTGCTAAGAGGAGAGAAAAGGATAAGAAGTGTAAATTAGTATAAATTAGAACTTAGCACCTGGAAACAGATCATGGCTTATATTAGAACTCTAATAAATGATGAAAGCAACATTACAAATCAGTGAGCAAAGGAAAATTCTTTAATAAATGGCAGAGATATATGTAGTTTGCCAACTATTTGGAATAAATTAAAGTTATAGTCTAGCCTCAAGCCATACATCAGATTCCACATGTGGTGATATATATATAATTTCTCTCTTCCTTCATATCACCAAATTCTTCCATTTTTTTGGTTCCAAAATGTTTTCATATTTTTCTCTTTCATTCACTTCTGTTATTTTAATGCAGTCAATCTAAGTCAAAATAGCTTTATATCTAGAGAACTGAAGCAGGCTTCAAAATGGTTGACACTAGTAATGGGTTATCTTTCTAAACTTTTTTCCTTTATTGGATTAAGATCTATGATAAATACAAAATAATTGAAGATTCTTACTTACTTTTGGTGTAATATGTAGAATATGGAAGTTATTTGATGGAGAACTTGCAAAATTACTTATTCCAATCACAATATTTTGATAGAATTTACTAGTAAAACAGTCTGGGCTTGGAGGTTTTTTTGAGGGGGGAATTTTTTGGTAATCAGTGTAATTTATTTATTAAATATAGCATATTCAGATTTATGGTTCTTATATCAGTTTTGGTAAGTTGTAGTTTTCAAGAAATTTTATCTAAATTGTCAAGTTTATTGGCACAAATTTGTTAATGATGTTTTCCTATTATCCTTTCTAATGTTGAGTGTCTAGGGTGGTAATTCCTGATACTGGTAAAATTCATCCTTTCTCTTTTTTTTTTTTTTTTTTTTTTGTCACTCTAGTGAGGCTTTGTCAGTTTTGTTGTCTTGGCAAAGAACCAGCCTTTGGCTTTGTTAATTTTCTCTGATACTTGTCTGCTTTCTGTTTTGAAGATTTCTGCTCTGATCTTTATTTCTCTTCCTTCTACTTACTTTGAGTATACTTTTTTTTAGCTCACTAAGGTAGAAACTTAGGTCATTGATTATTTAAATCTTTCTCCTAATCTAACAGAAGCACTTAAGACTCTAAGTTCCCCTCTAAGCGTTGCTTTATCTGCATCCCATAAATTGTAGTATGTTGTATATTCATTATCATTCAGTTCAAAATATCTGTAATTTCCCTTGTGATTTATTTTTTGACCTATGAATTATTTAGAAGTTATCACCTAGTATTTTCCTAAATAGCACATTGGTTCCCATTTCTAATTAATTCCAATGTGATCAGAGAAATACATTATATGAGTTCAGTTTTTTTTAAGTTTATTGAAACTTGTTTTATGGTCTAGCATATCTTGATGAATGTACTATGTGCACGTGAGAAGAATGTTTATTCTGTAGTTAGTGGGTGTAGAGCTCTATAAATATAAATTAAATCAAGATGGTTGATATTGTTGTTCACATTCTCTATGTCATTAGTAACCTTTTATCCAGTTCTACCAAGTGTTGAGAGGGATCTTAAAAATCTACCATGGGCTTCCCTGGTGGCGCAGTGGTTGCGCGTCCACCTGCCGATGAAGGGGACACGGTCTGGGAGGATCCCACATGCCGCGGAGCGGCTGGGCCCGTGAGCCATGGCCGCTGAGCCTGCGCGTCCAGAGCCTGTGCTCCTCAACGGGAGAGGCCACGGCAGT
>NW_006782167.1:1640328-1688720 GCF_000442215.2 Lipotes vexillifer
AAAAAAAAAAAAAAAAAAAAAAAAATCTACCATGATTTTGAAATTGTCTATCCCTTTAATTCTGTCAGTTTTTGCTTCATGTAATTTGAAGCTCTTATTAGATGCCTATCCATTTATCATTGCTAGGTCTTCCTGATGAATTGTCTTTTTTATAATTATGAAATGTCCCTTCTTTATCTCTGTTAATACTCTTTGACTTAAAGTATATATTAACTGATATAGCCATTCCACCTTCTTATGATTACTGTTTGTATGGTGTATCTTTTTTCCATCTATTTGTTTTTAACCAATCTGAGTCTTTATGTATAAAGTGTGTCTCTTGTAGACAGCATATAATTGAATATTGCTTTTTTAAAATCCCTCCTGATAATCTGCCTTTTGAATGTTTAACCCATTAATATTTAATGTAATTATTGATTACCACTTTATTACTCATTTCCTGTTTGTCCCTCTACATTTTGTTTCTATTTTCCCCATTTCTTGCCTTGTTTTGGATTATTTGAATTTTTTTTTTTTTTTTTTTTTTTTTTTGTTTCCGGTACGCGGGCCTCTCACTGTTGTGGCCTCTCCCAGCACAGGCTCAGCGGCCATGGCCCACGGGCCCAGCCGCTCCCCGGCACGTGGGATCCTCCTGGACCGGGGCACGAACCCGCGTCCCCCGCATCGGCAGGCAGACCCTCAACCACTGCATCACCAGGGAAGCCCTTGAATATTTTTTAACATTCCATTTTAATTTCTATTTCTTCTTTTAAATTATACCTCTTGGCATTTTTGTTAGTTGCTCGAAGGATGAGAGTATACATAATTAACCTTTCACAGTCTACCTATAGTTAATATTATACCACTGCATGTAAAATATACAAACCTTGCTGTCACAAAGGGCCCTTGATGTTATAATTGTTACCTGTATTACATCTACATGCCTTAAGAACATCACCAGACAATGATATGATTTTTTCTCTAAACAGTTTTATGTATACACACACACACACACACACACACACACACACACACACACACACATATATGACATATATATTTCTTAAACTTAAGAAGAAAAAAAATCTTTAAAATTTACCCAGCTAGTTACCATGTCTGATATGCTTTCATCATTCTTGAATATCCAGGTTTCCTTCTGATATCATTCCCCTTCAGCCTGAAGAATTTCCTTAAGCATAGTAGTAAGTAATAAGGAATTTACTTCCTTATTGTAGTAAAGTCTGCTGGCAACAAATTATCCTGTTTCCCTTTTAGGTGAACATATCTTTATTTCACCTTCATGCCTAGAGGATATTTTCTATTCTGGGTTGACAGTTTCAGGTTTGTTTTCATCTTGTTTTATTTTCTGGACTCCATGATTTCTGCTGAGAAGTCTGTGATTATTTAAATCAATGTTTCCCTTTATGTAATGTGTTGTTTTTCCTGGCTACTTTCAAGATTTTCTCTTTCGCTTTGGTTTTCAGCCATTGGATTATGATGTATCTAAGTGTGGTTTTCTGTGACTATATCTGGTTTGGGGTTTGTTGAACTTTCTGAATCTGTAAATTTCTGTTTTTCACCGAATTTAGGGAGTTTTGGCAATTATTTATTTTTCTACTCTCTTTCTAGGACTCTAATTAGCTGATATTAGACTTTTTGATATTGTGGCACAGGTACCAGAGGCTCTGTCCACTTTTTCCATCATTTCCCTCTCTCTTCTTCAGTTTGCTCTGTGTTCAAGTATACCCATTAATTACTCTAATATTCATTCTCTTTTCAGGCCTTTCGGTGAATTTTTTATCTCAGATATTCTACTGTTAAGTTTTGTATTTCCATTTGATTCCTTTTTATGTGTTCTGTTTTCTTGGTGAGACTTCCTGTCTTTACATTCATTTCAAGTATGTTTTCTTTTACTTCATTGAGCATAGTTGAAAATAACTAAAGGCCTTGTCTGATAATTCCAACATCTGGCTCATCTCAAGGTTAGCATCTCATTATTGTCTTTTCCATTTAGAGTGGGTCACATTTTCCTAATTCTTTGTGTGTAGAGTAATTGTGCACTGCATCCTGGACATTGTGAATCTTATACATAGACTCCTACGGTCCTCAGGAGAATGCTGATGTTTTTGTTTTAGCACACAGTTAACCCAGGTAGAGTCCCACTTTAAGCTGTCTCTTGCCTGTGTGCACAGATGTTCAAATTCCAGTTTAATTTTAAACCTTTGCTGTGCTGCTTTGAATCTGCCCCATGGAAACATCATTAGTGGATCAACCTGAAACTTGAAGAGATTCACACATGGAATTAGGGAACCCCCTCCTTCTCCAACTCCCTTCCTTGCTGATTTCCCCCTTACTCCCTGGTGGGCAGCCTTGGTTGTCTGGGCACCTTCTCCTGATTCCTCTGGCCAGAAAGATGAGCAGGTTTTCTATTGGAGTTTTAACTACCTATGACTTGCTGCTTCATGACTACAGGCCACCCTCAAGGCAAAGCCTCCCACCCCAAAATGAGAAACTCACCTGCATGTAAGTCACCTCTCCAAGTTTCAACTCCTCCGTACAGTCTGCCTGATTTTGTCACTATTCAGAATCCTCACGTAGTTATTTTTCACATTATGTTCAGAGTTTATGGTTTTTATCAGTAAGAGGGTTGGTCTGTAGGAGGCCTTGAATAATAAACGCTCATGTCGTTTTCATTTATCCACAAAGTAAAATAATCTAGTCCTCTTTGTCGTCCAGTCGTAAGATGGAGTCATATGAGGCTATTCAGTGAAGCACAGTCTAGCCACCAAAAGTAATTAAAAGTATTTCAGCAACATTGGTCTCTCCCAAAGAAGTTTGGTGAGAAGCCAATTCAAAACCCACAGCAACACGTTTTAAAATTGTCTTTCTCCATCACTCTCTCAGTGTATCTTATGACTGCATTTGCTCTGAAGCCTCACTCTGAAATACTAAATAAACTTGAACATCAGCCCATATATCCTTTTCATCTTTGCTTCTCTTCTCTCCATTCTAATTTTATCTTCATAAAAGCAATGCTTATTCTCTCTTTTCATTATAAGGTGATTAAACCAATCCCTCTCCTTGAAAATTTCTGCTCTTTCTATTCTTATCCTGAGCAACGTAAACCCAGGAACCAAGATGGCGAACACAGAATCTCCCTGAGAAAATGTAAATGTCCAAAGATGATGGGTATTTTTTTAGGAGGAAAGGGGTGAAGAGAATGAGAAAAATCATAAGTAATATACTCATAATATATATACATATATATATATATGTATACACATATATATATATATCATGTACTTACATGTATAAATATATATAATATATATGGTCTGTGCTAGGGATAGTAACAAAGTTATATAATTTATAGTTTGGACAGATTACAATGTTTTAGTTTTTCTAAGTAAAGCATGACTCCAATAGCCCTTCTCTGAATTTCCAGGTGGATTCTAAACTCTCATAATACTACCATTTATTGATGACTTAGGTGCCAGGCACCCTGCTAAGCCGTCTGCATACACAGTTTAATCAAACTATATAACAATCCTGTAAGGCAGGCATTGTTCCCAGTTACAAATGAAAACACTCTGAGGGTCAGAGAGGTTGAACAACTTGCCCAGAGTTACCCACATAGGAAGGGGCTAGAGACGGGATTTGA
The DNA here is from genome assembly GCF_000442215.2 of Lipotes vexillifer. Classification (NCBI taxonomy): domain Eukaryota; kingdom Metazoa; phylum Chordata; class Mammalia; order Artiodactyla; family Lipotidae; genus Lipotes; species Lipotes vexillifer. Next base: position 1,643,969 of record NW_006782167.1, read on the forward strand.
ACCCAGGTGAGAGTGGAGAGGCCAAGCTTCCTTTACTCCGTCTCCTCTTTTGAAATCATGGCCAAGTTCCCAGCAGTGTTTGATGGTATTCACCTCCCAGGTGGTATAGCAGGGGAAGACAGAGCATGGTGCTGTGAAAGTCACATTCACTTCACAGAGGAGACAAGTCTTCTAGTCTCTGGTTGTTACCCACTTGCTGCAAAACCCTGCAACCCCCTCAGCTTCTCTCATCCTTCCTTCTCCATGTCTACAACAAACACACAAGTGTCCTTCATGCAGACTTTCAGAACTGTTCTAGAAATAATGCAAGAAGAGTGATGCAAAAAAAAAAAAAAAAAAAGTACAAGGCAAATAGAAGTGATTGCAATCAGTCTTAGCCCAACTCACAAACTAACACTTGCTTTTCTAAGTTTTACAGTTACGGCTTCAACAGAGAAGGACCCAAGAACAGCTGGCTAACCAAGGCATCATACCACGTGAGTAGCTGCATCTCTTATTGACTGATCTGTACCATGGGACCATGCAGCTTGAGAGCTGGAAAGCACCTCAGAGGTCATAGTCTAATTCCATGGATCAGTCTCCCCGGATCCTCACAGACTCTGTGTCAGCAAGAATCCCAGACCTAGGAGGCTTAGCCCCAAATGCTACTCACCTGTAAGGGCTTCCCTTTAATCATATAGATTGTACCTAAAATTCCAATGTGGTGGTTTGTTTACAGGACAAACACAATTCTATGGGCATTCATCCCTCTCTCCTACTTTTAGAATTGGATCTAATCACTCTTCTTTCCGGAAGCATCAATCACATCATCTTTTTCTCACCTCCTCGGTTTCACTTCTGTTTGGGTACCTGAGTCCACAAGTAATTGAATATTGTCCAGTGCTTCCTTTCTGGAATAATGAGCGGCAATACCACTCTAGTGTAAATGGTATAACATTGAATTACTGGCCATCATTTGGGTCAAAGAAGGATTATCATATCTTTTAGAAGATACGTTTGAAATTTCCTGCCAGTTTAGCAATGGAAGCTAACTTTTGGTTATAGCTATAGAAACAGGAAAAGTACTGGATAAATGGAATCACCATGTAAGCTCCTTTAGGTGACACTTTCTAACTTCTCACCCCAGCAAAATTTAAAAGTCAATATCCGTAATGACTCCTGCAGAAATCCAGGTCCTTGTCATGACTGTGGCTTCAGGGTTAAGCATGCAGCAAGCAAGCATGTGCCCTTGATTGAATGTCCTGCAGGTAGTAACCTTGGTGCCCTGTGATCCAAGGTCCAAACAAGTTAAGTGTTGTCCGTGCTTCAGAACCAGAACAGAACTAAGAATATTTAAGTCCCTTTCCTTTGGTAATTCAGGTGAAGTTCTTTGTTCATGGCTAAGCCCTACAAAGAATAAACAGCAGGTGCCCTTATGGCAGAACAACTTTTTTAGAGGTTTGCTAAAGCACAGAAGAAAGATCTCACCTTGCAGTTGAAGGGCTGCTTCAATAAAATGTACAGTTAGGAAGAGAAACCAAAGGTACAAGTCTGTGTGGCCTGTTTCATCTCAGTCAGCCCAGCAGGGCAGGTGCTCAAACACAAGAAAGACCAAGCGTCTGCAGACTTCAAGACAGATAAATACGTTCGCACTCCAGTGTGAGCAGGCCAGTCTTTTTCCGAATCCTGTTGCAAACACGTAGAATCGAATTTGTTTAACCACATCTAGAAGAACGATTCACTAAGAATGGAGTGTAGACAAGTGTAGATCCACCGGGATCCTCTCAGTAGACCACAGTCTCTGCTACGTGCCCTCAAATATAAGATGAGCACATCAGTTTCAGTGGGATTAAAATAATCTGTTCCTTCATGGATGTTTCTTTCCCTTAATTCTGGAAAAGGCAACTGGAGTAGAGAGGCCTGGTACCTTTGCATCCCCTCAAGCTGTTCACAGCTGATTTAAAGTTTAACCTACGTGCTTAAATAATCCAAGCTTGGGTCTTGCAGCTGGCTTTTGGATGAGAATAAACTTTTGTTTTTAGGTTGCTGGGGTTAAATTTCAGGGAGTCAGTGAAACACCTAATAAAAATAGGAATGAACCCGATGGTACATTTTTACATAACACCCTTATGTAAGTCATGCAAATCGAACGTCCATTTGTAGAGTTGAATCCAATGAAGGTATAATATTTTGTTTTCCAGGATTTTCAGAATCAAATAGTGTACATATTAACGAAATACTGCTTGACAGAAATTTTGCATCCATAGCCCATTGTATGATTCAGATAATTGCTGGGGGAAAGTCCTAAGAGTAATGCAATGATATTTTGTTTTAATTCAGCAAAATGAGAAGGGTTGGTTAAGCATCGTCAGTTTTCTTTACTCTTTAGCCACCTCCTCTCCAGGCTTCCCAAGGGTGTCAATTCTGCTGTGGAAAAATGTCAGAGCCACAGCAGGTGCACCCTGCAGGCCCAGCCCCTAGACCTCGATGACTTAGTGCTTCTGGGGAAGCCAGACCCAGACGAGCCTCTGCACCTGCTGAGAGGCTGGGGGCCGAGATGGTAGCCTCATCAGCCCAGACATGAAACATGCAGTCTGCTTACTGAGCATCCCCAGGGGCATGTGTGTAAAAGCAGCCGCTCCAGAGGAAGGAACAGGAGCCCACAGTCTCAGGGTCCTTTCAACTCAATCAAACTCAACACATTTCATGATGAACTTGACTCTCTGCAGGGTGGTGTGCCAGGTGCTGTGGGGGGCCACAGTGAGCAGGACCGTCCTTCGCGGAGACTCGAGATTTCAGAGGAAAAGGTGACAAGAGACACAGATAGTATGAGTCAGGGTGAAGCTAGTTATGTTCTGCAAGAGAGCTCTTTATGTCTTCGTTCTATCATTTGAATTTTTTGAAGTGGAAGGAAAGAGGAAAGGAGGAAGGAAGGGGGTAGAATGGAGGGAAGCAAAGCCAACAGTCATTGGAGATCATCTAATTTACTGATTTTCAATGTTTTTTAATAGTTAAAGATATTGTGTCTGTGTATATATATGTGTATATATATATATATATACATATATATATACACTCCCCTGGTGGCGCAGTGGTTGAGAATCCGCCTGCCAAGGCAGGGGACACGGGTTCGAGCCCTGGTCCGGGAAGATCCCACATGCCACAGAGCAACTAAGCCCGTGCGCCACAACTACTGAGCCTGCGCGCTAGAGCCCACGAGCTACAACTACTGAGCCTGCGAGCCACAACTCCTGAAGCCCGCACGCCTAGAGCCCGTGCTCTGCAGCAGGAGAAGCCACCGCAATGAGAAGCCCGTGCACCGCAACGAAGAGTAGCCCCCGCTCACCGCAACTAGAGAAAACCCGTGCGCAGCAACAAAGACCCAATGCAGCCGAAAATAAATAAATAAATAAATAAATAAATCATTTAAATTGATGGAAAAAAATATATATACACTGACTGGAACAGGGTCGGGGTCCTCTGTCCCATTCACCCGGCTCCCCTCATCCCTCCTAGATGACCCTGATTATCCTCCCCAGAGCGCTGGTTGTCTTCAAACAGAGTTTGAAAATCGCTTCCCTAGTCCACGTCTCATTGTCTTTAACCTCCATGAAACCGAGATTGGAGAGGCCTAGGAGGCTTTTCAAACATCCCAAAACCAGGGCCCAGTGTGGTCCTACTTACAAACCTGAATTGTGAGACTTTAAATGCACGCACAATAAAATTAGTAACACGATCTCACGTTATCCATACATGGGAAATAATTGCAGTGCTCCCCCTGAATTTTCAAACTTGTCATAAATTGCCTAAATGGAAAGCTTATGGCCAAGTGAATTGTCCATTGTCCTTATGGTATTATCGGATGGCTCTGCAGTTTTTAGCTGGTCAATGGAAACGCCTGGTCTCCTTGGACAGGATTAGTCATGAGTTGTACATTAGATTAAATCCCAAGGGCATTGTCCATTGCCAAAAAAAGTGCAGTCCACTCCTAGTGCGGCAGAGCTGAGGCCAGAACCCGTGTCCCCTGATCCTGGTATAGGGCTCTTGACTCAAATATTCAAAAGGAATCACTGGAACTGTAAAAGCACTTCCTTAAGCTTCTATCATCAAGCATTTTGTGGCCAGAAAAATTCAGCTGGAATTTGGGAAAATGAAAACATGTATATGTGAAAATGCCAAGGAAAAGCCCATGATTTTAATGAAATGGCTTTGGGTTCTACGTCATAATCTATGTCTCACCATGACCAAGAGTGAATGGAAAATTCCACTGAGTTTGCTCCGTGGCTGGTCTCATTTCAGATGCACACCAAATTGATGATTAAGTAGAAGGTTTCTTCCCCACTGACTCCAGTGGGACCATGGGTGATTTTCAGTAGACTAGTGAAACTGGTCCACAGGGATTGAGTCTAATTTCTCCCTTCTTCATGGGCTTGCATCCTGCAGGTTTCAACGTTGCTGATGAGCAACCAACAGGCCACAGCAATCAGAGAATCAAAGTCTCTTTTATAATCGCCCTTCGTCACCTCTCTTAAGCATGTACTCATATCTTACTTGTACATATTATAGGTTTAGGATTTTCCCCTTCCGGTGCTTTGAATACACTTAAAGGCATTTTTCCTTGAATTGAGTCAGGGAAGGCACACGGCCCCTTGAACAACTTTAAACGGTGGGAAAGCGTTCTCGGGCCAGAAGCATTGGCCCAGGTTGGCTTCTAAGATTGCTTTCACGTTTATAGTATTGGTGGAATTCACATTTTCCAAAGAGTCGTGAAATCTGAGTGAAATAGCCTCTCAACATTAACGTAGAAATATTACTTTAAGAATATAGTGTTTGGACTCCTCTCCAAAATCCTACCTCTGAATCTCAAAACGGAGATTTCAAATTGCCCGCTTGTCACCATCAACTAGAGTTCAAAGGGATGGCTTTGCCACCCCTCCCTGCCAGGCTCAAGGCTGCAAGAGGACATCAAGGTTCTCTTATTTTTTCTTGCCTTTGAGATAGAGCCCAGGCTCCTCCTCTGGAGACCTATGGATGGGGCTCAGATCTGTTCATTATTTCTCAGGCAGATTTTCCCCACTATCTTCTTTTCTCTGGGCATCACTCTCCTGGGTTGAATCTTAAATACCGTTTTATTCCAACCATTTCAGAAGCCTTAGTGCAGAAAGACGATCAGCTCTGGGTTTTCAATGCAAAAAAAAAAAAAAGAAAAAAATGGTCATAGAGCAATTCAGTAAATATTTCGACCATCTGCTGGGAGGGAGGCCTTATGGAACACAGAGGAGTCAGACATGAATTCTGTTTCAAAGAGCCTACAGTCCAGAAGTTTCCCCAAATCGCTGCTGCTTAGTTATCCCCATTAATAATATTGGACAGTGTCCCACCACTACACGGTGTGAGTTTCTGGGAGAATTGAAGGAAATAGATGACTTTCTCTCGCTTTCCTTCTGCTACCACAGTGGGGCTGATCTATATGAACCCAGGGGAGAGAGGAGGGAACATTGAGTTTATTCTCCGGGAATATAGAAAACGAGATTAGAGAACTGAAGTGGATTACAGAGGCCCAGGGCCCCAGAGAGGCTGCGACTTCTCCCCAGAGACTCAGAGAAAGCACCGCTGGCCAGAAAGAAGTTTCTGGGCAGCCTGGTTCCATGGTCTGATCGATGTCAATGAATGGAAAGATACGATGAGCTGTCTGTGAACGGTGCTGCCTTTATTTGTTTTGCAGACTAATCCAAGCCTCAGCAGCCACATACTTACTGCAAAGCCTTGGTAAATCCCTGAATTCTGTGATCCTCCTGAATAGCAAGAAGAATGACGGGGCAATTCCTGTACCCACAGCACATGCAGCTTCCTGATAGTTTTGAGACGTGGACGGGGCGAAGTCTTCCTTCCCTTCCTCAGTGCCTCCATCTGACTTGGCTTCTCCCCACAGCACCCTACGTACCACACACTGTTGGCTGTTTGAGCAGAACACGGCACAAGGGTTTCATCTGTTCCTCTCCCCTTCCTTCTAACATCTCAAATTCAGAGATAGGAAAAACAAAAAGGCGCCCTGGAGGGAAAAAAAAAAGGCGCCCTGGATTTTCATGCCAAGCCCATTTGGGTCTAAAATCCTCACTTCTTTATTTCCCTCCCTCTTTCCTTCGATTTTCTAGTTCCTTGCTCCTTAGAAACTAGTAAACCAGTGATGACAGGCACCCTTTGAATTTGTCTTTGAACCCTTCTGCGAAATTCCAAAGTATTCATGTGTGATGCATTAAATTCTCCAAGTGTGCAAGCCAGGCCTTAAATATTACAGAGCTCCGTTGGGAAAATGCACTCTTTTCAGACCCCTAAGGCCATCCTTTGGGTACCGAATAGGCAATCTGTTGCCAACCTGGAGAGTTAAGACAACTTCCAAAGCATTTTCACCCATAGCATGGATCCCATTTGTTTGGGGGAAAAAAAGTACTCATGGTCCAACTTGTCCTTAAAAGCAGAGCCAAGAGAGGACAGGCTCTACTAGATCCATTCTGTGAGTGGGAAACTGAGAACACAGGAAACCTATCAGACTTGTTCAAGGCTGTACCAAAAATAGATGGCAAAGCAAGGACAGAGCCCGAAGGGAAGCCTCCCAAAATTTTAGTCACTTTTTAAACTATACCCATTACTGCCATAGGTCTTGCGTTTGAATTAGTTTTGTCTTCCTCCCAAAGAACCCTACATATGTGAATTATTAATCCATATATCTGTCTTTCATTAGTGGCATATAAGCTTACCAGCCAGTGCTTCTTGATGAGAACAACCAGTTCTAACCCAAGTTATTCTGATTCGAGACAGCAAGTGTGAGAAGTGGCAGTTTCATTGAACTAAGCAGCCTTTCTCTGGGCAAACACACCCTTTTTCTTCAGCTTTTTGAAATACTGAGAAATCAGTCCTAGACATCATTCCCCACTTTTTGAACTCTCAGTTTCCCAAGGACTCTAGATCAGCACCCACTGGCCTTGTAAATGCCGGGGCGCCAGGATCTCCCAGAGGACGTGTTCCAACACAGACCCGCTCCGTCCCTCTACGTCCCACCTGAGCTTTGGATTCTGTAGGCCTGGAAATTGGTATTATTAACAAGTTTCCAGCTACTGCTGAAGATGCTGGTGCAGGGGCCACACTTTGAGAACCATTGCTCCATCTGTTGCCCAAGATGCGGCCTTTTTGATGCTGCCTCTTGGTCCTTATCCGTATACCAGTGGAGCTGGGTTCTCCCCTGCAAGCCTGGCAGTGAGGGGCCCTGGGAGAGAAGGCAGGCCCTGCCTCTGCCACCAGAGCTGCTACCAGCCCCAGGCCCCTCCTCTGTGAGAGCCAGGCCCCTCTCCCTGATGGATTGTCCACGGCCTTGCAGCCTATTTTCTCCTTTTGCTGGGCTCCTGCTGGAAGCAGGAGGTTAGCAGCAGGGGACCGCAGGAGGCCTGTTCTTATCTTGGGATCTTTTCCTGAGCTCTAAGTAAGCAAATGTTTATACACACAGCTGACCCAAATTAGCTGGAGCCGCGGGGACAGAAATAGGAACAGCCCCTAACTAAACTCCGCGGCGAGAACATGAATTCCCCTGTGAGAAGCGATTCATCTTCCTCCAGGCGGAATGAGTTAGATGTGGGGTTGACTGAATTTACAACCGTATTTTAATTTGAGATCACATTGACTAACTATTTTTTTAAATTTAGAAATCCAAATTCCTTTTCAATCCTAAATGTCAACGTCCCTTAAATACAAAATTTTGCCATTGGATACTCCCAGGGCTGGCAGCAAAGGAGGTCCTTTTTTCCAAAAACTCAACTGGGGTAGGGGGTGCGTTATGGCTTTCGCTGGCCCTCAGGGGAGGTGGCTAAAACCCACATTCTCTGGAATCACAGAAAAGGCAAATGTCAATCACAGGGCCCATGGCAGGCCAAGTGGTGCCCCACGTAACACCCCTTAAGCCCTGAAAAGAAGAGCATGGGGTAAAACGCAGTGTGTGGATTTTTTAGCTTCCTTCCCAAGTCCTGGCTAAATGGGCGTAGCCTCTCCCACCCTGTGGCAGAAGGTCCCAGAAGACCTTTGTGCTTCTGGCCCTGGAGAACTGGACTGTACAGTCATTTCACAGGGGAATAGTTAACACCAAGAAGTGATGATTTATAGCTCTGCAAGCTAAGATACAGGAAATGCAGTGTTTCATAGAAGAATTAATAAGTTCCGCAAATAAGAATTGAAAAGCCTCAGGGATAAGAGAACCAGATGAACTGCCCCTAAGTCCTAAGCCCAATTAAAACCAATTGAGTTTGGAATGTAAGAGTGATCTCAGGATAGATTCATGCTGTTCCCTTAGGGTTTGCTTCTTAAGGCAAAGGCTGTGTTGCTCTTTTTAACCACTTAATAAGGCCACACTGAGAGCAGTTCCTTTTCTGGGTTATGGAAGAGATTAAGCCACACCAATATATAATACCTACTTAGGTGACCACCAGACTGTCGGACAGAGGTGAAGACCTATGGGTTCAGATTGTACAGACTCACCAGGGCCCACTGGACTTCAAGCAGATTCGTAGCATCTGGTTGCCTGGGGAAATGGGAGATGGTTTCAAAACTCCATCAATATAAATTGCAACTGTGATCAAGTGCAAATAACGGCCAAGCCTCCTGACTCAGGATGAGGGCCAGACCCAAATCAGAGAAAATGCATGAGCAACGTGGCAGGCCTGCACAGTTTTCCAGATGATTCCTCAGAGCCACTGAGTGAGGAGACAGGGAGGGGGAAAGAGGCCATTGAAAAGGACAGGGTTGGCGGAGAGGCTCATTTTAAGAGTGAAAAGCAGCAAAGAGAAACTGGGGCTGTTAGATCAATGGGAAATATGATAGTCAAGCAACGGTTGATTCTTTTTTTCCTATAAGGAAGGAAGCCTCTTAGTCTGTGGTCAGATTGAGGAGAATAGTGTGCTTGTCCATTCTCCTTGGCACGAGGCAGCCAGCTGGGACTATTCTGTGCGTTCCTTTGGTCAACATTGCAGATGTCGGGGTGAGACAGGAAGACTTAGAGATGCCTTAGTAGCTTCCCAAGCAGCATCCTCAATAGAGGATAACGTGGTCGATCAGTTGCCAGGACCACAGTGGAGTCTGCCTGCTGTCCAGCGAGCCCATCTGAGAGCTGGGCTCAAATTCGGCATGGTCTTAAGGCTGAATGAGGCACACGCACTCACGCACATGCACACACACACACACACATTCACACACACACACAGCCCCAAGTGCCCATCCGGCTAGAAATCCCATTTTTTTATGCCAGCCAAGGTTTGGAAGAATATTTTCTTGCCTGCAGCTTGAGAGTTGACATCTGTGGGAGTAAATATTAGAAATCTGGATCACATGATTCGCCCGGCTAGAACATTTTTTTATGCCAGCCAAGGTTTGGAAGAATATTTTCTTGCCTGCAGCTTGAGAGTTGACATCTGTGGGAGTAAATATTAGAAATCTGGATCACATGATTCGCCCACTTGTCCAGACCCACTATCCAGAAAAATATGCAATTCTCTAACCTCTGAACCGCCTCATCACTTCTGATGAAAGGTGGTCCTTTATGGTTTCTGCTTGCAATTGTTCCAGGGGATCAGGAAAACCAGTAAAAAGGTAGAATTTTGCTGAACGATGTTCTACTGCTTTGCCAAGTCAAAAGTTCAGTGCATCGTCCTGAGGAGTTGCTGGGAGCTGGGAAGGGGAGCAGTGGGTCTTGGAAAGAAGGGAGGCTGGCGTTCGGTCCAGGTTGTTTCCGGCTGCTGTGAGCTGTGAGGGACCAGTGCCCTGTCTACTGGTTGTTAGTGTTTGGAGCATCACACGCTGAAAGAAGTTAGGTTGTCAGAAGACCTAGGCTCCCAGCCCTACCTGTGTGACCCTGGGCGAGGCAGTCCCATTCCGTGGGCCTCCGTTTCCCCATTCCGCTCAGACTTGGAGCTGTATTTCACCATCTCCAAGGTCCCTTCCAGCCCTCAGAGTCTGATTCTGTGCTTCTCACTCACGGCCCTTTGGTTGCATGTTCCTACCCCACCAGCCAACTCCCTGACCCAAAGGACAAGTCCCCTCCTGCAACGTGGGACGAGGTTCCTCCACAGACTGCAGTCTCCACCCAGACTTGCGCACTCAAGGGCAGAGCGAAGTCAAAGAGGGTGGTAGTCACCCCAGTCTCCCCTAAAGCTAGAGCATTGCCTGGTCTCCTTCCCCAGGCCCGTCCCTCCTCAGGATCTTGGAATGCCCTGTCTCTGCCACGTCTCTTCCTGTCGCGTATTCTGTCTCTGCTGCTCCTCTTGTTTGAGGCTGACGTCCGCCTTCCTCTGGATTCTCCGGCTGCAGGAAAGCTGGTGACCTCCAGGCCTCTCCTCTTCCATTGCTTGTGGCCTGATGAAGGCCATCACATGTCCATCACATCTCCACTGTGCACCGCTCGCCAAGCACACCGGCAAGCACCGCGATGCCACTCCCGGCCCCAAGCCCTCTCTGCTCACGTCTGGTGTCTTTCTGTTTCAGCCCTGAAAAGCCCACCTGAATTCCATGAGCAAAGAAAACGTTTGGATAGTGGCAAGGTAACTGTTTGCAAACTTCCCACCTTCCTGAACTCAGACTCCAGCCTCTGGATCTCTGAATGCTACGCTTGGGGGAAAGCGGGTAGAATTTCTCCTGCAAACTCAACCGATTTGCTGGTCCCCTCCCCGCACACCATGTGGAACCTTCCTCCTAGAAACTGAAAACTGTGGAAATGGGATCAAGAGTATTGGCTTTGAAGCTGCTATTTATGAGCTTTAAGAAAATGTCCCCCATCTTTCTGATGTCGGGGGTATCCCTGCAAGGATGCGGCGGGGGTCAGAGGGACATGGAACAGGGAGGTAAGGTGTGTCGGCAAGCTGCCCTCTCTTTCATGACAGGCTTTTCTCAGCAACAATCAGATTATTTTAAATCCAGTTCAGTGGTAGGGTAGGGCCTGCAGATACAGAGCTTATTCATGGCTATTTAAAGGCAAAAGGAATTCTGTTTATTTCTCTTTCTTTTAGCATTTGAGGGGGGGAAATCGGTGTATATTCCGTACCTTCAGAGCAGATCTCTGCAACTTGAATTTATCAATGCAGTAAGTGCTATTGAGCAAGCATCAGCAGTGTATGTAGAAGGAAAGGCCATTAGGTATCTTTGTCCTGGGATGTCTTAGCCTGGCAACTAGTGAGGGGAGGGGCTGGAAGAAGAAGCAGAGCTCTGGGACTCTCAGAGTCACTCGTGAGAGGCTGGGGTTCCTACTGCCTGCAGAATAATCGTCTTTCATCAGAACTGGAGTGATCTCCGGACTCCTCTCGGGGGCCAGTTAAGAGATTCAGGATAGTGGGATAAAAACCCAGAACTAGAAGTCAGAGCCCTGAGGTCCAGTTGCCCTGCCACAGCCAGCGCCATCCCTAGAGACAACTCCATCATCAAGAAAGCCATGAGACTCAGTAAATAACTCATCTCTAAGTGTCCTCCCAGCTTACAGTGGGTCTCAGTCTGCAGGATTTACATTTTCACGTCTTGAGAGAGAGATCAAGGGCAAAACAGGAGGGGGGCACATGTTATGTTATACTGGATGGATTGAGGTTACATTTCATCTCTGACTCTAGTTAATTTCTGACTCTTTTAAGAGGCAATGGAGGGCTTCCCTGGTGGCGCAGTGGTTGGGAGTCCGCCTGCCGATGCAGGGGACACGGGTTCGTGCCCTGGTCCGGGAAGATCCCACATGCCGCGGAGCGGCTGGGCCCATGAGCCATGGCCGCTGAGCCTGCACGTCCGGAGCCTGTGCACAACAGTGGCCACAACAGTGAGAGGCCCACGTACCGGAAAAAAAGAAAAAAAAAAAAAAAGAGGCAATGGAATAGAATTGGCTCTCATGCAAAAGCAGTGTAGTATCATCACAGTTTTATTAATATTTTATAATTAGGTACCTGCTTGGCCTTTAAGTGTGGAGCGCTGAGGTGGACCCAAGCTTTTGACCTCTTTATCTTATTTTTCCATCCTAAAATTATTAGAGGTTTTTGTGAGCCCTCCTTCATCAAGACGTAGGAGAACAGAGATATTTGCATGTTGCATTTGTCAAACAAAAAACAAACAAAAAGAGACTTTTTCCCTTTGAGAGAAAAGGGGTTTCTTTTAGAGTTAAAACCAGGTGACTCAACTGTATGAGGTCGATAGCAGAATTCATTCTGTGTTTGTTTCTGACAGGCTGAAGACACCCTGAAGCACAAGGTCAGAAACAGGTCCAACCGTGCAGACGTGGTGAAAATGCACATACTCCAAGGTAAGGTTGCCCAAAGTCATAAACTGGGGCCCATCAGTGGGAATGGGGCGTGGGCCATTTTCCAGGGTTCTTTGTCTCTGCACAATTGCTAACTGCCCTTAGAAGGAGTCCCCTGCCATTCCAAAGTGGTGGTTTTGAGCTCTCATCTAGTCATTTGAGGCCACGTAGACGGTCAAATTGGGAAGCCATATAGTGGCCAAGAAGTACCAGACTGGGCATTCATTCTGAGCTCTGCCACCTCCCAATTTTCTCTGAGCACATAGGGAGTGTCCAACATATATCAACTTCCTTTAAAATGTCCATCCTTCATACCAGTAATAAATGTCTAGTACTGTATCAAAAAACTAATAATCAGACATACAAAGATTTATGTACAATGATGTTTATCATGTAATTACTTTAAATAGTGACACACTGAAATCGGTGGGACATCAAAAAATAGTAGAGAGACTGAATAAATTATGCACCATCCGTGTGATTGAATAATTTGCAACTACCACAAATGAGGCTTTAGAAGAATCATGTTTTAATGAGAAAAGGCTTTTACAAAATGATGTTTAGTGAGGAGACCAGAAAACAAAACTATATTTACAGTCAAAATCAGGGAGGCAAAAATATATACATAAATTGTATTGGCTGTCAGATTCTATGATGAAAAAATACAGACTTACCAATAAATACTGTATAAGTAGTTAAGAAAGATGCCCAGTTATTTGAAACAGTTGACCCTAAGTGGGGAGTTTCCTAATGCTTTCACTTCTTTTGCATAATGTTTTAGCATTTTTCCATACTTACAACAATACGTATGTATAATATAATCAAGAAAGCATTATCTGTCGTATCAGGCCAGACTTGAATTAAAATATCAGGCTATGAACCACAGAAACCCCAAGTTTAATCTCTGTTGGTTCCCATGAAACCCACCCTTCCACCCCCACAGAAATTGGAAATTGGCCCCCTGGTGCACCAATGATCTGCTAGATTATAAATGACCCTTGCCCTCCAAGGGTTCATGGTCTGATTTTGGAAATAGCAGTATAAGATTAGGGACCAATGCTTGTAACTGCTGGGGGTAGTCGAAGCCGAAGGAAGCTGTAAGAACAGGAATCAGGAAGACTTTGTTAGGGCGGGGAAACAAAGTAAGCAAAGGTACAAAGGTGACCTCAGGAAGATGGGGGGTGGGGGGCAGAAGGTGAAGGACCAGGCTCGCTGGAGTGGTAGTTTGGGCATCAACCATCTCAGGTCACGTAGGGGGTGGATTCAGTTTCTGGCGAGCCTGCGAAACCGGACTGAGAGACGGATGGAGAGGACCGTCTTGGAGGGGATGCAAGAAAGGAGTGTTTTCTGAGGATGAATCCTGTATGGCTGTGCAGGATGGGTCAGAAAGATCCCTGAGGCAGGGGGTGTAGCAGAAGCCCTTGCACTGGCCTGACGGGTAGTTGGGAGAGGATTTGGGCTTAGAAACTTCCATTTTGGGGTTTGGAATATGGATGTTTTCTCCATCCCACATCGAGTGCTTTGCAGATGTAGCTTCTAAGCAAGTCTGACCTGTTGCAACCATGAGACATCCCTAGCCCTCCCCTGTGTGGAGATTTCTAGAGCAGCGGCCAGACACTAAGCCTGGGTTAGTAGATGGATATTAATAGAACAGTAGGACCAGGACGTCCGTAAAGGTCTCAACTTCTAAATTTGCAGAGTTGAGCGGAAAGCTACAAACTCTCGTGGAACCGTAACTTCCAGTCCTGCGTTATAGCAACCACTGGCTCACAAGATTCTCTTCCACTTTCTTGCACAGAAATAAGTCAGGGCCTCACCCAAAGAGGAATAGAGCGGTGACTCAGAGCTTGTCGGTGATCCTTCCCACCCTCCCAAAGATGAGAAACTGCCTGTTGGATAAATTCGATTTTTTAAAATCCCTGTTTAATTAGATATTCCCCCCCCCCCAAAAATTGTTTTTCTTTTACAACTGGACCTGGACATTTGAATCAGTTAGTATCACAACCTCAACAAGTCTAAAACTCTTGAGAAGTCATGCTTCTACAATTAATTGTAATAATAGATAATATCTACTGCCAGCTCAGCCTGGGCCGGGCAATATATAGACAGGATTTGCATGCAAATGCTATAGTTTAGTGTCAGCAAGCAATACAGGCCCCGTGGACTACTTACTTACAGAATCGCCAAATTGCACTTTTTTTTCCCCCCCAAATCCTCACAAAGCAAGTTTCTCTAACTCTTCTGTGCTCCTCTATTTGCCTTTATTTGGAAGTGTCTAGTCTTCGCTGCTAATCCATGTGAAATGAGGATGATTGCATTGAAAAATTATTAGGATGGTGGAGTACAATGTGTCAGAGTGTTTGGGTTACAAAAACAAAAACAAAAAAAAACCCCACAAAAATGACATCAAATTCTAGAGCTGACCCTTTTGATTTTAACCCCTTAGGCTCCACTGCAGAGAGATCCGTTCCAACTGCTCAGATGAAGCTGAAAAGAGCCCGACTTGCAGATGACCTCAATGAAAAGATCGCTCTCCGGCCGGGGCCCCTGGAGCTGGTAGAGAAGAACATACTCCCTGTGGATTCTGCTGTGAAAGAGGCCATAAAAGGTAGGTAGCACAAATGAATGACACGCTTCCCTCCGTGCTGAGGTCTGAGGGCAGCCATGGCTCTGAAATGCTGGGGCCCTGGGGGTGAAGACCTCTCACTAGACAAGAGTCAATCCATGGTTCGCTGTTCCAGAGTGTCCCCCATAACCCAAGGTCCGGGGAGTGAGGTAGAAACTGATACCCGCTCAGCCTCCAAAGTCAGGTTAACATAGACCAGTCTGGTTCTGCTCAAGCAGGTTGGGGAGCTGACTTGATTTTAAACCTCAAAACATCTTCCCTGCAAGGTTCCATCACTTTGGAGTCATGGCACACTCCGCCCTTCCTCTTTTAAAGGGGTGTAGACTGGCAGAGTGGGAAGAGCGCTGGACCTGAATGGGAAGACCTGGACGCTAAGCCCAGTTCGGGTGCTGTGGCTTGGGGCTTCCCCAGGTCCCTTCACTCCTCCAAGATGAATACCCAACCAGCCCAACTCATCAGCTCTCGGGAGTGAGGTGCAGTTCTTTAAGCACGTGAAAACTCTTTGACAACACACATGCGTGCTACAGGGCTTAAGTGCGGATACTGAAAGAGGAGACACAAACGTTAATTCTCTCATCAGCTGCGTAAAATCATTTTGTAGACCTTTGGAACAGTTGAAGCCACATGGATCCAAAGAGCCAGAGGGTCCTGAATTCATTCACAGAGGTGTTGAGGTGGAATCTGGGAAAACCGTGGTAGAAGGAAGAAAGGGAATCCTGGCATTCCCACGGGCAAATTACACTCTTCCAATGAAGCCTGCAAAAGCTCTAAGAATTACTGATATATAATAAGCAATGCACATTTACATGTTTTGACACATTGTCCAATATTATGCATAAAGATGCTTAAATGCTAAGTTCATTGTTAAACTTATCCACATTCTAAAATCTTGCACCCAACCAGTCAGAGGCCAGCCACATGAATTTTGTATTTGGAACCTGTAAATATGGGAGAATCAACTCTAGGGGAGACAGTATCCTCATCGCTGCCCATTAAATATCCCACCGTGGTTTTCTCTCTTCTTTACTCTCTCTGTCCACACTAAATATCCTGTGCCTTTGAACTTGGACTACCCCAGTCAACAGTGCACCATCCCCGTCTTTACTTTGATGAGATCTAGGACAGAAAAGGTCTCTATCGTGTATCTCTTATCATTTATTAAAACATTATATTTATTCCGTGCATGCAAATTTATCTTTGATTTTTATATGATAGGCAAAATATCTCATTTTAAATTGCCTTCTTTGGTTTATAGAGAGGTGATGTTTTTCCATGTGATTTTGTGTCATTGGCAATTCGTGGCTATTCCTTTTTTCTACTGGGCATTTTCTTCCCTCACTATAAAAGCTATTTATATATATTAAAAAAAAAAAAAAAAAAGCTAATCCTCCATCTGTCACAGGTATTACACATCCTTTTACCAGCATGTCCTTTGCCTTTTATTGTTGGCTTTTTTTGTTTGTTTGTTTGTTTGTTCGTTTCTGTCCTTTGCCTTTTGATTTCGTGTGTAGTGTATTTTACCTATAGCAGTTTTTAATTTCTGTATAGTGCAATCTCTTAATCTTTTACTTTGTAGCTTCTGAATTTGTTATTGCTTATCAAAAACACTTCCTACCTCAAGAATAGTTGTTCACCTATACTGTCTTCTAACATGTATATACGTCATTTTTATATTTCAGTCTTTACTGCATATTAAATTATTTCAGTGCACGGTTTAAGAGACAGGTCTAATTTTGTTTTTTCCACAACTTTAGTGGTGTATTTTATAATTTGTCTTAATATCTGTCTTCACAAGTTTCTTTACATTGGTCTGATTTTTCTAATGTTTCTTGGCTACTCTCACAAGTATATGGGGGGTGAAATTTAGAATCAGTTTACTATATTCCAACTTCGATCCTATTCGAATTTTGTTTGGGGTTGCGGTGAATTTATAGGTTAGTTTATGGTGCATTCATAGGTTTAAAATATATTAATTCTTCTGAGGCAGAAAGATAGTATCTCTTTTCACCTCTACAAGTCTTCTTTTATTTCCCTTGGGAAGGTTTTTTTAAAATAAATTCACATCAGTTATTACTTACGTACTGGAAACCTCTTAATTTTGCACATTTATTTTGTAACTGGGCGTCTTTGAAGATTTTCTTAATTGTTCTGATAGTATCTCATTTTATCTTTAATTGTTTGCATGGGCAAAATCACATCATCTACAGATAATGAAGGTGTGCCTCCTGTTTGTTTTCTCTTTCTGCCTTGGAGCACTGGCTGGTTGTTGAAAAGCAACATCATGGAATTATTAATAAATTACACAACATCATTTTAAAAGTTACATGCAGTATATTCATAATATAAATTCAATATAATTTTATGTATTTTATTTATAAGTTAAATATTTTATATGTAAATGACATATAGTATAATAGTATAATATACTATACAAATCTAATTATATATATTTTATCATATATAAAATATTTATATCACGTAGATATATATCTTACATATAAAATGATATGTATGAATTATATAAAGCACATATAATTTATATTATTTTGCATTATGCAATATTTCATTATATAATTAAAAATTATTGCTATATTACATAGTAGACAATTATTATTATTGGTACATTGCCAGTGCTTCACAAGCAATATTATATAATGTTATATATTTGTTATGTTGATGATAACATTTTTTTTTTTTTTGGCTGCGTTGGGTCTTCGTTCTGCGCACGGGCTTTTCTCTGGTTGTGGCGAGCGGGGGCTACTCTTTGTTGTGGTGCGCGGGCTTCTCATTGCGGTGGCTTCTCTTGTTGTGGAGCACGGGCTCTAGGCACGCAGACTTCAGTAGTTGTGGCACACGGGCTTAGTTGCTCTGTGGCACGTGGGATCTTCCCGGACCAGGGCTCGAACCTGTGTCCCCTGCATTGGCAGGCAGATTCTTAACCACTGCGCAACGAGGGAAGCCCAATGATAACATTTGTTGATTCAGTCTTCAGTGGGAATTCCTCTGGTCATTCACCTCTAAATATGACACTAACTTGTGCTAGAGGTAGATATTCTAAGGAAGTGTTTCTTTATTCTGTTCCACTAAGAATAGCTTGCAAGATGAATGCTGAGTTTTTTAAATGCTTTCAGCACGCATGAAAAGATGATCTTTTGGGCTTCTTTCTTTGATCTAGTAGCAATGTGGTATTGCTATCTTTCCTAATCATCCTTGCATTTCTGGAAATAAATCCTACTTGGATTTTTTTCCCTAGAAGTTGCTAGTATTTTACTTGAGACTTTACATCTCTTTTGTTGTTAGATGGGATAACAGAGGCTGCTAAACAAACCACAAAATTTCAGCTGCTTAACAACAGACGTTTATTTCTTGTTCATAAACAGTCCAGGGAGGGTTTTCTTTGATAGCAAACCCTTCAGGCACACAAGCTCCTTTGGTCTTGCTGCTCCACCATCCCCCAGAGCCAGGGTGGCAAACTTTTTCTTAAAGAATAAGCTGAGGTCTCTAAGCTGTCACAGCTACTCATCTCAGCTGCTGTAGTGGGAAAGGAGCCATAAGCAATATGTAAACAAATGGCCATGGCTGTGTTCCAATAAAACTTTATTTACAAAAACAGACAGCAGGCTCACAGGCCCTAATTTTGCCAACCTGTGTCCTACAGTCTCATCGTCCTCTGGATCTAGCCAGTGAAGAGGAAAGAAAAAATGAAAAGGTCCACCCACACATTTAAAAAGCCTCAACCTGGAGATGTACACATCACTTCCACTCACATCCCACTGTGAAAACAGTACACATGGCTGGCAGGGGTGGTGTTCCCTGGCTGAACAGCGATTTCACAGCAATATCTCTGTATTTCGGAAGGGGGAACCTAAAATCTGATGAAGAGCTTTTAGTTAAGAGTCTGAACAAGAGTCGTGCTGTGGGTACAAAAAAAAGAGCATCTGAGAGGTAACTGACGTTGCGTCATTAGATGACCAGTAGAATATGTCAGTGTGAACAGAAGGAGGAGTCAAAGATGACACCGAGGTTTCCCTCTTGGTCAGCTGAGTAAATGGCAGCCATGTATCAAGAGTGGAGGAGCAGATTTGGGGAGAGATGATGAATTCCCGTCTCAACTGTTGCAGCCGATAGGTCTGCAGGAACTCCAAGGGCAGGGATTCAATAAGCAGTAGGTTCTATCAAACTAGACTTCAGAAGAAAGTATTGGTCTAGAGCTGTAGACTTGGGAGACTTTAGTGTGTATGGTAATTTAAACTGATGGACCCGGTAAGATTGGCCTTTCATTTATTTAGTTCTTCATTTAATATTCATGGAGCATCTTCTATGTGTCAGACACTAGACAAACGTACAAAAATTTCTGCTCTAACAGAGCTTGTATTATAGTGCAGGAGACACAGACAACACACAAAACCCATAAATAATTATATATCCTAATAAAAGGTGATAGATGCTGTAAAAATAGAAGCTGTGCAGGGTTCAGAGAATCAGGAGTAGATGGGGTATGAAGGGGGAGCTGGGGATATGAAGGATGTATAAGAAGCAAAGAGGGCTAGGGGGCTCTCATGTAGGAATATGTAAGACAGAGGCAGGGATCTGTGAAGAATAAAGAGAAGGCATAGCTAGCGAAAGAGGTGGAGGATATAGGTTGACCTCATCCAAGGAACGTCCATGCCTCAGGCTCTCTAGCGGTACGTGAATTCCTATGGGCAAGGCCGTGGCACCCTGTGAAGTGTCATGGAGGCAGAGGGAGTTGCCCAGCGACCAGTTGTAGAGACGGCGCTCTGAGTAGCCCTTTCAGTGGTGGTGATGATGCCGACCCCTCACCTGTCTGACACTTCTCGGGGTCACATCATCCACCCTCGGTGAAGTGGTGACTCAGGGCTGTGGTTTTCTGTGTATCTTTCTCCTGGCATCTGTGTATTTTTCCTCCTCCGTGCACGTGCCTTTCCAGATGTGTTTACATTTTCCAGCTCCCTCTGCAGCTGTGCGTCTGTGTTTCTGCCAAGCCCTGAGAGAGACACTCATTGTCTCCCTCCCTCCCGGTTTTATTCAAGACCAACTTTTCTCCATCCCAAACATACAATAATCCAGAACCTCTCTCAGTGCAGGGAGGGAAGGATACTGTAAGACAGGGAGCCAGCCCCTACTCTGGGATTTTTCTTCTCTTTCCCAGATGTCCCACCTCTTGCATCAGCTGAATGACTGTAGCAAATCGTTTCCCCCCAAACCTTCCTCTCTTTTCTGGGGTGCCAGCTAGCCATCCGTCTTCCAGCCTGCAAGTTTATTTTCTGAGTCAGGTAGAATTTTACAGATTCCCTGGGGAGGAAACGTAGGCTTGTGTGACCAGAGTGACGCAATGTGGATGAAGAGGGGGCCTTGTGATTTTACTGACACAAAAGGAGGCTTGGGGCGCCTCGTGGCTACATCTCAGAACATACACCTGTTTCCCTGTTTCTCCTTCTTAGAAAACCTCTAACAGCTACTCTCTCTCAGGCCAGAACTCCAAATACAACAAGTATAACATTATGTGGGAGTGATGATTTACGAGAACAGAAACTGTACACTGGGGTTGAGCCTGGGTTTGTTCTGCTTACACGTGGTCATTGTCACTTAGCATCCCTCAGTTTTGAGAGCCCTACTCCAAGCTTGTTAATCCTCTCTCTGGTCATCCGGGTTATCTTCTTAACTTGCCAGGAGCATCCCTTAGGTACCAAGGAAGCTGGCTTCTGCTTGGGTAAAAGAGAAACGCAGCTGGCTTTCCCAACTCTTCAAACAGTGGACGGGTCCTGGCAAAAGATCCTGCGCTAGTCTTTGCTCACCTATAAGCCCAAGGCTCAGACTTTATAACTAAACAGAACAAAAGTTCTTGTTTACTAAGTATCCAGTCATTCTTCAGAGACTCTGGAAGTCTGACCACTCTCCAATCATGCGTTTTTAAGACAAATAGACAATAACCATGGCCCTAAGGCAGATGGTAGCGTCGTTTGCTTTGGCATAACTTTCTCGTGGACAAAATCTGTCATTCCATAATGAGAAATTATTTCCAAAGTGTGAATAATCCTTGGGGGAAAGAAACACATGGAGGCATATGTGATAAATACTTTTCTGAGGAAGGTTCTGGAAAGGGGGTGGGAAAAGAGAAGTAGGAAGCCAGTAGCTTTGAGGGGGGCGGTGACAGGGAGGAAAGTTAGGGTGCTCTGAGACAGTGCTAATGTGTCTTTGCCCACCTAAGAATTTGTTCCTGGAGAATGAGCCTCGAAAGCTGTTACAGGACAAGTGTTTATGCAGCTGAATTGTTTTTCACAACTCGTGCGTTCCTAGCATCAGGGTCTATCTAGAGACTTAAAGCCAATTTCTAAAGTGCCTGGGATCTGTTCCTCCAAAATTCCACTTTCATCTATTGTCATCCTAAAGGCATCTGATCCCCTTCGAGGGCAGTAGGTTCGGTCTTTGTTGGACAACGTAATCCGTCGCCTCCAGCCTGTGGTATCTTCAGTGTACTGAAATCTCTTTAGGCAAGAACCACTTTTAAACTATAGCTACTGTCACCTGACCACCTCCTGCCTTAGGAAGTGGATTTGGCTTCAGTCTCTTCCAGGAGGACATTAGGAAGTCTCATCATGAATTAAAATAGCTGTCATGCGAGCACCGCTCAGGCTTGCAAACAGATAAGCGAGCGAAGTTTGTTCTCACATTCCCACCCCATGCTTTCCAGGCCCTGGTGTGGGTCCCGGCGGAAAGGTAACCAGGACTCTAGCGATCGCATTTTCATCTTGGAATTTTAAATGTTTATGCAGAGGAAAGTCCAACTGACTCATTCATCCAATCACTTCCGAGAAAGAGGGGGAAAGCGCCGAGTCGCCAGGCCGAGATCCCCAAGGGGCCAGTGCCCAGAGACAGCCCCATGGGCATAGCCTGGGGGTGAGTCAGGGCTTCCAGAAGCAGGTCCTTGTCATCACAGCGCCTGACGTGCCTCCAGGGACAACAGCCAGCACCCTACTCTCCCGCAGCGGCCAGTGAGCCCCGCGCCCGCCGTGGGGGATTGGAGCAGGGGCCCAGGGTCCCAGCACAGAGCCAACAGACTTTGCTTGTTCCTGAAGCAGCCAGATAAGGTGAGCCCGCCTTGAACCAGGCAGGAGAGGGGGGAGCGCGCAGCCTTTCCCGTGACACTCCTCCTGCCCTGGGGAAGGTCTGTCTTTGCTTTCCCGGGAGGAACCTCTCAGTGTTTCTGGCTCCAGAGTTGGGCTGACCTTTGCAAAGCTGACCACAGGATAAACTGCCTCTTGGGTGGTCTTTGTTTTATTTATTTTTTATGTTTTTTTGCGGTTCGCGGGCCTCTCACTGCTGTGGCCTCTCCCGTTGTGGAGCACAGGCTCCGGACGCGCAGGCCCAGCGGCCATGGCTCACAGGCCCAGCCACTCCGCGGCACGTGGGACCTTCCCGGGCTGGGGCACGAACCCGTGTCCCCTGCATCGGCAGGCGGACTCCCAACCACTGCGCCACCAGGGAAGCCCCCCTTTGTTTTATTTTTGATCGTGGTGAACTTGAGACAAGCAGACACTGCTACCAAAAACAATAATAACAACAACGGCAGCTAGAAATGACTGGACACGTGTGCATCAGGGACCATGTGAATAACATATAAAACATGTAAAGCGCAGTGCTTTTTACGTGCGTTATTTTAATCCTCAAAACCCCGAGAGGTGACTATGATGATGTTTCCCATTTGATAGATGGGGAAATTGAGGCTCTAAGAAGTTGAGTAATTCATCGACAGTCACTCCACCACTGAAGTGGTAGGACCAAGAAACAAACCAACCTGTCTGGCCCACACTGACCACACTGAACACCACGTACCTCAGCTCCAAAGGAAGCCACTGCCACGCTCTCGGGGGGCCTCTTGCTGCCACCGTTCTCATCAGCAGGGGCTGAGCCTAGTGTGGGCTCATCTATCTGCCCTGTCGCTCACCTTCTGGCCTCGCAGTCAGAGATCCAAGCCCTTTGTGGCGCTGGGGGACTGGCAGGGCCCCCCGTGGTCGGCTCTCTGAGTGTGGACAGCCTCTGAGTGGTCCTCAGTGTGTCTGTCGGCTTATTCTGACCTGTTACAACATGCTTTTTAGAAACTAGATGGGAGTCATTTGGGGGGCCTTGGTCTTCACCCTGTGTTTGTTCATTCAGGTGTGAACAACCACCCTGTACGTGGTTGCATGTATTCATGGCTTCTTCATGTATGGGGTTGCATGTACTCATGGCTTCTTCATGTACGTGGTTGCATGTACTCATGGCTTCTTCATGTACGGGGTTGCATGTTCTCATGGCTTCTTCATGTACGGGGTTGCATGTGTCCATAGCTTCTTCATGTACGGGGTTGCCTGTGTCCATGGCTTCTTCATGTACGGGGTTGCATGTGTCCATGGCTTCTTCATGTACGGGGTTGCATGTGTCCGTGGCTTCTTCATGTACGGGGTTGCATGTGTCCGTGGCTTCTTCATGTACGGGGTTGCATGTGTCCGTGGCTTCTTCATGTACGGGGTTGCATGTGTCCGTGGCTTCTTCATGTACGGGGTTGCATGTGTCCGTGGCTTCTTCATGTACGGGGTTGCATGTGTCCGTGGCTTCTTCATGTACGGGGTTGCATGTGTCCATGGCTTCTTCATGTACGGGGTTGCATGTGTCCGTGGCTTCTTCATGTACGGGGTTGCATGTGTCCGTGGCTTCTTCATGTACGGGGTTGCATGTGCCCGTGGCTTCTTCATGTACGGGGTTGCATGTGTCCGTGGCTTCTTCATGTATGGGGTTGCATGTACTCATGGCTTCTTCATGTACGGGGTTGCATGTACTCGTGGCTTCTTCATGTACGGGGTTGCATGTTCTCATGGCTTCTTCATGTATGGGGTTGCATGTGTCCATGGCTTCTTCATGTACGGGGTTGCCTGTGTCCATGGCTTCTTCATGTACGGGGTTGCATGTGTCCATGGCTTCTTCATGTACGGGGTTGCATGTGTCCGTGGCTTCTTCATGTATGGGGTTGCATGTACTCATGGCTTCTTCATGTACGGGGTTGCATGTACTCGTGGCTTCTTCATGTACGGGGTTGCATGTACTCGTGGCTTCTTCATGTACGGGGTTGCATGTGTCCATGGCTTCTTCATGTATGGGGTTGCGTGTACACATGGCTTCTTCATGTATGCGGTTGCGTGTACTCGCGGCTTCTTCGTGTATACTGTTGCGTGGACTCACATCTTCTTCGTGTATACAGTTGCATGTACTCATGGCTTCTTCCTTGACTTAAGCAGAGGAACCTCTTTAAATGATTGATGTCACTTGCAAAGTGGATGCCTCGAAGCTGTGTGTCTCCATGAACTGGATCCTAAAGTAATCCACGCCGGTGGCTGGGAGAGTTACTTCTTCATCCTTCCCACAGCAACTCTGCTCATCACCACCCTGTAACTTCCCTTCTGCGCCCCGCAACTCTTGCCAGGTGCCCTCCCCCTTTCTGTCATCCTGTCCACCGTCATTTCAGGCTCAGCTCCATCCCACCTCGTCTGGGAGTGAGTGCCTGGACGACCCACGTCTCCATCCCCTTTGTCTGCTAGCCACCAACAGC
Source organism: Lipotes vexillifer (assembly GCF_000442215.2). Lineage (NCBI taxonomy): Eukaryota > Metazoa > Chordata > Mammalia > Artiodactyla > Lipotidae > Lipotes > Lipotes vexillifer. The sequence goes on from NW_006782167.1 coordinate 1,668,482, forward strand.
ACCCACCAGGCAGTCTAGTCCTTGACAGGTTCTCCGGTTATGTCCCGTGCAGATAGATGGATAGCATCCTTCTCGTGGTTTCCGTATCTTCACCATACTGTATCTGATTATACCTCTGCTTCTGTCTACTCCTCTCTGAGTGGGAAGGCTGGAAGTGAACCAAATAGTTGAGGAATGTTCCATCCAATTCTGGGGAAAATGGGACTGGTTACCAACTCCTTTATTCCAAGCACTCTACTTCTAGACGTTTCCACATCATTCCAGGCAGGTGCCAAAGTGAAAAGGACACGCTGATTTATGGCCACAACAGCAGGGCTTCACAATCCTCCCAGTCCCTTTTCTGAGACAGTGGCAATGAGATCGAAGTGATCGCCTGCCTTCTTTCTTCTCACAGTCAAGATGTCACGTTCAGTCCTTCAGATCTCAAAAACTCGAGTAAAAGATGTGGAGGATGGAGCTGTCCTTAGTACGTGTGTGCCGAAAAAGAAATGGACGTTGGCCGATTTCTACGCTACCCCTCCCCACTGCCACCAACCCAGTGGGTCTTGCGATGTTCCCTAAGTAACATATATCTGTTGACCTCCCGGGAGGGAAATTGATTTTGCCTCCCCCTCTGCTGGAGGCTCTGAGCATACAAAGGCTGGGCCTGTGTCTTAGCTCGGTCTCTAAAGAACTGGGGGACCTGGATCTCGCAATATCCTCGTCTGCAAAACAGAGATGAGAGAATGTGGTCCTTCCTCTGACTTCCTGGACCGTTCTAAGGCCTAACACAAGTTGATTGCTTCTGTTACTGCTGCCACTGCTAAGTGAACTGCTGATGCAAACCACTGTTTTTATCATGTTATCTTTCCCCTTGAAACTATTGAAGGGAGATAGTTGGGGAATTAAGAGAGAAATTTTCTCTCTTTCTCCCATCCCCGTCCTTCTTGTAACATTTCCATGCGTGCTAGAATGCTCGGACAGCTTTGCAGTTTGGTTAATTCCCTCTCATTTGCACGCGTTTGGGACATGATCCTCGATGGGGTGGAGGTGGCAGGGGGCAGGGGCGTCTTCTTTGTCACATGAAGTGTCAGATCACACAGAGAAGATCCATACCGTTCAGACTGAAGGAAGTGGGGAGGGAGTGTAAGATGCTACAGCTCTCCCACGGAGGGTCCTGTTGGGCAGGGCAGGCTGGCTGCCCCCAGGGGCTGGTATGGCCACACGCAGGGCTCTCTGAGTTGGTCTTGCCTCACGGTCTACGCCAAGTAAATCCCAATGAAATGCTGTGGCTTCTGAGGTGGGGAGGGCTTAACACCCACTCCCCCCCACCAAATCCCATCCCCACCTGGCCTTGAACAATACATGTCATCTTTTCAACAGGGACAAAACCTTTAATTCCACAACTAAAAGTGGGACTTGAAATTTCAATGAAAATGTGGTTTCTAAAGTAAAGAAATTAACAGGTTGTTTACAATGGAAGCGTATTCATGGAGGCTCCTGGAAGGACCTTCCTGGGAAGATCACAGGCACATGATCCCCTGGAGAAAGGGAAAATGGTATATAAATTCCTTCACGTTGTGTGAAAATGACAGAGCGAGGCTTCTTTGCAGAGCCCCGGGGTGGGGGTGGGGGGTTGCTGTAAGAAAAGAAGGGAAGGGTGCGAGCTAGCTCTGGACCTTAAAATAGAGAGGGAGGGAGGTGGGAGAGACCAGATGGGAGAGAAAAGTGACCCCTGATTGCAAAGAAAAAGTTGACATTTGTCAAATACCCGATGAAAGCCCTTTCTGTTAGAAAATGAATAGGCTTCTGATGCAAATATAGGAAAATACTGGCATATATTTATTTCAGGTGATTCACATGTTTTATATTATTCTCTGTACTTTTCTATTATTTCAAAATTTTTATAGTTAAAGATAAGGGCCCCTTGGGAAATAAAAGTTGGAAAACAAAAAGTTCCCATTCATACAATGAAATACTGTGTAGCTGTTACCAAAATATTGAGGAAGATCTCTATGCGTTCACATGTAAAGATCTCCAAGATACACTGTAGGGTGAAAAAAGCAAGTTTCAGTACAGTGTCTTTCACTCAGTCCTGTCTGTTTGAAATGCTTTTTAAATATGTGCGTGTCTTGTTGTATGGATAGAATTAAGTCTAGAAGAGGGAATAAGTCATTAACGGAAGTAGGATTGTTATGTACCTTGTTATGTACATTTCACATGGTATGAATTTTCATAAGTAAACATTACTTCTGTAATCACAGAAAAGTAATAATGACTTTTATAACTAATCCTCGAAACCAAGGAGCAGCAACGCTGGTCCCCAAGCCTTTCCAGGTTAGCAGGCTGCCCAGCGGGCCAGTGACTGGAGTTCCCACCTGCCCTGTCCTTGTCCGGCCTCTCTCCTGATTTGACACTTGCGTGTCTGAGTGAGGGTCCATGACAGATGCCAGCAGTGGTGGTGATGACAAGCCCCAAACCACATTCATTCCATTACTTCCAGCTCCTTGGCCTTTCCAGTCTCCACAGTGAGAGCTCCTCTCTCTTATCTGCCCCAAGCCTGAGTCAAAAGTTCTTGTCAGTGTAACTGCAGAATACCAAGCTGGAAACCTTGCTGATAATACATAAATTCCTTTCGAAGAGCTGTGCCTGCAAGAGGGTCACAAGAGCTGTGTAGCCTCAGCACATTTTGTACTGTGCATTTGGATAATAAGCCAGAGGAGATTTGGCAATTAAAAAACATAAGGGAGGGACTTCTCTGGTGGCACAGTGGTTAAGAATCTGCCTGCCAATGCAGGGGACACAGGTTCGAGCCCTGGCCCGGGAAGATCCCACATGCCGCGGAGCACCTAAACCCGTGCGCCACAACTACTGAGCCTGTGCTCTAGAGCCTACGAACCACAACTACTGAGCCCGCGTGCCTAGAGCCTGTGCTCTGCAACAAAAGAAGCCACTGCAGTGAGAAGCCCGTGCACTGCGACAAAGAGTAGCCTCTGCTCACTGCAACTAGAGAAAGCCCGCGTGCAGCAGCGAAGACCCAACGCAGCCATAAATAAATAAATAGAGAGATAGATAGATAGATAGATAAAATCACAGTACTATAAATGATCAAAATGATTAAAAAAAATCACATAAGGGACATATAAGGATGTCACGATAGTCCCACCTGGTCTGGTAACCCCACTCCCCAAGCCAGTGTCTGGGTTTCCCTCCCAAGACCACGCAGGCTGCTGGGGAGGAATCTGAGCACGTGTGATTCGCTGGGGATTTCCAAAATAGAGACAAAGATGAGAGGAATAACAACAAAATCCAAATAATAAAAATAAATAAAGATCACGCTCCAGTTTCTGAGACACGGTTATGGCTTTTATAAACAGATATGCGTTCGTTGAGTGGGGCTTTGGGACATTCTGGTGACATTAGCTCTTCTGACACTTAGGAATTTAAACTTAGGAGCTCCCTGGCTTCTCCTTAATAGCAAAGTTTGCGAAACATTTTGTGCCGGTTGCCCCGCTTTATGTTTGAACACGATGCAGATGGCCCGCTGTCATTTCAGTTTCACCTCTCGTCGTAAAGCCCCAGGGAGACAGGGACCTTCTCCTGCACCCGATGGCCCCTGTTCTTTCTTTCATCTTCCTTGTTGTAGCTTCAGAAGGATAAGGGCTCACATACAAAATGTGCAGGAATGGATCAATCTGAAAATGAATTTTAATAAATGATGATAGACCTTTAATATGTCACTCATTCATCCCTGCCAAACGTGTCACTTTTATAAACACATGTTCCCCTGTATGGAGTAAATAGAGAGGAAAGCAAGTCATTTTAAATATATCTCCACTCCTACCTTGAACTGGAAACATCTAAGGAGGTAGGTAAGTGCTCCTAATAGGGATGGCACACTGACGCACTGCCACTGACCCAGTTCTTCTTGGCTTTCACTCCCTCAGGTAACCAGGTGAGTTTCTCCAAATCAGCGGATGCATTTGCCTTTGAGGAGGACAGCAGCGATGGGCTTTCTCCGGATCAGACTCGAGGTGAAGACCTCCAGGGCTCAGCAGGATCCCCCCCAGACATGAAAGCTACAGAGACCCCTTTGGCGGGTCCTCGGGGAAAAATCCAGGTAAACAAACCACATCTCAGCCTGTCACCTCTTCAGTCTTGAAATCAGCAGTGCTGAGGTTGTTTTGCTTAGCGACCCCAGAGATGTCTCTTCATGGCACGTCATCTTGATGTTTCTTCTCACCCTATTGGGTCCAGGGGTCTGTGTGTAAGGGCAAAAGCTTCCAGATAACACCGAAAGAGAATCCCCAGAAATATGCCCTTTTGACTTATGTTTTCAGTGTCTACTCTGTCAAGTAGATCTCATTTATCTCCACTTTTAGGGACAAGGTAGAAATGAGGCTCTCCAAGATGAGATGACCAACCAACAGTCTCCTGGAGAGAAAGGGTCTCAGCAGGACTGGTTTCAAAGCCCACGGTCTTTCCAGGCACTGAGTTACCACCGTAGGACCCTGGGGAATGGGGAGCAGAAGGCGCTGATTGGCTACAAAGCTGGAGCCCCGAGCCGGTTGTACCCTTAGCAGGCGTCTACCTACCGAACCCCTGGAGCAAGGACCACTTCCAGCCCCAGCCCAAACATAGCATTCCCCTTTTTCTGGACAAATCCACAGATTGTCGAGATGTGAGAAATGGATATTGCACGTACTGTTAAAAGCACATTTATAAGGAGCAGTATAATGATAACTAACAACATCTACTGCCATTATTAAGTGCCCACTGTGTACCAGGGCCAGTGCTAGGCACCTTGCAAGCGTCTTCTGTTAGATGTTACGGAGAAGGAAGTGAGGCTGAGTAGCTGTGTGGCCCCAGGAGCATGCAGGGCCCCCCACCAACACCTGGAGCTCCCCCTCTGTAAGCCATACCCAGGCTTCCTGGGACCTTTCCTCGGCCTGGCAGGATGGTATTCCCAGAGCCCCCAGAGGAGATGAGTGTGAGGTCCGCACAGGAGGGGGAGGGGTTGCACTCGTGGGACAACGAGATGTGAATCTTCCACCACATCCTGGCTCTGGAGAGAACCCTCCGACCTCAGCCCCTACCCTTCCGGAAGAGTTTACTCCTCTTGGCCTCACAGGAATTATTCGATGACTTGAAATCAGATATTTTATATTTATGATGTATATTTTATTAACACATATTATTTTATATATTTTAATTATATAGAGATATCTCATTTTGATTATATATGGATATTTTATATCTGTGTGTACTTGTAATTTTTTTAATTGAGGTATAATTGACAGATACCATTATATTAGTCTCAGGTGTACAACATAATTGTTTGATATTGTAAATATTGTGAAATACACAATGTATACAATGTAATCAGGTGTACAAAATAATTGCTTGATATTGTATCTAGCTTACATATTGTGAAACACACGTGTATTGTGAAATACACGTGTATTTCACAATATGTACGATGGATACAATATATCATTGTATGTATTGTGAAATGATCACCAGGGTAAGTCTAGTTCACATCCATCTCCACACATGGTTACAAATTTTCTTTCTTGTGATGAGGGTCTTTAAGATCTACTCTCTCAGCAACTTTCAGAGAGACAGTACAGTATTGTTAACTATGGTCACCATGCTGTACATTACACCCCCAGGACTTATTGTGTAGCTGGATGTTTGTACTTTTTAAACCGTATTAGATAATGTATTTGAAAACATTTTTACACTGTAAAGCATGCAAGGATCAGGGACAGTTTCAGGAATTATTTATCACGACCCTGTTTCCTGAAACTGTGCTGTTACCGGTCGTTGTCAGGCCTTTCTTCACTGCATCAGAACAAAGCCAAGGCTGCCCAGGAGGAAATGTGGAACAGGAGGGAGACAGGAGACAGAAAAAGCAGAGCCAAAAGAGCCGTACGTTTATTGTGCAAGAGTTTATAATCAAAGCATTTTTCCTTCTCCTGCATCCCGCAGCTGGTCTTTGCAGCCCAACTTCTTTGATAACATCAAACAGTACATCAGACCATTTGTATCTTATTACTCTGACAGTAAATTCCTCAGCTTCTGATTTAAAGATGCTTTGGGGAGAAGACGCATTCTTTTCTTTTTAACCCTCGGAGCGGGGCAAAAAGGGAACAAACACCGAGCAATGCCAAGCAAAATGCAAAAATCATCTTATGTCAGCTCATCCGGCAACCTCATGTGACAGATGAGGGCACAGGCTCTGAGAGAAAAGGATGCTACAGACCTTTGATAGGTGCCGGGGCTCAGGGAAGGGCTGAGCTGCTCGGGGAGATCGTGGAGCAGCCCCTGCCCCTTTTTCAAAGTCATGGCCTAGGATTTTAGGGGAAAGAGAGAGGGCACCTGGTCCATTTCAGAGTCCTCTGCATACGGGAACATGCCTCTCATAAAGGTTTTCCTGATACTACACACACACACACACACACACACACACACTTACATATACACACATGTACATATACACAGACATACACACAGACACACGTATACACACAGACACACGTGCAAAGGGATACATATATATATGCAAACATACATTACATAGGCATACACACAGACACACAGAGAGACACACATGCACACAAATACACAGAGACCCCGATGCGTACACACACATACACATACCTACACAGTTTCCCTCCATCTGCTAACCTTCGTTTCATCTAACATTTTTGTTGTCCTACTTTCCCCCAAAGTTCCTACACCCACTTCTCCCACTTCCTCTCTTTTTCAATCCCACTGTCAATTCCAACAGGTAGACCTAGCCGCAGGTAGGTGGAACCCTCACCCAGGGTGACCAGATGTCCCAGTTTGCCTAGAACAGGCCAGTCCTATACCTGTCCGCTGGAATAATTATTAATCATCCCTGCTTTCTCTCTTAAAAGTGTCATCAACTGGATAACAAATTATATACACGACTCCTCCCGCTGGAGGACGGAATCTGATGTTCCTGAGATAAGAAGCTAGGATTAACACAGCAGACCTCGGGGGTGGGAGTGGGAGGCTCTACCACAACATTTCCACGTCACACAGTCTTTACTCCTGCATCCTAATAATGCTAAACTTTGGATTTTTAGGATCTTATTTCTGGCTCAGAAAATGAAAGGAATGACTCGGCCCCCCAGCCCGGCAACCAGTCAGACCCGGGGAAGCAGGGGCTTGGCCCCCTGGGCAACCCCGTCCCTGTACACGCTGCTGTCAAGGTAAGGTGGGCCGGCCTCCACGCCCGTCTGAGCACTCAGCTCACAGGGCCAGCGCGGGGCAGGGAGTGCTGAGTTAGGTCTGTCAACAGGGGGAGAGTCACACGGACCCATGGACGTGTTCAGTCCACTGGGAGCATCGCAAGACAGGAGTTGAGACATGGGCCATCAGTGTATATGGACCAAGATGTTCTTGCCCAGCAGGGGTCTCCCCTGCAGACGAAGACCCCTGCTGGGCAATGTTTGCCCTTCTTTGGGATCACAGCTCAGCCCGCCTATTCCTGACTTAAAAGGCTTCATCAGCTCGGCCTAGAGATAGACACGACTGACTGCAGCGCACACAGGCTTTGTATGTGGCGTAAAACAGGTGTAGGGCAGCTGCATTTTATGCAAGGGAAGCAAACCTGAAGGCCTTGCTTACAGCAAACCCTATATCATTCAAGCCAGTCTCCCTATGGAAATAAAGACAAAGCGGAGGGTTACACTCACAAGAGACACATAACTACGAGCACGATCACATAGTTTTGGTTTAAATTTCTCAGGATTATATCTAATAGTTCACAGAGTACTTTCTCCTCGGTTAACTGCCTGGTAGTCATTTGACTTTCTTCGTTTTATCCCAAATAACTTCTGATTGATTTGGGGGCATGTTTGCTCAGCTCTAAAGCCACCGCTTGATGCTGAGATGATTCTTAAGAAACGTTTTTTGAAAAGCTTGTAAATTGAGTTAGAATCAATGCTAAAGTAACGGTGCCCACCCACTGCCCCCTCCACTGCATGTACACAGAAGTGGTTTTCATCTTATAAATGGATGGCGGGTATTTCTGATTCCCAGTAAAGCTCCCCAAACTGCAGTGGCTTAAACCCAGCCTACAATCCACTCAGCTCAACAGCGTTGAAAATAAGTGGCTATTGATGAATTTTGTTCACTGCAGGTGGAGGGTGGAGGGGATGATTCAGTGATTTCTAACGTCGTGTGCCAAGAGAAATTGCATCAGTATTTCTACCAAAGTATTTAAATTCTGCCTAATGCAAATGAGCAAAGCCTTCAGCCTCTTGGTACTAAGGGAGTATAATAGTTGCCCTGAGGAAGGACAGTCAGTTTCAACGAGGAGCAGGGTTGATAACCAGCTGGTCCAGCAGGACTGGCTGTTTACGTGAAAGCCAACAGCTCTTCTGACTGGTCAGTGCCTGTGGGTTCTCAGCTGATGAATATTCATCATCTCTAAGCTAGGAGGCTACTAGAGGGCTTCTCAAAGAAGGAAGCAACCCAGCTAGGGAAAAACATCTCTGCCCTATCGACTGCGTAAGCTTCACATAAGGCCATTGAGAGCATGCACAAGAATACTCTTTGAAAACTGTAAAATCCTCTATAAGAGAACGGTGCTCACATCTCAGGCTCCAAGTAGTGCATATCAGGTTGAATAAAACATGATTCCTGGGCTTCCCTGGTGGCGCAGTGGTTGCGAGTCCGCCTGCCGATGCAGGGGACACGGGTTCGTGCCCCGGTCCGGGAAGATCCCACATGCCGCGGAGCAGCTGCGCCCCTGAGCCATGGCCGCTGAGCCTGCGCGTCTGGAGCCTGTGCTCCGCAACGGGAGAGGCCACAACAGTAAGAGGCCCGCGTACTGCAAAAAACAAAAAAACCCCCATGATTCCTGCCCTTAACGAGCCTACAATCTAGTTTGATATCACAGCCACCACTAGTCCATATGGGGCTTTGAGCAAGTAAGAAAAATGTGCCCCAAAGGACTTGAATAGACATTTCTCCAAAGATAAACAAATTGTCCAACAAGCACACAAGAAGGGGGTTCCATGTCATTCGTTGTCAGGGAAATGAAACTCCAAACCACGACAGAATACCACTTCACACGAACTAGAATGGCTAAAATTTTAAAAATGGAAAATAATAAGTGTTGATGAAGGTGTGGAGATATCGGCGCCCTCGTGCATTGCTGATGGAGATGTAAAATGGCGTGTCTGCGTGGAATGCAGTTTGGTGGTTCCTCAATAAATTAAACACGGAATGACCATGTAACCCAGCAAATTCCATTCCTAGGTACACACCCAAAAGAATTGAAAACAGGTGTTCCAACAAAAACGTATGCGGGAATATTCATTGCAGCTCTATTCGCAATAGTCAAAAGTTGGAACTAACCTAAATGTCCATCAAGTGAAGAATGGATAAACAGAGCATATCCATGCAATGGAAGATTATTCAGCCAGAAAAAGGAATGAAGCACTGATTCTTGCTACAACGTGAATGAACCTTGCAAACATGCTGCATGAAAGAAGCCAGACACAAAGCACCACACAGTGTCTGATTCCATTTTTATGCAGTGTCCAGAATGGGCACATCCATGGAGACAGTAAGCACGTTAGTGGTTTCCAAGGGAAGGAGGGGCTGGGGAGTGACTGCTTAATGGGGATGGAGTTACTTTTTGAGGTGATGAAAATGTTCTGTAACTGGGTAGCAGTGATGGTCGCACCACATTGTAAATGTGCTAAATGCCACTGAATTGAAAATGGTGACTGGAGATTTTTATGTTCCTTGTATTTTACCGTAATGCAGAAGGAGAGTCCCCTTCCCCAGGTGGCCACAGCCCCCCATCAGGGCCAGTAGCCTCGGAAGCAGACCTGGGGCTGGATGTCCATCTCCCTCCCCCCTCAGCATGGTCTGCAGCAGTGTGACCGTTACGGGGCAGCCTCAAGTGTCATATGAGACATGCAGAGGAGAGACCTCACTGTGGATTAGGAAAGGCTTCCCAGGTGAGCCAGGGTTTGAGCCAGCCTCGAAGGATGAGCGGACGTCAGACAGCAAGCAGAGGAGGGAGTCACAGATGGCAGAAAATGACAAGGAAAAGAGTCAGGAGGGGTAAGCCATTGGAGAGGAGTATGTTTAGGCAGCTTGGTGATGGTCTCCTTTGCAGGCTGGAGTTTGGACTTCAGTGTGCCGTGCAGGATGGACAAACTCAGTGCAGGTGGCTTGGGGGGCATGCTGCGTGCCCGGTGCAGTATGTATGTGAATTCGAGGCAGAAGGCCTTTAGGAAGTCGTGCCCTCTCTAGCTGCAGGCCCCACCACTCCCTCTTGCCTTACACTAACTTGCTTTGTACATTCATGCCCAAGTCTTAAACCACTGGATTTGGGATCCAGGTCTGCTTTAGAAAGATGACTGTGCTCCCCTTCTATTGGCCATGCAGTTCTAGAAAGAAAACAGAAGCAAACCCACAGCCTTAGTATCCTCTGGTGTCAAAAGTATGAAACTGTACAGTTCCAGGGATTTGGAGTTCCATGGGTTCAGCGGCCTTTGCCCCTCACTATCCAGGGAAAATGGTCTGATTTTTGTACCTTCTAAAATGTTCAGAGTCCCTATGTTAAGGCGACAGATAGAGAAAATGCCTTAGCGCCTGACTTAATTGCTAGACTCAGGGCTGCAGCTCCCTCAGACGAGCAAGTTCTAGGAGTGGGAGCGGAGGCTGCACCGGAGCAAAGCAGGGCAGAGCTGACTGTAGGAGCCCTGCAGAAACTCTCCCAAGTGCAGAACACTGATTCATTACCTGGAGCACTAACAGCTGAATGAGCAGGGAAGAGAGCCCCCAGCCCGCGGGAATACTTGAGTTCATTGTTCATTGGTCTCCAAGAAGAAGCCTCCCTGAGAAAACACAAAAAAGCCTTCGGTGGAGGGATGCGCTGAGTCAGAGAAAACTTTTGTGGTTAAAACGGGGAAGCTGCCCAGTCACAACATGCCCGCCAGCTATTCAGGAGCCCCCTCTTCTGGACACTTCTGGTACCACACCTTCCCTCCCACTTGTCCCCAGATCCTCAAAAGACTCTACCATCACCATATCTATGTTCCTCTCAATCTTCTGTAATAAAGTCAGGGTTTGAAAATGTATGTTATTTAACCGATTCCAGTATGGATCTATTGCTTTCCAATCTATGGAGGCCTTTGGATTTTAGGAGTGGGTTATAAATATAATCACACTGTCCTTTGAAATCTGTTATTATTTCAACAGTCTGTTTCACCATCCTTCCACTGATTACTGAGATCGAAAGTAGAGAATGTTTTTCCCAACTTGCAAGTGAGGTAACTGAGATGTCATGAAGTTGGATGATTGTACCATGTTCAAAAATGTGTCTTCAGGGCTTCCCTGGTGGCGCAGTGGTTGAGAGTCCGTCTGCCGATGCGGGGGACGCGGGTTCGTGCCCCGGTCCGGGAGGATCCCGCATGCCGCGGAGCGGCTGGGCCCGTGGGCCGTGGCCGCTGGGCCTGCGCGTCCGGGGCCTGTGCTCCGCAATGGGGGAGGCCGCAGCGGTGAGAGGCCCGCGTACCGCAAAAAAAAAAAAAAAAAAAAAAATGTTTTTCCTTCCCGGCCTTTTGCCTTTAATTTAACAAAAAAAAAGATGTGGTATATATATATATATATATATACACACACACACACACACACACACACACACACACACACACAATGGAATATTATTCGGCCATAAAAAAGAAGGAAATCCTGCCATTTGCAACAACATGACTGGACCTTGAGGGCATTACGCTAAGTGAAATAAGTCAAACAGAGAAAGACAAATACCATATGATCTCACTTACATGTGAAATCTTAAAAAAACCAAACTCATTGAAACAGAGAACAGATTGGTGGTTGGTTACCAGATGCATGGGGAAGCGACTGGGCAAAACGAATGAAGGTTGTCAAAAGGTACAAACTTCCAGTTATAAGATGTAAGGTACAACAAGATGACTGTAGTTAACAATACTGTATTGCACATTTGAAAGTTGCAAAGAGAGTAGATCTTAAAAGTTCTCATCACAAGAAAAAAAATTGTGACTATGGTGATGGATGCTAACTAAACTTATTGTGGTAATCATTTCACAATATGTACATATATTAAATCATTATGTTGTACACCTAAAACTACTACAATGCTATATGTCAGTTATACTCAGTAATTTAAAAAATGTTTTCATCGGCTGTAAATGTCTTTTAAGTAAATGAGTTCTGAGGTCTGCTCTTTTGATACATTGCTTTTTCCATGCAGCGACATCTCTGGTCTCACCTCTTTTGAATTGACAATCACCAGCATATAACCCAGTAAAGCTTAGCAGATGTGCTCAGCTGAGGCAAGAGAAGGAAGAGAGCTGATCATTTCTCAATGTTGCACGAAGGAAAACACCCTGATTTGTTTCATATTGTTCAGAGGAGGGGTTATGTTGGTCAGACACAGGCATCAGTTATGTGGAATAATGAGTGGAAATTAAACCCTTAATTGAGCAGACAGGCTCTAAATATCCTGTTATTAAAAAAAAAAAAAAAAATGTGTCTTCACTTCCGAGCCTGTGTCCTTAACTTTTTTCAAGGGTCCAAATCGTGCTCCATGATGGGTAACTTCTGGAAAGGTCCCAGTGGGTGACTAACCCTTCCCGTAGTCAATAAAGAATCTTTAGTTCAGAGGATGTCACTTCCTGATCTTATATCAGTGTTTGATGGGAAGGGGAAGTGATCTTACGTTTGAGGTAGCAAAGGTCCACATTCTGGATTTTCAGAGGCAAGCTGAACTTCATCTGAGTTTATGTCATTAATAAGTCAGCGTACTAAGGGCTTCACTAAAGGTGATTACATGTATGCAGATGAAAGAGCTTTCTTATGAATCCATCCCAAGAGCAGAATATCTCCTTCGTTAGGCCGTCAGGTGGTTTTAGGTTAAGAAGGTGTCCTCATGAAACACAAGTTTACCTCTCCCTCTCCTCTGGGAAGGAAATTCTCCTGGAGCCATTTCTAAGACTCAAGACTCCCCGCCTCAGGGGTGTCCTTCCTTTGCGATGCATTTGCTGTGGATTTGTCCGTTAGGTACCTTGACGTCCAGGATCTCTCTGTGCATCCTGCCTTTGCTGTATTGTGTGTCGGGGGTTCAGGAACATCCATCCCATGAAACCTCCTAGAGATATATTCGTGATGCCAAGCCATTCCCATCCATCACCTAAAGCACATGCCGTTTCTCCATCCGCTTTGCAGTCCAAGTCCTTGAGCGACAGTAAGAACCGCCACAAAAAGCCCAAGGACCCCAAGCCAAAGGTGAAGAAACTCAAATATCACCAGTACATCCCCCCGGACCAGAAGGCCGAGAAGTCCCCTCCGCCCATGGACTCCGCCTACGCCCGGCTGCTCCAGCAGCAGCAGCTGTTCTTGCAGCTGCAGATCCTCAGTCAGCAGCAACAGCATTGCTTCAGCTACCCCGGGCTCCACCAAGCTCAGCTCAAGTAAGTCAGGCAAGCCCAGGCTGGCGCCTGGGGGCAGACGCTGCTGGTGGCTTCTCTGGCTGAGGGCCCCGGGCCAGCCCCTGGGGACCCAGCGAGTCTGCGCTGCACCGCATCCTGGTCCGGTGTGTTTTAAGAGTATGACTGTTGAGAAACCACGCCCACTTTTTCAGGGACAGAAGACCGGGAGGAAGCAGGTACATCAATGCCCCTGATGAGAGGCCTCTTTGGGGAAAGTATTAGCGCTAGAGTAATGGCAGAACGGAGGGGAGGAGCCATCTAAGAATGTAACATTGGAATTGGGAGCCAGTCCAATACTGGTTACGTTGCAGGAATTGGCTCAGGGCTGAGTGACTGGGTGACAGCCTCAAAGATCGACTCCTGAGCCCAGTGTGTGATCTCTCAGTTAGGTCACCTTGTAAAGGGTCTTTCTCCTCAACCATAAAGCTGGGATGTAGGTTCCCCCACCTGTCTCTGTTCAGCCTCGGGTCACGATGGTGATTATGCCACGTGCTGTACGCGATCAAGCTTCGTGCGCACGCTCCTTTCTCCCCAGGACAGGGCATCTGCTAAATCACAGATGGACGGGCCTCTCCCGCAGCCACAGTCTCCACCACTCCCTCTTGTCTCCCCAAAACTAGCTTGAGGGGTGCTTGCCACTTGCCATCTGGCCCACTCTGTGGTTCTTCCTCCCCCTGCCACTCCTAGTGATTTATTATGACATTGCACTGATTATTATTGCTGATGTATTTATTATTACACGCCTGATCCTTCTGGGCAATTAGCTTGTGATCCAGTCTAAATGCAAGCCACCCCCTAAGGGTTCTGGTCACCCAGTTTTCCCCGCACTGCCAAGCAACTCTCTGACACCAGCTGGGTGTTCTACAATTCAACTCAATTCTGATGCTCTCTCCCCGGAGATCGTGTCACATCCTGCAGGTTGAGGGCTCAGTCCCACAAGACTGCCCCCTCCCGCTTCGGACACCAATCACAAGTCCAAGTTTTCACCTGTGCTTCTGACAGACCAGTTACAGATGGGAGGTTCCAACAATCCCCTCCTTGGGTTCGATTAATTTGCTAGGGTGGCTCACGGAGCTCAGAGAAACATTTTACTTACTAGGTAACCGGTTTATTGTAAAAGCACGTAACTCCCCATGGGAACAGTCAGATGGACGAGATGCTTGGGGCAGGGTACATGGGAGGCAGGCAGAGCATCTATGGCCCCTCCAGATGCACCAGTCTCCCCAAATCTCCACATGCTACCCAACCCGGAAGCTCTCCAAACCCCATCCTTTTGGGTTTTTATAGAGACGTCATTACATAGGCACGGTTGATTAGATCATTGGCCATTGCAGATCAGTTCAACCTCCAGTCCTCTGTCCTCCCCAGAGGTCGGGAGTGGGGCTAAAAGTTCCAACCCTCTAATCACCAGATTGCTTCTCCAGGCCACCACCGTCCATCCTTAGGTGGCTTCCAAGAGTCACCTCATTAGGATAACAAAAGACAGTTCCGTGCTGTCATGACTTAGGAAATCCCAAGGGTTTTAGGACCTATGCCAGAAACCAGGATGAAGACCAAATATATATTTCTTATTCTAAATCACAGTATCACACCCCCAGATGTACATTTGACTGGATTTGATTGTATTTTAAGTGCCTCTTTTCTGTTTGTTTTTCAGGGAACCAAATGAGCAGGTGGTCAGAAATCCAAACCCTTCTTTAGCACCGCTGAGCAATACCCCTTTGTCTCCTGCCAAAAACAGTTTTTCTGGACAAACTGGTGTGTCTTCTCTCAAGCCAGGCCCACTCCCATCCAACCTAGATGATCTGAAGGTATACGGTTTGACATGATTATCTTTCCTTCTTTCTTTTTTTAACAAATATATATGTTTTTAACCACTGTGGTTGGACACCCAATAGAACAGAAGACTGGGGGCTTCCCAGCTCAGCTCTTCCCCTGGTTGTGCAACCTTAAGCTAGTCTCTTAATGTTTCTGCCTCTCACATTCCTCCTTTGCATGAATGAGTCATTGTAGGAGTCAAACAGAATCCTATACATGATAGCCCTTAGCGCAGAGGGCGGCTCCGAGATTGATACAAGTTTCCAATGGCCAATTTCACGATGAACTTTTACCAGTCTCTTGAAATAAGAAAAACAAGAGCCACGTCAAGAGCTCTCCATGAATCTAACTAACTGTGTTCAATATATCTGACCCATCTTTATTGGAAGTATTTATTTCCCCACAATGTTTCGAATGTCAAAATGTCCTTTCCATCAGGAAATGATGGCAGCAGTGGATAGACGTTGAGTGTTTCTGGTGTCTTATTTCTTTTTCTTCCATCAGGATGCTATTAAATACGGAGAATAGTCCTTACTTAACAAGGTAAAACGTTGGGAACCCTATGTCGATAATATAATTTAAGACCAGGTGCCGTTCTATTATGAAATCCCCAATTCTGAGAACTTCTGCCCCGAAGTGTAGCAACAGCTTGTTAAATGATATATGTGTGCTAGCAGTTGACTCTGCATCACACTCATGGATCTCAGTTCACTGAAAGGACGCTGGCCTTTGAGCTGAACCTGGTGTGTTTCAGAGCAGTCCTCAGGATCGGCAGATTCGTCCGTCCGGTATTTACAAAAGGACAGAAAAGGATGGAGGCAGGGCCCTTCCGGGTCTCCAATGCGTGGGCACATCTCCCTCCAATGCCTACCGCAGCTCCATGATTGCACCTCTTTACCTGGTTTCCACCCCACCGATTACTCTTCCCCCCAAGAGGATCTTATCATTTTTCCCCCAAAACACTAAATTCCTAAAGGCCCCCGTGGTCCTCACTGGGCCAGTCTTATGGCCCTTCCCCAGCCCTCAGTCCTCCTTGGTCATCCTTCCCATGCTCAGCCCTCAGTCATTATCTCCTTTGGGGGAAAAGTAGGATTGGGACTCTTTCAAATTAGAGGAAGTTCAGTGGCCACCAGATGTCAACACTGGTAGATAAAATGTATCTTGGGCTTTGATATCAAAGGTTTCTCTATTCCTTACACTTGGAATAAAAATGCTTAGGTTTCCTCGAGTTTGTTTCAGTTTGGCAGCTGTAAACCTAGAGGAGGACGTCAGGTGTATGATGATGCTCTGCAGAGCGGTGGTCCCTCACCCTCCACACCCCCGCAGATCATCAGTCCATAGAGATAAAAGTAGCTCCTCTCACCTGGAAAACTTTATGCTAAGTAAACCAGACACAAAGGGACAAATATTGTGTGCATCCACTTCTGTGGGGTCCCTGGAGCCCTCAAATTCATAGAGGCAGAAAGTAGAATGTTGGTTCCCAGGGGAGAGGGGAATAAAGGGTGAGTGTTTCATGAGTACAGAGGTTCAATCTGAGATGGTGAAAAAGTTCTGGAGATGGGTGGTGGTGATATTTGCACAACATTGTGAATGTACTTAATGCCACTGAACTGTACACTTACACATTATTAAATGGTAAACTTTATGTCATATGTCTTCTACAAAGATTTTTTTTTAAGTAGTCTGTCTCTGGATGGGAGCTCGGATCACAGTAGGACTGGAGATGTCTTGGCCCCAAAGAAAACATAGTTCAGATATGATGTGCCACCTAGAAGAGCCCCTAGAGGTGGTTTCCTTGGCGTGCACATGCTCAGAATCATTGGCTGGTTATAGTTACAATAATTAACAGAGGTGTAAGGAGATGGTGGTGGTGACAGTGGGAACTACCATTTTCTGAGTATAAACTATCGGTCGGCCAGCTTTCAGAGGTTTGCTTTAGAATTGAGCTTGGGAGTGTTCCTTCCTCTGCAATTTTTCGGAATAGTTTCAGAAGGAGAGGGGTTAACTCTTCTGTAAATGTTTGATGGAATTCACCTGTGAAGCCACCTGGTCCTGGTCTTTTGTTTGTTGGGAGTTTTTAAATCACAGTTTCAATTTCAGTACTTGGGATTGGTCTGTTCATATTTTCTGTTTCTTCCTGGTTCAGTCTTGGGAGATTGTACCTTTCTAAGAATTTGTCCATTTCTTCTAGGTTGTCCATTTTATTGGCATATAGTTGCTTGTAGTAGTCCCTTAGGATCCTTTGTATTTCTGTGGTGTCCACTGTTTACTTCTTTTTCGTTTCTAATTTTATTGATTTGAGCCCTCTCCCTTTTTTTTCTTGATGAATCTGGCTAAAAGTTTATCAGCTTTGTTTACTTTGAGATTTGCTTTAATGTTTGCCCTACAGGATGTTTTAAATGTAAACATGATAAATCAGGATCTTAAATAGGTTAAATGAAATGCAAGTTAACCAGCTTCTACCTGACAAAACTGGGGCTTGAACTCAAGTGACTGATGTCAAAGGCTTTGCTATTGTCATTCTTGAGAGTGGAAAGGGGGCGGGGGGTAGATGGGAGAAAGCTGAACTGGGCTTGGCTGCCGGGTGTACGGGGAGAGGTGTCACCTGGGAGAGTTACAGCAGTAGCAGAAATTGGGAGGGTAGACTGAGGAGATGGTTTCAAGGTATGTTGGCAAGTTCATTCAGTTTAGAAAAGTTGAGCACAAGTACCAGGAGGACAACCAAGAGAAAAAGTCTAGCCAGTTTCCATCAGTTAGACGTATATCAGCCTCACTCAGCTCACCTGTGCTGTCAGGGATAGGAACAGAAATCTTGGCGTCGTTTGCATAATGGGGAGGGTTGGAAGTAGAATAGCAAGTGAGACAGAAGGAGAACAAAATGGAAAGGGTGGGAGGGAAGGATGGAGAAGGCGGAAAGGAAGGAGAGAAGAGGAATAAAGGAGGTGAATGACGGAACCACATTTAGGGAAGGGAAGAAATAAGAGGACTTAATGAAGGTAACCCTCAAAAAAGGTAATCAGAAACGTAAGGCAATGAAGGTGATGTTTTCCAGAAAAATGCTTACGTTTTGCTGCATAGAAGTGAAAGGGGAAGGGCTTCCCTGGTGGCGCAGTGGTTGAGAGTCCGCCTGCCGATGCAGGGGACACGGGTTCGTGTCCCGGTCCGGGAAGATCCCACGTGCCGCGGAGCAGCTGGGCCCGTGAGCCGTGGCCGCTGAGCCTGCGCGTCCGGAGCCTGTGCTCCGCAACGGGAGGGGCCGCAACAGTGAGAGGCCCGCGTACCGCAAAAAAAACAAACAAACAAACAGAAAAAGAATTAAAAAGAAGTGAAAGGGGAAAAGCACTGAGAAGAAAGTTTGATTTCTCATGAAAAAGTTATAAGTGGTAATTTGACAGTATATGGATTTTTTTGTATCCTGCTTCTAACAAACTGGAGAGTCAGAGAACCAGAGAGCATGGCGGGGCGGGGGGTCAGGGGAGGAGAGAGAAAGTAAATGGGGAAGTTTAAAAAATTGGGAAAATATTTGATGGATATTAAGAAATAATTATTCATATTTTTAGGTATGATAATGATCTTATATCTATATCTTTTAAGGTACTTACTTTTTAGACAAAGATACCAAAATATTTACAGATTAAAATATATAATTTGCTTCCACGTAATTCAGGAAATGTAGGAGAAGTGCAAGATTGGCGTATAAATGAGACAAATGCGGGCTGATAATCGCCAGAGCTGGTTAATGGGTTTGTGGGTTCACTACACTTTTCTATTTACTGTTGTGTATGTTTGACCTTTTCCGTAATAAATGGTTTAAAGTTTGATCAACGATTAAAAAACCCCAGGGAGGGACGTCCCTGGTGGTCCAGTGGTTAAGACTCTGTGCTTCACATGCAGGGAGTGCGAGTTCGATCCCTGGTCGGGGAATTAGAATCCCACATGCCGCATGGCACGGCCAAAAAATTAAATAATTGATTAATTTAAAAAATAAAACACCAGGGAATGTAAGAAAGAGGTTTGTACAAATCTTTGTCCCAAGCAAGCCTACACAGCATAATATTCTGAAATTTATAGCAAACTGGATTGAACAAGTATTCATTTTATTTTAGAATATGAGCTGCATTATTTAATCATGTTGTTTAAATTATTCAGTGCCAGAGCAGATTCTAAAAATAAACGTAGAACTCATTAATTTTAAGTAACTCTAAATTAAAACAGTAATGAGTTGCCATTTTGCACTTTTTCAAACCAGCAAATCTAAAAGAAAATGGTAAAACAATGCTAGCCAGGCTAGGGGGCCGAGAGCATATTTTATCGCTTGTGGTACAGTAAGTTATTCAAATCCTTTTTTGAGATAACTTTAAAAATAACTCTTAATGTAATATATATTCACTATTGAAATATGATAGTGTATAAAAAAGTGAAGAGTATTTTTCTTTTTTGGCTGCACAGCATGTGGAGTCTTAGTTCCCCGGCCAGGGATCGAACCCACGCCCCCTGCAGTGGAAGGCGCAGTTTTAACCACTGGACCACCAGGGAAGTCCCAAGTATTTTAAAAGACAATTAACTCACAGATTCTGTATCCTTCTAGACTTAAAATATGCATGAACATGTTTGGTTTTAAAATAATTATTTTAAAATAATTATGTGAGCATATACTTCGGGCATGCTTTTTTATTTTATTTATCATGGACTTTTTCATAACGTTTAATATTCAATAAGATTTTTCTATTTAATACTGGCATATGATTTCTCCACCTCGTTGACATCCCTCCATTGGACTTTTAACTTGCTTCCAAATTTTTGCTATTAAAAATATAATTTGTGGGCTTCCCTGGTGGCGCAGTGGTTGAGAGTCCGCCTGCCGATGCAGGGGACGCGGGTTCGTGCCCCGGTCCGGGAAGATCCCACATGCC
>NW_006782167.1:1688884-1689915 GCF_000442215.2 Lipotes vexillifer
ATATATATATATATATATATATATATATATATATATATATATAATTTGTACACACATTTATTAATTCCTCTAATTATCTCCCCAGGCTAAATACATGGGAGTGGAACTCCTAAACCAAAATATATAACTATTTTTAAGAACTCTCGATCCATATGGCCCCATTTCTGTCCTGAACATTTGTGCCAATCTATTCCCAGAGGTAGTGTGTTAGGGCAGCACTTCTCAAGCCTGAATGTGCCCAGTGAACCACCCGGGGCTCGTGGTGAAATGCAGATTCTGATTTGATAGGTGTGGGGAGGGGCCTGAGATTCTGCATTTCTCCCGTAAGCGCCAGATGCTGTCTGATGCTGCCGGTCCAAAGACCACACTTGGAATAGCAAGGTATTAAAAAGCTTTTTTTTCTTAACATTTTTATTCAATTATTTTTTCTGCTGCTTCACTCACACAGTGTTATTATTCATTTCTTTGTCAATTTGATGAATACAAAACTATGTACATACTTATTTTATTTGCATTTCTTGGAATACTAATGATGGTACACATATGTTATTGGCCATTTTTCTTTTAATTTTGTCTTTTGTTTGTGAAGGATTGGATCATGTCCATTACCCAGTTTTATATTGGGTGTCAGTCTTTTTCTTTTGATACATTGAGCTTACTGACACTTTATTACTTGCCCTGCAATTATTTTTTTTAATGAGATGGCTATTTGCATTTGCATTTTCTTCCAGTATTTTTGACTTATAGTTTTCAATTTTTGTGGTCAATATTTTTATTATTACTCTCTTTGCTTTGAGGCTCAAAAGATCTTTCCCTGCAAAATATCAGAAGAATATTTCCCTATAGATTTCTGGCTGTCTTATGGAATTATTGACATTTAGGTATTTAATATGTTTCCCATTTTAATTACAAAAGTAATATGCTGATGTGGGCTATTTTGGAAATACAGATAAGGAGAACCATTGTTAACATTTTAGCATATTTTTATCTAGACATTTTCATCTTGCAAGCATAGATTTTAGTATATATAT
>NW_006782167.1:1689925-1693884 GCF_000442215.2 Lipotes vexillifer
TATATACACACACACACACACACACACACACACACACACACACATATACACATGTTTATATAATTCTTATAGAAATAGAATCAAGCAATTCGAACGTTTCTCAATCATATACCGTAAATAATTGCTCATTATTCTATATCAACAAATAGCATCAGTTTTAATGGATCTAAAGTGTTCTATCATGTCTATCATATTTTTACATATCTGTGATTTATGAACACGTAATTATTTCAACCCCGCAATTTTATATTTTATATATATATATATATATATATATATATATATATATATTATAAAATTGCGGGGTTGAAATAATTCCACGTGAATCAACGTAATAATAATAGCAAACACACTGCACTAACAATTTGTGAGGCACTACTCCAAGCCCTTTACAAACTTTAGGCCATTTTAATCCTCACAAAAATGTATAAGGGAGGTACTGTCATCCCCATTTTACAGAAAGATCACTGAGCTGGGAAGAGGCGGGGCCAGGATTTGAATGATGGTCTCATCTCCGCACACACTTCTCTCAGTATATGACAGTTACCAAACCAGTCAGTAAAATTAGGACATCGATGGTAATGCAGAACTGCGAGGCTGAGAACCTGGTCCTGGGCCCAGTAGCATCTGCATCCTCTGGGAACTTGCTAGAAACCCAGATTCTCAGCCCCCAACTCAGACCTGCTGAATCAGGAACCCCGGGCTGGGGCCCAGCTGTGCTGTAGTGCTGTTGCCAGTGGTGGCAAAGAGGTGGTGGACAGGGCACTCAACTAGGATGCAGAGGTCCTGGGGCGTCAGCCTGCTTTGATGTTGTGGGTTGAGGGTTGATGTCCAAACCCAGGCAGGTATCAGTGTTCTCACCTGTAAAGTGGGGACAAGGACCCGGATGGGGATTGGAGAGCAGTAGACCAGAAAACCGCCGTGGTTCATTTGAGCTGGACATTTCTATAATCTGGACCCATGAAAACATGGTGTATGCCAATATTTTCAAATCATTAAAATTGTGCAAAACCGTTGAACATCTGGTGTAGGGGAGGAAATCGGAAACAACGAAGGGGACATTATAAAATCCCATTTGTGATGTCTTAAAGTTTCTGTAACAATAAATACATTTTTAAAAGATTGTCATTAAGCAGCACTAACGACGGCCTGGTTTCTTTAGGTCTCTGAGTTAAGACAACAGCTTCGAATACGAGGTTTGCCGGTGTCCGGCACCAAGACGGCCCTCATGGACCGGCTTCGGCCCTTCCAGGACTGTTCTGGGAACCCTGTGCCCAACTTCGGTGACATAACGACTGTCACTTTTCCTGTGACACCCAGCAACGCGCTGCCCAATTACCAGTCCTCCCCATCCACCGGCGCCTTGTCCAACGGCTTCTACCACTTTGGCAGCACGAGCTCCAGCCCCCCAATCTCGCCCGCCTCTTCGGACCTGTCGGTGGCGGGGTCCCTGCCGGACACCTTCAACGATGCCTCCCCGTCCTTTGGCCTGCATCCGTCCCCAGTCCACGCGTGCCCCGAGGAAAGCCTCATGGGCAGTCTAAGTGGGGGTTCCATCCCTGCCGAGCTGGACGGACTGGACTCCGAGAAGGACAAGATGCTGGTGGAGAAGCAAAAGGTGATCAACGAGCTCACCTGGAAACTCCAGCAAGAACAGAGGCAGGTGGAGGAGCTGAGGCTGCAGCTGCAGAAGCATAAGAGGAGCAACTGTCCCGAGAAGAAACTGCTGCCGTTCCCGGCTGCCCCCATCAAGCAGGAAGACGCCACCTCCAGCTGTCCTTTCGCGTCCCCGCAAATAGCTGTGAAAAGACAGAGCGCCTGCTCGGAGGGCCAGCCGCCGGCTCATGAAGATGCTCAGCTCCTGCCCCTCGGGAACGCTCACTGTGCGGAGCCCTCGGGTCAAACCAGCGTACTTTCTTCCACATTCCTCAGCCCGCAGTGCTCCCCGCAGCATTCGCCCCTCGGGGCTGTGAAAAGCCCGCAGCACATCAGTTTGCCCCCCTCGCCAAACAACCATTACTTCCTACCCGCATCTTCGGGCGCCCAAGAAGAGCACAGGGTCTCCTCACCTGTCGGCAGCCAGGTGCGTACTGCACAGGTAAGAACTCCTGGCCCCGTGCCTGGTGAACCCGTCTTCCTGGAAGCGGGATGTGGATGTGCAGCTGCTAAAGAGCTGACGTTGGAACTTTTCACGGGGAGGGTTTGCCACAGACCCAGTAGCAACTGCCAGACGCCACGGCGCACAAGCCTTTACAGTAGAACGAACTCGCTTCCGAGACTAGCGTGGCAAACTGTTCTGGAAAGGGCTAGATCATAAGTGGTTTTGGCTTTGTGGGATGTGCAGTCTCTGTCACAGCTCCTCAGCCCTACGCCTGGATCACGAAAGCAGCCATAGACAACTGGTAAACGAATGCACGTGGCTGTGTTCCAGTGAAACATAATTTACAAAAACAAGCCAGGGGCTGGATTTGGCTCGTGAGGCTGTTCCCAGGACCCCTTGGTATCAAGCCTTACCATAGACCAAACCAACTCATCAAGAGGGCCAAAGAGGGAGTTACCATGGCCATGTAATTGTCTGCATAGTGCAGATATTTACCTACTGTGTGCCAGGCTCTGTTCTAGTCCCTGGGGATTAGTGCTGAGCTGGACAAACAAAATCCCTATTCTCATGGGGAGACAGATAGTACACAAAAGGTATAAGTAAGTGTTTAACACATTAGAAGATGATACATTTTACAGAAAAAAGGCAGAGAAGGGAGATTAGGAGTTTGAAAGTTTACAACTTTAAAGGGAAGGGCCCGAGACATTTGAAGGAGGTAAAGGAGAAAACCTTGTAAATACTTGAGGCAAAGGCATTGCAGGTGAAGGAGGAGCAGCAAGTGCAAGGGCCCTGTGGTAGGAGCATGTGTGGAATGTTCGGGGACCAGAAAGAAACCAGTGTGTTTGGTGCAGAGCGAGAGTAGGGATGGCTTAGAATAGTGACCAGTTCAAAGACTAGACCAAGGTGACCATCCAGGACTTTCCTTTTATCCATGAAAACAAAGAAGTATTAGGAAAGTCTCTTTGAGAATGACAGTTATGTTATCAAAAGGTTCTGAAATCCATGTTATTAGAAAGGGAATAGGAAAAACACTTGCATTAATTGGATGCCCGCCGTGTACCAGGTAGTAAGAGGCATGCACATGAGTCATCTCATTAATTGTCACGACAACCTTACGAGTTCCAATTTATCACTCTTTGCTATTGAGGAAAATGAGGCCCAGGGAGGTGAAGCCAGTTGCCCAGGGTCACAGGAACCTAGGTTTATCAGATTCTAAAACGCATGCCCTTTTCCCACTGAATATTCTCTACCCTGGGAGTATGAGGCGTGGCCATAAGTAAGGCGGATACATTTTACGAACCCACCAGAACAACACATTCAGGTGAATGATGCTCTCAGACCTCAGTCAGCACTCTGGGAGGAGCTGAAACTCACATGGATTATCATCCTCACTGACAACAGGTATTGAGCGCGTCATGTCCTAGGCAACAAAGGTAAAAGTAGCTCTTGAAATATACAGCTGTGGACCAGAAGGGGCTCAATTGAAGGATATCGATACTATCAAGAAGAACTACCATTTGTACAGTCACTGATGGTTTACAAAGCACTCTTTGTAAAGACAGGAATGATTCCATAATAAAAAAAAATTAAAAGATAAAGAGCAATATAGGATAACATCACTGATGGGCACTTTTGACGTTAAATGCCGCACAGAGCGTGGCAGTGGGTATTGATCATGAAGTGCTAGGAAATTCTGGAAGGCTTTGCAAGGGGGTCGAACTTGAGAAGTGGAGTTGGAGAAGGAGAGTCAGGAAAAGATCATTCCATGAGAAGAAACACAGGGAGGGAATATGTCCAGGGCCCGGAGGGATTAGTAGGATTTAAGCTCGCAGAGGGAAGTCATACTCGACTGTGGAGC
>NW_006782167.1:1693921-1731687 GCF_000442215.2 Lipotes vexillifer
AGCGTCGTGAAGACTTATCCTGGTTGGATGTGGAGACCCTACCATGTAGATGTGTGGAAACCATGGAAAGTTCGTGAACAGGGAATGATACGTCCAAAGCCAGATCTGAGACTTTGGTGATGGAATTCAGGGAGGTTTGGAAAGATGAGATACCAGGGCAGGGACTAGTTGTCTCCGCAAAGGTTACCCTCAGATATGCTGCTGGTGGCCCTTTAATGTGTCTTTCTTCCTTTCTGCAGAACTCAGGGGCACGTGAGGGCCATCCTTCAAGCTTCTCTCCCCAGCCTTCCGGCCTTCATCCCTCTTTCTCTGGAGCCCAGGCAGACAGCAGTCATGGTGCCGGGGGCAGCTCTTGTCCCCAAAGCCCAGGTGTACAGCAAAAGGTAGGCACCTGGGAAGAGGTTTAAACTGGGGTTTGGCTTTGCCTCTTCTCTCTCTGCGGCCCCTGTTCTCCAAATGTTGAGATTCAAAGGCAGAAAAAAGTGACATTTTGGATAGAAACAAGTCCACTTGAAAAGGACAGAAATGGATGTACGGATATAAGTGAGGGTATATTCCAAGGCACTGTTTCCAGGGTTCATCCCAGAAATCATGCCGACTAACATGGCCTTGGTATGTTTGCGAAACATCATGGCAAACAGACCCGGTTCAGTGAAGTTCAAGATTGGAGTCAGGGCTCCTGGGACAAAAATGTGGAGAAAGTAGTCGGTCCTCGGAAAGGACTGGAGAGATGCAGAAAGTTGTAGTCACGGTGCGAAAGGGAAGAGATGATACATGTCAGCAGGTGGGACAATCGGGGATATAAAAGATGCGGGACACAGGGAATTCAAGGAGCAGTGGGAAGGTGGTAAAAAGGAGACAAACGGGCTTCCCTGGTGGCGCAGTGCTTGAGAGTCCGCCTGCCGATGCGGGGAACGCGGGTTCGTGCCCCGGTCCGGGAGGATCCCGCGTGCCGCGGAGCGGCTGGGCCCGTGAGCCGTGGCCGCTGAGCCTGCGCGTCCGGAGCCTGTGCTTCGCGACGGGAGAGGCCACAACAGTGAGAGGGCCCGCGTACCGAAAAAATAAAAATAAAAATGAGACAAACGTGAGACGGCCATGATGCAAAAGTACTGCAGGCCCCAGGGCAGGGCATCCTGAGGGGACAGAGACCCTGAAAGGTCCCGGGCACTGCACGGAATGCACTCACAATCCCCAAGGCTGGCTCATGAAGAGATACCCTGGCAACACCTGCCTGCAACTGTCTGCATATACATCCACTTAGGAATGAAAGGGGGTGGGAGATAAATCACTCTGGAAATTCCTGGGTTGGTGGAGCTCTTCATGTCGGATTGGATGGACCCTTTGCTTTATTTTCTTTCTCATCTCGCTTTCTCTCAACAGACAGCGTGTACCTTAGAGGGGGGAAATGAATTTTCGAGGTTCCCATCCTGAGACGCCTCCAGCTTTGAGTCCAATAGTGATGTGTACCATTGTTAATATGTATCTGTGATATATATGTAACGTAAACTTAAGCCCCAGCTTTTGTTTTCCCTTAAGTCAATGTTTGCAGAATTTAGCCTGTAGTTTCTAAAACAGAAGCTGTACCATTTCCGACGCATGGATTGATTGTCTTTCTCTGCGTTTTACTCACCCAGATGGCTGGTTTACACTCTTCTGATAAGTCAGGGCCAAAGTTTTCACTTCCATCCCCAACTTTTTCTAAGTCAACTTCAGCGGTTTCAGAGATAAGCCAGCCTCCATCCTATGAAGATGCAGTAAAGCAGGTAAGCACATGATCTGGTCTTTACGGAAGAGTAGGCGGACTCAGTGGACGTGGTTTTACATGATGTGGCCTCACGCGTGGAGATTCTGTTGTTGAGCGTGTCTGTCACCTCCCTGCTGGAATGAGCAAAATGTCTAGATGCTCATTGTGGGGATGTGTTGTGTGTGTACAGATGCTGCCTGAGGCAGAGAGAGAAGAGGTTGGCTGGGCGCCCAGATGCCTGGGCTCGGTGCCAGCTGCCTCTCCCACTACTGTTGGGCAAGTATTCAACTTCTCTTATATAAAATGGGGACGATATCTACTGCATAAGGATTTCAGATGATGCAGCATTTATCACATTGTCCAGACGTGGGATAGGTACTCATATATACGAGAGTAATTGCTGGGCCAGTCGTTTCTAAGTTTCTTCCTAGCTTCAGAATTCAGTGATCCTAGTAAAATATGAATGGTGCAGAAGCTGGGTAATCATGGAGCTTTGTTGTAGCCTCCACTTCCATTTATGTTTGGAAATTTTTCAAATAATAAGTAAAAAAAACAAGAAAGAAAGAAAAAACCAGCAATGAGTGATCTTATATTTCAAATGGTCTGAATGTGGATAAAGTATCAGATGGCCCTCTGTGTGTGCTCAACCCAGGAAATACCATCTCCGTCAGTTGCTGCACCCTGGTATCCCACACGCACAGCAAAATCAGCCTGCAATTAGATTTCATTTAGATCAGAGAGTGTTTTAAATATCGGGAAATTTTATGCAAAACGTAGGCTTTCCCATTTCTGGAAAAAATCAGAGAACTGCCAACCCTGGAGGCACATCTCTGCCAGACCACCATTGCCTGAAACAAAGTATCGTCGCCTCCTTGGACCAGAACATGTGTTCTAGCCTCTACCCCTCTCTCTCTTGCTCTGTGTTTGGCTCATTTACATTACCTGCCAGACCTTGTAGGCATTTAATGCAAATGATTAGTTCTCTAAGCAGTGCTCTCACCCACGTTGATCATTGATGCCTGTGTTTATTGGGACCCGGCTCTCAGAGGAGTGAGATCAATGTATGCCTCTGTTCTCCCCATTCCTGTCCCCTGGTATCTGTAAACATCAGCGCATCCTTCTTGGTTGCAAAAGGAAAAAGAAGGCCAGGCAAAGTGGACTTCCATAAACGGACTCTGCTTCACAATTCAGATGAGCCAGAGGGGAAGGTGTAGTCCCTACAAATGTTGATAGGTTCCACAGGCTATTGCAATGAGGAAGCAGAGAAATGTGAACCACGTTCTTGGGTCACATCCTCAGCACCCACATGGGAGGCAGAGCCGAGTCACCTCATTTCTTGTTTTGTTTATTTGGGTTCTCTCTCTTTTCTTCTTAGTGAGTCTGGCCAGAGGTTTGTCAATTTTGTTTACCCTTCCAAAGAACCAGCCTTTGGTTTTATTGATTTTTTTCCTATTGTTCTTTAATTCTTCCTTCCTTCTGCTGACTTTAGGTTTTGTTTGTTCTTTTTCCAGTTCTTTTAGGTGGTAAGATGAGAATTTTCTTGTTTGTTTTGAGGAAGGCACGTATCACTATGAATTTCCCTCTAAGAACTGCTTTTGCGGCGTCCCGTAGATTTTGTACGGTTGTGTTTTCACTGTCATTTGTCCCTGGGTATTTTTAAATGTCCTCTTCGATTTCATCGTTGACCCACTGGTTTTTTAGTAACATGTAGTTTAGTCTCCATGTAAGCATTTTTTTTCTCATTTCTTTTTCTGTGGTTGATTTCTAGTTTCATGCCGTTGTGATCAGAAGAGATGCTTGAACTAACTTCTGTCCTCTTAAATTTGTTGAGGCTTGTTTTGTGTCCTATCCAAGTCAGTTCAAAGTGATAAAAATGGCCATACTATATATGTGTTAATGTGCCCATCTCCTGGGATGGAAACTTCTCAAACAACTGAATTCACTCTGAAGAACTCTGGGCTGGGGAGCATTCTGCCTCCTTTTCCCCGTCTCTTGTTGTAATAGATTGTTTTATTCAGTGGTTTTCCTGCCCAGAATTCATACTGAGCTTTAATCACACGTGGTACAAAAACCTTTAGTCAGTTATACCCATATTCATAGCCGCATTATTCACAAAGGCCAAAAGGTGGGAGCAAGCCAAGTTGGTTGAATGGATGAATGGATAAACCATTGATGGATGTATGGATAAAGCAAATACATATTCTGTACATGCAATGAATATTATTCAGCATTCACAAGGAAGGAGACTCTGACATATGATACATACAGCATGGATGCACCTTGAAGACATTATGCTAAGTGAAATAATCCAGCTGTAAAGGGAAAAATGCTGTATCAATCCACTTATCCGAGGTACTCAGAGTTGTCAAATTCAGAGGGACAGGAAATAGAACGGTGGGTACCAGGGGCTGGAGGAGGTTGCAATGGAGAGTTAGTGTTTAATGGGGACAGAGCTTCAGTTTTGCAAGATGAAAAAAGTTCTGGAGCTGGACAGTGGTGACGGTGGCACAACAATGTGAATGAACTTAATGCACTTGAACTGCACACTCTGAAATGGTTGAGATGGTAAATTTTATGTTGTGTGTATTTTACCACAATTTAAAAAAAACAAACCCTAGCCAAGCCTAGTTCAAAAGCCTGTTGTGCTGCTTCTAATGATTTCCTACAGAAGCGGTTGCCATTTCTTAACTTCTCTGTTCTCCTTTGGTTACTTTGCAATAGCAAATGACCCAGAGCCAGCAGATGGACGAACTCCTGGATGTCCTCATTGAAAGTGGAGGTAAGACATCGGGATGCCCTGCACCTGCATGTACTCTTGGGAGCAAACCTTAGGATCAAGGTCAGATGCTCATGGTAAGCTGGACCAAAAAGTCATCTCAGGGTTGAGTGTCACTTCCTCTCAGCCTCCTGTCCACATTTGAAGCAGAGATAATGTGAATAGAAGGCATAGATGATGATTCCTCACTGCCTTTGTGCCATTGTCCTCAGAAAGTTCTTCAGCAGTCATTTTAACAGTTTTCATCTTTCAGCTCAGTCCGTGTTTCCCTAAATGTTTTCTCCTGCTACACCATTTCTCCCTACTGTTCTAATCCCAATGTCCCCCTCTTCTTAATTATAAGAAGAAGAAAGCATATAAGGCAAGTTTTGTGCTACCTACTCAAAATGAAATTTAATTGGTAATCTCCCACTGATGGCCCATTCATGTTCACATGGCATTCAAGTAGAAAATGATCAGTGTGTTCTTTTTGCCTCCTTTTAAGTCATTCACTTATTTCTTTTTAAAAAATTACATAGCATGTGCCTAAAATTTGAAACCACCCAAATGAGTAGGATCATGTAAGGAGAACGTGTGCATAGAAAGAAAAGACTCCAGATCTGAGCCCTTAAGTAACACCATTTAAAGTTTCAGGGAGAAAAGTGGTCAGGCATCATACTAGGTTCAATACTGTACCAGGCAAAGTCTCCACCTTTAGGGGGTTTGCAGTCTGGTAGGGGAGATGGGGAAAAAGCAAGTAAACAGGCAATTCTTCCATTGTAACAAGAGGGAAAAAGGAAAAGATGGGCACAGGTGTATGTATCGTTGTAAGTTTCGTAATGGAAAGATGAGCGGGTTCCTATCAGACACCCTTATATTTTTAATAAAGTATGTTGGCAAGGTCTGCAAAGAGTCGGGGTGCAAGAGGGGAGCACGAGAGGTTCCAGGAAAGAAGAACAGTGATGAATTGATCACAAGTGAATTGAGTTTTCTGGAGAAACACAGTAGGATCCCTAGGCAGTGTTAAGTGCCACCCGTAGGCTTGACATCATGAAGTTAAAGAGAAACCGGGCAGCTTCACTGTGTAATTTTTCTCTTGAACGTCCAGCCGATCCAGGGCAGGCTCAGAGAAAACAGATGATAAGATTCATCCAGATGTGGGCTTTTGCCAAGGGAGTATGGTGATGGGAGAAAAGGACAAGGGGACTGAGGATATTTATGAGAGAGTAATTACAATGGTGGCTCAGGAGTATAGACGGGACAAGAAGTAAAAACCAGAAGGGGCTGATGGATGGTGATAAAATAGCAGAGTTGGTAGGTGGGGGTGACCCCAGCTGGCTGAGAAGTTGTTGTCGTGGGGTCCTTATGAGGGGAGCTAGAGGAATAGGAGGAGATGGACAGAGGGTTGGCAATATTGATCGAAATCGAGCTTTCAGGGGGATGCAGTGTTTGGGGACAACAAAGTCCAGGCTGTGTCCAGCAGAATGGGAATGGCGGAATCACCTGGGTCGGAGGGATGGAGTGTCAAGGAATGGAGAGGCCAGCTGGACAGCGGGTCACTTCTGGGGATGCTGCAGGCACAGAGGATGGCAAGAGTTGAAGTGGGAGGGAAACAATGAACCGGAAGTAGAGTTTTCAGTGGATGAAGAGGAGGGGCCAGGAGACTGGGGGGCGGGGGTGGGGGCAAGGAGAGCAGCATGACCCTCAAATCCACTGAGGAGGGCTTCCCTGGTGGCGCACTGGTTGGGAGTCCGCCTGCCGATGCAGGGGACGCGGGTCCGTGCCCCGGTCCGGGAGGATCCCACGTGCCGCGGAGCGGCTGGGCCCGTGAGCCGTGGCCGCTGAGCCCGCGCGTCCGGAGCCTGTGCTCCGCAACGGGAGAGGCCACAGCAGCGAGAGGCCCGCGTATCGCAAAAAAGAAAAGAAAAGAAAAGAAAAGAACCACTGAGGAGTTAATAAGAATGAGGGGGAGTGACCATCAGAACGTGGCGATGGGAAAGGACCTGATGACACATCTTCTGGCTCTGCAGCAAAGGAACCCCCAGTGAGGGTGTAACGGAGGATGCAGTGTCCTCAGGGGACAGCCAGGTGTCAGTGAAGAAGCAGGTAAAAGAACCTGCTTTGAGTATTCAGTAATCACAGAGTGGATTTTCCAGCAGGAGAGGGTTTGGGTAGAGACCCAAGGGAAGAACTGAGGATATACAGAGCAGTTTGGGGATCAGACTGGGTGATGAGCAGTGACCCGAGAAGCATGGCCATCTCCTGTGTCTACACGTAAGTCATTCATTCCAAAGATTCACGCACGTGTCATGCTCGATCGGAAGTGCTTGAACAATTCCCATTGTGTTTTACCAACAGAAATGCCAGCTGATGCCAGAGAGGATCATTCATGTCTGCAAAAAGTCCCAAAGATACCTGGGTCTTCTCGAAGCCCCACTGCTGCCCTCCCCCCCAAGCCCCCGGCTTCCTTTGAACCAGCCTCTGCAGGAGGCCAGCTCTCCTTCGATCACTACGGCGCCGACAGCAACGAGCACCTTGAAGTCTTATTAAATTCCCAGAGCCCCTTGGGGAAGGTGGGCGACGTCGCCCTTCTGAAAATCGGGAGCGAGGAACCCCCTTTCGATGGGATGATGGATGGACTCTCCGGGAAGGCTGCGGAAGACCTCTTCAGTGCGCACGAGATCCTGCCGGGCCCCCTCTCCCCCATGCACACTCAGTATTCACCCTCTTCCGTGGACAGCAGTGGGCTGCCCTTAAGCTTCACGGAATCTCCTTGGGAAAGTATGGAGTGGCTGGACATCACGCCCCCCAGCTCCACCCCGAGCTTCAGCTCCCTCTCCACCGGCGGCCCCAGCATCTTCAACATCGATTTCCTGGATGTCACGGATCTCAATTTGAATTCCCCCATGGACCTCCACTTACAGCAGTGGTAGATGCCTGATGCAGCGTGCTACGGAAGACCAGCAGGAACCCGGTGGGGGAAAGCACACAACCGTAAATACTTACATTATCCAAAAGAAGCAGGAGGGGGTTGGAGGAGTAGGGAAGGAGAAGCCGGAGAGAATTAAAAAGAAGCAATGGAGACTTCTGTGACAACGAACAAGAGCAAATAGGAGTCTTCTCTATACAGATAGATAATGTAATATTTACCAGCCTTCAGTGACGGTTCATGATCTCAGCAGTGCATTCAGAAATACGCTTTTTCAGACCAAGAATGCCAAAAAAAAATTCTTCCACTGCCTTTTCAAACACCAGTCTTTTTTCTAGCCTGTACTTTTTCTCAGGCATTGTTGGGGCATAATCTCACTTTGTAAGCTTTTCTCATGAATTTATTACACATGCTGTGGAAAGAAGATGTAAGCTCTCTAGGGAGCACAGGGAAGCCAGTCATCAGAGGTGATGGGGGACGTACCCATGGCGGAAGCTGCTTCCTGTCTCTCCGTCACCTGGCTTTCAAAATAGAAGTCAGGCCCGGTGTCAGGTTCTTAAGGCAAAACAGAGGGACAGGACCAATCCATTCCCAGGGGAATGAAATGAACTCAGCGTCCCTCAGCCACAAAGCTGCCCCGTTTCAGTGGCCCCAATTCTGACCCACGACCGACCCACCTTTGGCCTAAAGAATCCCACCTAGAATTTCCCTCCTTCCCAACCAGTAGCCGAATCATTCCCACTGTCTCCGTGGTGATAAGCATCGTGAAACTGGTGAGAACCCTAAAGCAAGAAGCAAAGCAAAACCTTCTGCCGTAGACAGTCCTCTAGCACAGCCCCCTTTAGTGTCGAAGACTAGAGAGGACCATGTAGGCAGACCAGAAGGACCTGTCTAGCCTCAGGAAGCCATATCAGAGATCATTCAGACAGGACTAGAGAACATCGTTTCACGTGTCATGGAAATAAATACCGTGGGTTACTACAACAGGACGATTATAGAGGTCAGGCTGCTTTTCTTGTTTTCTTATTGGTGGGAGGTGGTCCACCTCTGTCTACCTTTCTCCCGCTCTGCTTTTCTTTCAAGATATCAGTCCTTTCTTGCTCCTCTGTTGGAGATCTTTCCTTTTCTGCCCCACAATCGGGAGAAGAGAACTTCTGCCGTCTAACCAGCTGTCATACCCCTAATAAAGCCATATGTTAAAAAGCTAAACAATCGAGGTTCTCCTGGAGAACTCATTCTCCATATGCGTAATCTGCTACAAAAGGAAGTCAAAAGAATGCCCTCCGGAAGAAACCAGTGACTCGGCCCATCAGTCACTAAGCTGTCTCTACCCTCTTTTGATTAATAGCAATCACTGATTTGGGTTGCTCTGGGGAAAAATCGCAAATCATTATATTGTAAAGATAAATACGAATCATAGTTACAAGGAGACAGTATTTCAGGTCTGGGTTTCTGAAAGAAAACACAATGGCACGTTGTTGAAAAGGATGGAAGGAGAAAAGACGATGGTCTCGTGTGCATTCGTCATTACCTCTTGTGCTTTTGCTGGGAATTGAGAACCTTGAATTGCAGGACCGTCTCCCTAAGGCTCACTGTGGTTCCAGCTCACCGTTTCATAGTGTTGCATGCTGTAGAAAGTAGCTATCGCTGTTTTTATTTTTTATTTAAATCACTAAGGCACTGTTTTCTTCGTTTGTTAAAAAAAAAAAAAAAAATTGTTCACTGTGCACTTATGGAGAAAATAACCAAACATGTTGTGATTTTAGAAGTTCTCTTTTTGAAAAAAACCAAAGATTTAGAAGTCATTCCATCGTTAACTTGTAAATGTGTGTGAACACAGAGTGTTTTTGGTGACTGCTACTCTGAAAGCTGCCAGATCTTAT
The DNA here is from genome assembly GCF_000442215.2 of Lipotes vexillifer. Classification (NCBI taxonomy): domain Eukaryota; kingdom Metazoa; phylum Chordata; class Mammalia; order Artiodactyla; family Lipotidae; genus Lipotes; species Lipotes vexillifer. The sequence goes on from NW_006782167.1 coordinate 1,703,233, forward strand.
TGGGGGGTGAGGAGGGAAGGAGAGGGATACACACACACACACACACACGCATGTGTGTATAGATATATACATATGTATATGTATGTGTGTCTATAGGTATGTGTGTATATATGTATCCATATATACACATGCATATGTACATATACATACACATATGTGTATGTGTGTGTATCTTCAAGGCAGTGTTAGAGTTCTATACCAAAAGCCTTTAAGCCTCCATCTGCTGTGAAATGATCTTGCCATTTCTCACTGCGAGTTCCTGATTAATCACCCAGATTACACGTTGCCTCTCTGTTTATGACTCATGGCTCCAACCCAATGACTCACAGCCACCTGCTTACCGTGAACAAGCTCGTCTTGACTGTGATGTGAAAAGACAGAAGAGCATCACCGTTGGTCGCTGGAAAGGGTACTGCCATCTCTCATGGGAGAGCACCAGTGGAAGATGACAGTTGTTTTACATTCCCTCATCTTCCTTGTGCTTTAAAAGAGCCACACGGTACACTTTGCTTTTATGTCCGTCATCAGAACCAGACATCTAGAGGGGAGAATTGCCAGTCTCTTCTTTGACAATGAAGCTATGGAGAAGAAAACCTTCGTGACACATTCCTCACGTTTGTGCGTTCCTCAGACGTTGAAGTTTTATTCAGATCTTGATAAAGCTCGCTGGTCCGTCCATTTCTCGTATGCCACGTTGTGTGATTTTTTTCAATGTTATTTTTGTCGCCCTTCCTTTGGAAAACAATCGCACAGCAATCTCTGAGACCCTGGTCTGAGTGTCAATTATTTTTTCCTTTGGGTATTTCTGTCTGAAGTGCTAGACTTGGTTAGGAGGCCCCTGTCTTTGTAAGGCTATGCATTTTCACTGGGATATTTTTAGGATATTATCTGGCACTGACATATACGCCTCACTGTTAACAAAAGATATTCGCTACTACAGACCAACACACAACCCAGAGCAGACTCCTGGATTGTTGTTTTTAACCTCCTCCCACAGTCTCCACCCACCATATTCACTGTCTCTTCGTAGATCAGATATGATATTTGCAAGATAAAAGCTGAGGATAATTGGGAGAAGGTTGAGGATTTTTTTTTTTAAGTTCTTTTAAATTCTTAGTTGTGTCTCCTTTCCTGGTGACAGATTGAGCATGACTAAAAGATGTACAGAGACTTAGGAAGATGGCCATGGTCAAGGTTAGCTTGAAACTAGCCACATGTGGTTCTCTTAAGACCCCTGGGACTCCCCCGTGGTAAAGCAGACCTGCAGACATTTGCAGCTTCTCCCAACGCTGGTGCAGTAGGTTCACGCTTTTCCAATGGAGTCGGGAAATTCCTTTGCGCAAATGCTTTCATTAAGCCAGTGCTCATTAGAAGCTCTGCTTCTAACAGCGTTATTGAGATGACACACACTCTACTATAAAGGGGGGGGGGGGCGGCGGGAGGAAAGAAAGAAGGAAGGAAGTTGAAGGAAAGAAGTTGAAGGAAGGAAAGAAGGAAGGGAGGGAGGGAGGGAGGGAGGGAGGGAGAAGGAAGGAAGGAAAGGAAAGGAACGGAAAGGAAGGGAAGGTCCTAACCTCTCAGTTCAACTAAGACTCTGCATTATGAAAAGCAAATTGCAAAATTTTGGTTGAGAAATGATTCTCTCCAATGAAATGATTGCCCTGGTAAATGAGGAAAGCAAGAGGGTCTTCACCTAAATAGTCAAGGGTCTGTGAACTGGTGGCCTTTGCCATTCAGAAACATTTATTTCCAATCTGAAAAAAAGAATCAAAAACCTACCCCAAGCGTTCAAGACAGTCCTTTTCCAAAAATGTTCAGACACCGTCAGCTCTTCTAGAAACCAATGCCGGCCTAGCTGAAAACTCGCACATCCAATTTACTCATCCAGTGGCTAAGTGCTCGATGTCTCACCTGTGCAAAGCACGCAAACCCCCAAATGTACAATACCACGTAGACTCTGCACAGGTGGTTCAGATTTTGAGTGACTGGGGAGTTGCAAGAACACTGGGAATCTCTCAGTCCTCCAGCCAGAAACCCTTTACCTATGGTGACAAAGGGATCTTCGTTTTTTTCCGGAAGGTAGAGGGGAGGGCCCCTTTTTAGGTAAAAGCTGTGCCCACGCTAACATTTTTTTTTTTCTTCTCAAACAGCCTCAATGTGTCACTTAGACATCTTTCCTTACTTGCACCACTTAAATCATCTATGAGAGCTTTAGGGTTTGTTTTCATTGCCAGATACAGAAGCCTCTTGAAAATCAGGGAAGGGTAAAGGAAACTTGTTTTTGGCCTCACCCCCTAATCTTGATCTTCAGAACAAGCTCTCTGGACCAGAGGGACACTTAAGGGTGGGGGGTGTCCACGGGGAGCCTCCATCTTTTAGGAGAAAAGCTGCAGGGTTGTGAGGGCAGCTTGGTCCCCCTTCAGGGCTTGGCTGTGGTCCTCACGGGGGAAGTCCACAGATGCACACAGTTTGCTATCAGCTATGAGAGAACTCGGATTAAAAGAGCCTGGAGTGTTCATTTTCCTATAAATCCAGTAGAAACCAACAGGGCGGTTCAGATGCTGAAACTGCTAATGCTTTATTGGATGATATTACTAGACACACAGAGTCCAGGTCCTGGAACAAGACAGTCCTGTAAGTCTGAGAGCCGCTCAGTGTGGTGAGAAGCTAGCTGGGTTCGATTCTGGAATCCACATTTTCAGAGCAGCCCTGTCTAGGCTGGGACTGCACATTAGGAGGTGATTTTAAGACAGGAAGAGGTCTGAGGAAAATGTCTCTATCATCTTGCAGGGAAATTGTAATAGGATTCATTGAGTTTGATAACATAAAAATAAGTTCCCTCCTGATTGTAGGAGTTGGTGGATTCTAGGCTTCTAGAATTCTGCAGATTAAGACCAACGCCTGATTGTCTCTTGTGCTTGTTTTAATCACCTCCAGCCTCGTGGACACTGGTCATGTGAGTTTCCTGTACATGTTTTAACAGCTCCCGGGGGTTTATGGGAAAAGGGAGGATAACAGTGAGGATCCTGGAGGCTGTTCTAATGTTTTCCAAAGGAAGGGAGTCCACACTGCTGTCCAGAGTTCTGTCCAGTGCGCCCGCAGTGGGGAGAGAGGGCAGTGTGTGGCTGGGTACTTGAAATCCTCCCTTGGCGAAACACCAAGAGACACATTTTGAAGAAGTCAGAAGAGCCAGCCTACGTTCTCTGCAGGGACCCTGCGCGGTGGAGTTTTCACGTCGGCCTCCTTTGCTCAACGATACGTAACTAGAAAGAAATGCGGGTGACCAGGAAGAGAAAAAAGAAGCAATGGCTAAATACCAAAGTTGGCATGTGTTCTTTTTAAAAAAATATATGTATATTTTTAAATAAAATGTTTATTTTAGAAAGAGATGGAAGCTTTTTTCTTAACTATGTGATGTACCAGGCATTGTGCTGTTATTTCACTACATTCTCACAATGGTCCCCTGAAGCGGTACCGTGATTATCCCCAGTTTACGTTGAAGAAACAGAGTTTGGAAAGGCTAAGTTAATCGCTTAAGGTTACACGTCTCAAAATTGGCAGAACCAGTAATCACACTTTATTTATCTCCGATGTCCCTGATCTCAAACACTGTACGTCTCACCCGCACTTACCACTGATGATGCTAATAAAATGAGGACTTCAGTGAAAAGGAACAGAGTCTGCAGTTACGTACATGCTGTTAGAACACAGGGACAGATGAGTTAGCCAACCCAACGTTCTCATCAGTTTCGCAGCTGAGCAAACCGAATGGTAATGTAGAACAAATTGGGCATCGAGGTGTTCTATAAAATCTGTAGAGACTCCCCAAGGAAGACTGAGTTTTTATCTCCTTTTCTCCCCTAAATTTATTCCTGACCATCATTTTCTCATCAGTGCATATATAAACCAAATGGAGGAGCTGAGATTTTGTGAAAGAGCCCTGGAATGGGGGTCCTCAGCTCTGGTTCAGACTAGCACTGATCTTGCCCCATGCCATGGCTCTGCCTTCCCTGCTCTGGCCTTACTTTCTCGTGGGTTCTCCCCGCGTCGAAGCAAGAAGGTCACAGGTGGCCAGAAGCCCCAGGTGTTCACCCTGCCAGATTAGCAGTTCCAGCAAAAAGAGAGTTTCTCATTCCTAAGAGTCGCAGCAGAAATCTGACAGCTGTCTCTCAGTGGTCTCATCCGTGAACCAATCTCTGTGGCCATGAGCATGGGATACAAATTCATCCATAGGGTCTGGATCTCCTGTTTAGCCCTGAGCTGCGGCGTGGGATCATTTGAATCTCGTGGACTGACAGTGGAGAAGGTGAGCTTTTCTAAAGCAAGGTTGAGGCGCTTTTACCAAAAGGTGGAAAGGATGCACAAACCCTAGATTACTCTATACAACCCCTGTTGATGAGAAGTTTGTCACCTAGTGGAGGAAACAAACAAGGAATGACAACGTAGCCTAAATTGCTTACATGCGGGTCAGTGCATACCGCTCCCATGTGTGGTACGTGGTAGAGAAAGGGCATTTAAGGAAGTCTTGGGTGGGGAGGATGGTCAATCAAGAAGGGCTCTCCAGAGGAGACCACCAAGCCAAGATAGTTACAACAGGGGAGTTAGCCAGGCCAAAGCAGAGGAAGAAAGCATTCCAAGCAGAGGCAACAGCCTGTGTAAAGGCCTGGAGATAAATGAGAATTTGCCATAAGTGTGAACTTATCTTTAAAACATGAGGGTATCATTGAAGCATTTTAAGCAAGGAAGCGCTATAATAATCTTTACACTTTATGTTTTAATTTTTATTTTATTATTTTTATTTAATTTTTATTATTTTTACTATAATTTTTTTATTGAAGTATACTTGATTTACAGTGTTTCAGGCGTACAGCAAAGTGATTCAGTTATACATATATATCTCTATTCTTTTTCACATTTCTTTTCCTTTATAGATTATTACAAGATATTGAATATAGTTCCCTGGGCTATACAGTAGGTCCTTGTAGTTTATCTATTTTTATATATAGTAGTCTGTATCTGTTAATCCCAAATTCCAACTTTATCTGTCCCCTAAGTTTCTAAATTTACATTTTAGAAAGAGAGCTCTGGCTATAGTGTGGAAATGGATTGGAGTGACAAGGATAAGGGAAGGGCAGCCGAGTAAATTGTGAATTCGCTTGATAAATCATTGGTGCCCTTCTTATTCTACAGGCATGAGAACTTCAAGGGAAATTCAACATGTTGAATTTAGTACATGAGGAATGATGGAGTAAGGCTAGGGGTTAGAGTGAAGGTAGTAACCTAAGAACCCGTAATAAACCAGCCAACAAGCAGATGGTGACTCCACCGAGAAAACGGTGGTAGGAATAGAGAGATTAAGGTAGATTTGAAATAGAATGGAAAGTATGGGGCTTGATCACTGGATGTGGTGAGCAGAGGGGAGGATTCGGATCTGGGAGGGGTAGGTGGTTGTCCAATGTATGTTCATTCCATTCACAGAGGCAAAAGGCCAGAATGAGTGACTTAATAGGAAAAATTGTGAATTTGGGTTTTGAGCGACTATTGCCTGTAGGACACTCAAGTCAAAAGCAGTCAGGAGAGAGGTCTGGAACTCAGAGTCCTTTGTGTAGAGATGTAGGGATGGGAGAAGTCAGCATACGGAAATTAACTGAAATCATGGGGATGACTACGAGCTACACAGTGTGTGGAGTGAGAAGAAAACGGGACGCTGAGGACCACCAACATGTAAGATACTGGTGAAGGCGAGGAAAGGGCGTGGCTAGAAAACCAGGAAGAAGACCGGAAGAAGGTGGTATCCCAGGCACGGAGGCGGGAGAAATTGTCAAGAAAGAGGGAGTCTTCAGTCGTGTCTAGTGCTACTGTTTCAGTAAGGTAAGGAATGAAGAGTGTTGTTTGATTTAATAATAAGGAGGTGGTGAGAGCATCTTGGGTGCAGTGGTGAAGCCGGGTGGATGTAGACCGAGGAATTGAAAGGCGGCGAGGAAATGGAGACAGTAAATCCAGACATTGCCTTTCAAGAAGCATGCCCATGTGACGAAGGAGACACACAGGACCAAAGCAGAGAGTCAGAAATTCAAAGGATTGATTGTCAAGAGGAGAGATATTTGAGGTAACCTAAAAGCGAATGAGAGTTTGGTGGTACACGCAAGAGAGAAGGTGGTAGGGATACACGGCTGTATCACCTTTATTTGTCCACTCTACTGTGGATGGATGTTTCAGTTGTTTCCAATTTCTGACTATTGAAAATGTTGCTGATACAAACATCCTAGCGCATGCCTTTTGGTACAGATATGTACACATTTTTGTTGAACGTGTGAAATTGTGGGGTCATGGGCTTTGCATACTGCTGAGCCTCCGCTGATAATGTAAAACAGCTTTCTGAGGGGCTTGTCCTCCCATCAAAATATATGAGCTTCAGGTGAGCCACATCCTCGCCAACGCTTGGATTTTGCCAGTCTTTTTCAATTTTAGCCAGGCTATGGGTGGTTTCTGGTATTCCCTCGTAAAATCGATTGGCGTATATTGGATGACTAATGAGGTTCAGCAACTTTTCATGTGTCCTTTGGCCGTTTGGATTTGTCTCTGTGGTAAGGTGACCCTTCACATCCCCCGTCCATTTTTCTTTTAGGTTTTCTGCCTTTTTCCTATTGTATTGTAGAATTCTTTATATGTCCTGGAGTTGAGTCCTTTGACTATTATGTGGTTTGCAAGTAACTTCTCCCACTCTGAAGATTGCTTTTTTAATTCTCTTAATGGTATTATCTGATAAACCAAACGCTTTCATTGTTAAGTGATCCCATTTATCGATATTTCCTCTAAGGTCAGAGTTTTTGGTGTCATGTTTAAGGAATCATTCTCTACCCCGAGTTCCTATAGAAAATGTTCTCCCTTCTTTATTTTGATTTTTTATTTCTTTTGGGAAGAATCATTTTTTTTTAGAGAATGGGTGGTTGATAAACCTTCCCAGGCATTGCATGTTTAAAAATGACTTTCTTTTGCCCTTGTTTGTGAATGTCAGACCAGATGTAGAATTTTTGAGTCGCGCTTGAGTTACAACCTGTTTCCATTGGAACTCTGTAAACGTGGCTCCAAATTTTATTGCGTTGAGTGTTGCCAATAGGAAACATTGAGAGAATCGGCTTTTCTTCTCTTCAGAGACAAACTTTTCTCGGAACAGTACTTACATACATTTGTATCTGTCTGTCTTCCTTTATTTGTGGTGGTGGTGGTGGTGGTTTTAATATTTATTGGAGTATAGTTGATTTACAACGTTGTCTTTTTTTTTTTTTTTTTTTTTACTGTTGTGGCCTCTCCCGTTGTGGAGCACAGGCTCCGGACGCGCAGGCCCAGCGGCCATGGCTCATGAGCCCAGCCGCTCCACGGCATGTGGGATCCTCCCGGACCGGGGCACGAACCCGTGTCCCGTGCATCGGCAGGCGGACTCTCAACCACTGCGCCACCAGGGAAGCCCTACAGTGTTGTCTTAATTTCTGCTGTACAGCAAAGTGATTCAGTTATACATATATATATATATATGTATATATATTTTTTAATATTCTTTTCCATTATGGTTTATCACAGGATACTGAATATAGTTCTTTGTGCTATACAGTAGGACCTTGAGGTTTACCGGTTCCATATATAATAGCTCACATCTGCTAACCCCAACTCCCCACTCCATCCCTCTCCCAACCCTCCCCCTTGGCAGTGGTTGTCCTTTTAGATTGAGGTATAACTGATATATAACATTATATTAGTTTCAGGTATACAACATAATGATTCGATATTTGTATATATTGTGAAATGATCACCACAATTAGTTGACATCTATGCCACACAAATTACAATTTTTTTCTTATGATGAGAACTTGGAAGATTTACGCTTAGCAAATTTCAAATATACAGTAAAGTATGTGTCTATCTTTGAAATTCAGAAGTTTTACCAAGATACATCTAGGGCTTCCACCTCTACGCACTGCAGTAATATATTCTGGCACTTGATGAATGATTACAATTTTGATTTGGGCCTTTCTTCAGCTGTGCAGAATATCTTTTCAAGAACTTTTATGCTAATTTCTTCTTCATTATCTGCTCTGGAAATTCTGTTACATGTATATATATATTTTAATGTTCTGAAAAAGATTCCCTGTCTCTCTTCCTTTTCCTTTCATTTCATTGAATTACCCACTTTTTTCCTCCAAATTTTGGGGAGCTTTCTTCCAGCCCATGTTGGAATGCACCAGTTTTGCTTCGGGCAGTGCCAAATCTGCTATTTCCTGCCTCTGTTGAGTTTCATTAGTTTGGAAGTCATATGTTTCTTATCCAAGAACTCTTTCTTGTTTAATATGGCTCTTTTTCTTGGCAACCAGCTCCTGTCATATTAAAGCAATGTTCTCTCTGTTCTCACCAAAAATACAAATGAGACTTTAAAAAATATATTTCCCTTACTTCCTGCTTAACTTTTTCACTGGAGGACATTTCTCTGAATTCTCAGATTCGCCTCCCTGTGTTATGGAGGTAGTAACCTGTAATAAAAGCACAGGCATTTGAACTAGAAAAACCTGGGTTTGCATCCCAGTGGTGGCACTTGAATGACTATTCACAGAAAGCCTCTGAGCCTTGATTTATTTGATGGGTGTAATAAAACCCTCATCCTAGAGTTCTTTTCAGGATTGAACAAGATAATGAGTGTTGAGATACTTACAATATTGCTTAGCTATGTGGTTTATTATTATCTTCATCATCACTTGCTATCATCGCTGTCGGCATCATCATCATCTTTACTATTATATTGAACTACTCAGTCTTTTTGTGTGTGGGTGTGCGTGCGTCTGTTCATTCTCAGAGAGGTCTGGTTAGTCAGGATTTGGTGGCTGAGATGGTGGGGGCAGTGGTCTATCAGAGATGGTGTTGGTCTCTGTTTAATTTCCTCCAAAAGGTTACCACACATAGTAACGTTTTCCTGGACAGCTTCCCTGACTCAGAATCACTGGTACTATTTTCTGCCAAGGTAGCAAGTAGGACGTTTCCCTAATTTCCACGAGTGAAATAGAATTTTTCATATATATATATATATATATTTATATACACATATATATATATATTTATATACACACACACATATATATATATTTGAATTATTTCAGAATGACTTTAGAGGAAGAAATGAATCAAAACTACTGGCTCTAGTTAACTTTTTGGTCCTCAAAGTTGAATTTAAAATTTATTCTAAATAAAGAGAATTAACACATGAAAAGGCTTAGGTGAAAATATTTCTACCCTTTGAGGATAGGGTACACTTTCTAAGCATTAAACTAAGGGCGTAAAACATAAAGGAAAAGATTGATGGATTTGCCCACATGAAAAATGTAAAATTCCTGGAAGACAAAGATCAACATTAGAGGTTTTAAAAGGGGGAAGGCCAAACTAGGGGACACATTTGCCATAAGATACAATGACATTAGTATAGTTAATATAACAAAAGAGCTTTGGAATATCACTAAGAAAATATGGAACGCCATAAGAGAAAACCAGGCTGAGGACATGAAGTGCTGGAGAAGAAACACTCATAGCCATGTGAGAAAAATGTTTAATGTGATAAAAAAGAAAAACCCTGCAAATTAAAATAGCACTATAATGCTATTTCTTAGCTCTTCATCTGGCAGGATTATTAAAAGTGGTAATACCCCATATGGGTCAGGGTGTGGGGAAAATAGAACATTTATGCATGGTAGGTGGGCCTGCAAAATGTTTTCATTTTTTAATCTAGAAGATAATTTGGCAATACAAGAATAAACTTGAAAACATGACACACTCCGATGCAGGAATTCTCTTTTTAAATTGAACTCTAGTTGATTTACAATGTGTTATTTTCAGGTGTACAGCAAAGTGATTCAGTTATATATATTATATGTATATATGCACATATATACACACACTAATATATATATATTTCAGTTTCTTTTCCATTATAGGTTATTACAAGATATTGAATATAGTTCCCTGTGCTATATAGTAGGTCCTTGTCGTTTATCTATTTTATATACAGTGGTGTGTATTTTTTTTTCTTTTTTCTTTTTTTTGCGGTACGCGGGCCTCTCACTGTTGTGGCCTCTCCTGTTGCGGAGCACAGGCTCTGGACGCACAGGCTCAGCGGCCATGGCTCACGGGCCCAGCTGCTCCGCGGCATGTGGGATCTTCCCGGACTGGGGCACGAACTTGTGTCCCCTGCATCGGCAGGCGGACTCTCAACCACTGTGCCACCAGGGAAGCCCCAGTGGTGTGTATCTTGATGCAGAAATTCTAATTCTTTAATGTTGATCTTAAGAAAGTATATGTGCAAAGTTTTAGTCACCATGTTAATCACAGAGATATTTAAAATAACAGAAGATGGGAACGAACATACTGACCTAACAAGTGTGATCCCTTTTTTGAAATATATTTATAAATTCATAATGTCATCTTGGTTAGTAAGAGTAGGCATGGTTTTTATTTTTTAATTTATCTGCACTATTCATTCCTCAATAAATACCATGAAAATGTACCTGCATTTATATGTAAACACATATAGTGTTAGATTTTATTCATTAACATTCTATTAGTAGATTAAATTTATTCATAATTTTTATATCTATTCTTAAGATACTGGTTTGTTGTTTTTGTGTTTGTTTCATGTTTGTGCTACATTCATCAGGTTTGGTTACACGGTTGGGCCAATTTCATAAAATGAACTGAGTTGCTTTCCCTTTATATCTGTGCTCTGGAACACTTTAAATAGCAGAAGAATGATCTGTTTCTTGAATCTTTGAAATAAATTTATAGTTTTTTAAATAAGTGAAATGATCTGAGCCTGACTACTTTGGGGAGTGTTGTTTTGTAACAACTTTTCCAATTTTTTCAGTGTTCTTGGTCTACTCATACTTGCTATCTATTTTATCTATTTTTATTTTTAAAATTTATTTTATTGAAATATAGTTGATTTACACTGTTGTGTTAGTTTTGGGTGTACAGCAAAGTGATTCGGTTTTATATATATATATATATATATATACACACATTCTTTTTTGTATTCTTTTCCATTATGGTTTATCACAGGATATTGAATACAGTTCCCTGTGCTCTACAGTAGGACCTTGCTGTTTATCCATCCTGTATATAATAGTTTGCATCTGCTGACGCCAAACTCGCAGTGCATCCCTCTCCTACCCTCTCCCCCTTGGCAACCACAAGTCTGTTCTCTACGTCTGTGAGTCTGTTTCTGTTTTGTGGGTAAGTTCATTTGTGTCATATTTTAGATTCCATATGTAAGTGATATCATATGGTATTTGTCTTTGTCTGACTTACTTCACTTAGTATGATAATCTCTAGGTCCATCCATGTTGCTGCAAATGGCATTATTTCATTCTTTTTTATGGCTGAGTAGTATTCCGTTGTATATATGTACCACATCTTCTTTATCCATTCATCTGTCGATGGACATTTAGGTTGTTTCCATGTCTTGGCTATTGTAAATAGTGCTGCTATGAACATAGGGGTCTTGCTACCTTTTGTTTTTGTTTTTGTTTTTGTTTTTGGCTGTGCTGTGCAGCATGCCAGATCTTAGTTTCCAGACCAGCGATCGAACCTGTGGCCTCTGCATTGGGAACATGGAGTCTTAACCACTGGACTGCCAGGGAAGTCCCCATTGCTACCTGTTTTAAAAACATCTGTAATAATATATATTTTCCTAGTGAAAAAAGAGCTTACTTTGAAACAAGTAGACATACAACTGCAAAAGTATTCTCATAATTTTTTTTTGGCATGTGATTAAATCCTTTTTCTCATTCCTAAAGTTGTGCCTTTCAGTTTTTCTTCTTTTTCCCTTTCTTGAGCTCTATTCATTTTATCTATCTTTTAAGTAGCCCACCCTAGAATGAGTTCATCAATTACTCCCTTAATTTCAGCTGTGGGCCGTATCAGGCCTGCCTCAACAACTGTTCGTTCTGGAGCCCAAGGTGACAGACAGATAGTCCCCTCAGGGAAGTTCATCTTATGGCACTGACAGAGGTGAAGAAAGCCTCTTAATACATTGGGTGGAGGTGGCACGTGTCCCTTCCACCCACATGCCATTGGCCAAAGACCGTCACATAGCCAAGTCCAAAGTTGCTAGGTAGGGAAATACACTCTGTCCATGATAAGGTTCTGGCAAAGATATAGATCCAAGGAGAGCTGAAAAATTGGAGTTGATATGCCCCAAAATGGGAACATCTATCATCCTGTTTAAAGATACTTTGGACTGGGCTTCCCTGGTGGCGCAGTCCGCCTGCCGATGCAGGGGACACGGGTTCGCGCCCCGGTCTGGGAAGATCCCACATGCCGCGGAGCGGCTGGGCCCGTGAGCCATGGCCGCTGGGCCTGCGCTTCCGGAGCCCGTGCTCCGCAACGGGAGAGGCCACAACAGGGAGAGGCCCACGTACCGCAAAAAAAAAAAAAAAAAAAAAGATACTTTGGACTAACAGGTATGTTTTAATGGTGTAAGTTTTATACTTGCTGGTATAAAGGTGATTGGACTCTGAAAAGGGTAATAATATCCTTCACTTATAGCGTAACACTGAATATAACTTTGGACATGTTAAATCCTGGAAGGCTTAGGCATATCCAGGCCAACAGCGATTTATTGAGCAAGTAGATTGGTCCGTTGGTGGATTTTCCAAAACTTAAGGCTTAGAGATCTTGGGCTATAAACCCCCGTATAATAGATGAGGAAAGAATGCCCTGGAGAGGTCAGATAAAATGACCGGCCATAATTACAGAGCTTGTCACTTCCTGTTCTGTTTCCTCTCTTCTGGTGGACCGTGTTTTGTTTTTTTTTTTAATTTTTTAAATTCAACTAGAGTGGATTTACAATGTTGTGTTACTTTCTGGTGTACAGCAAAGTGATTTTATATATATATACTTTTTCATATTTTTTTCATTACAGTTTATCACAGGATACTGACTGTAGTTCCCTGTGCTATACGTTTCATATTCTTTTCCATTATGGTTTATCATAGTATATCGAATATAGTTCCCTGTGCTATACAGTAGGACCTTGTCGATTATCTATTTTATATATAATAGTGTGTATCTGCTAATCCCAAACTCCTAATCTATCCCTCCCCCACCCCCCTTTACCCTTTGGTAACCATAAATTTGTTTTCTATGTGAGTCTGTTTCGGTTTTGTAAGTAAGTTCATTTGTCTCATATTTTAGATTTCACATATAAGTGATACTATTGCATTGGGTGGAGGTGGCACGTGTCCCTGGTGGTATTTGGACCCTGTGTTTTGAATTCTGTTCTAAAGGCCAGTGCTGTCCAATAGAACTTTCAGTGATGACGTTGGTGCTCTATTTTACACTATCTAATATGGCAGACACAAGCTATGTGTGGTTTGGGGGTATTTGAAATGTGGCTAGTGTCATTGAGGAACTCAATTTCTAATTCTCTTGAACTCAATTTAAACTTAAATTTAAATCACCATTTTTCTTTAGTGACTCCTGAGTTGGACAGGGCAGCTCCAGCCAATGCTGGGACTGAGGATTAAGATGCTAAAACCACTCTAATTCAGGGGCTCCCAAATGGAATATCAGATTTCAAAGGAAATGGATCTCAGATAAATAGTACTACCACATTGTTGAAGCAAGTAAGAGACCCCTGTTTTGTCGGTCAAAGCAAGTCACGTGGCCACATGTAAGGTCCATAGGAGCGGGCAGTATTATCCTTCCATGGATGAAAGTCAGGTATAAAATAGAATTTTCTTTCTTCTTTCCCTTCCCCCTCCTCTCTCTTCCTCTTCCTCTTCCTCCTTCTCATCCTTTTCATTGTCTCCTTCAAATGCACTTAACTGAAAACATTCAGTCCATTCTTCTGGTGGTAGAAATTAAATGTTAGAGTACTTTGGGGCTTCTTGATTGCACACCTCAGCCATTGCTGCCTTCTCATCATCTTTGATGCCAGCAGCATCACGTCCAGCTCTTTCTGGTACCTTTGTAAGCCCTCCTGGCACACACACGTTCATTGCATGTGGCTTGGTGCAGGGAACTCTGGAGCCACCACAGCACTGTGTTTTGGGCGCCCCAGGCCCTCACATGGAGGCTCTCTGTGACCTTTGCTCTGTGACCTAAAGCTACATGATATATCTGCGTCCAACCTGCCTGTACCCGACTTAAGTTTTGACCCTGGGAAGGGCAAGGGGAAAGTCGCTTTCTCAGAGATTCCCTCTGTAGTAGTCAGCTTAGACTCAGTGATGCTGCAGGAACAAACACTCGCCAAACCTCTGACAACAACAAAGGTGTTGCTTTTCATTCCAGTTGGATCACCACGACTGTGATCCGTAGCAGCCCCTACCTGGCTCATTGCTGGTCTCATGGCAGAGTGAAAAAAGAAGGGGGTAGGATCTCTAAATGACTCTTAAAACTTCTGCTCTGAAGTGACAAAAATCACTTCTGTGCGTATTCTCTGTCCAAGGAAAATCACATGATGGATTTTGACCTCAAAGAGAAGAGGAAGTATAATCCCTTCCTGTAGGGAAGGCAGTGACCGTTTTGAAGAGTGATAAAATCTGCACACTCCTCGTCTACTCTTCATCTCCCTCTCTCCCCTCCCACTCCCCTATCATCTTGTTCAACACCCCACAGCGTGTGGGTTCTTTATCTAGAATAGGAAGGATAGGATATTCTTCAAACTCTGCTATTAATGGCGTAGACTATTAACATTCCAAAGCCCATGGTCTTGAAACTGCAAACCCCTTTCTTTTAAAGCCCTGCTCTCTCACATGTGTTTCTGAAGCCTGCTCTGAAAGATCAAAAGAGTAGTCTCCACGCTCCTTGCTCTTTTTTTTTTCTGCACTGTCATCCCCTCCCTGGGGTAGGAAGCAGAAAAAGCCCCGGCTGAATGGAGGAAAAGCTCATAGGAGAACAGAACTTTGTGAAGAAACCACCAGTTAATAAACTATTATTGGACCACACTCTAGCAGGGTAGGCTGTCTTTTGTGGAGAACTGAACTGAAATATCTCAGAATTGAAGGCAGGGTCTGGCATGATATTGGAGCGGCCTGCCAGAGTTATGTGCTGTCCAGTACAGCATCCCCTGGCCACATGGGGCTATGAAGCCCTTAAAATGTGGCTAGGGTGATTGAGGAACTACATTTTAAATATTATTGAATTTTAATTTCAATAGCCATGTGTAGTTGGTGGCTACTGTATTGGACAGTGAGGTTCTAGACGTTACCAGAGACAGTGCTACTAAAAGTCAGCCAGTGCCCTTGATGCCTCACTATTATTTATACATATGAAAACGTGCTGTGCCTTGGTTTTTTAAAAAAAAAAATCTCAAAACGAAAATAACTTCAGTTTGTATAAAAATTAAGTTGATATTATAGACATAACACAGTTGGTTGAAAGCAAATAATGCTTTCACCTATTAATTGGCTAGAGCTGCTGACCTAATAAGCTGAGGCTAAATTCACAACTAATTAAAGATTTCACGTTCGTTCAGCCAAGACATGCCTCAAACCATCTTTTTTTGTTGTTCAGCTGGCCAGCAAGATACTTAGAACCATATTTGGGACATCTTGCAACTATAATCAACGTATGCAACATATCCCGTTTCAAAAAAGTTCTTTCATTTATCACATTAGTACTTCTGTTGTAGGAATAGCATTTTTCTCTATTGCACTCACAATAATCATATTTGTAGTAAATGAAGATGACAACGTATTACATAGAACTTTAGATGTTATTTGATTGTTGGTAATTTAGCAAATAGTTCTCTAACTTTGCTATTTCTCATGCAGTATTATTTCTCTATTAGAGATGAGAAAACTGAGGCTTAGGGAGGGTGTGCATTTTTCCCCAAGGTTATATAATTGGTATTTGGAATTCTAATGTAAACTCATATCGGTTCGATCCAAAGACCCTACCACGCAACAACACTGCTCTTACTTGGTAGATCATGATGAAACCTAACTGCAATCACCTTTGTTTTCTTAAGGATAGAGGCTGCAGAAAGTCAACGAGCTCTTTTCAAGAGCCAACTGAGGTCAATGGGCTGCCCCTGTGTAGGACGCTGTGTAGGACGCTGCAGGCGGGTCACAGCTGATGACCCAGCGGTGGAAGGGAAATGAGGCTGGAATGTAAGCCACACAAGAAAGTTGTCCTGGTCAAATTCGGCCCGTGATTACAATGCCACTATCATTTTATTGGCTTCTGGTTTACCTACTAGGTTTGGTGAAAAGCGAGGATCAAATTTCTGGGATGCAAACTATGCCTGGTTCAAAATCTGACCATCAACCCCTGTGCCCCAAGCTTAACCCCGCCCCTCAATGTTAATCAGGTGCAACTTTATGAGCCACGTTCCTGCTGGCATAACTCCTCCTGTGAATTCAAAGCAGCGATGCCTCCCGTTCACTTAAAATACACACAGGTGGTTGCCAGAAGAGACGAGGGTGGAGGGGTTGCGGGCGAAAGAGGTGAAGGGGATTAAGAGGTTCAAACCTCCAGTTATATAATAAGTCACGGGGATGTAATAAACAGCATAAGGGATATGGTCAGTAATATTGTAACAACTTGTGTGGGGACATATGGTTACTAGACTTATGGTGGTGATCATTTCATAATGTATGCAGATGTCACATCATTATGTAGTACACCTGAAACTAATATGATCTTGTACGTCACCTGTATTTCATTTTAGAAAGAGACAATGGAAGACAGATGCTCTTAATGTGCCGTTGTATTCTCGGTTCCACTTTATTTCTAAAGCAGGAAAACCTTTCCCTTCCTAGAACGCTAAGGGCAAAGCCGCCGGGGACGCCGCCTCCGCCCACCTCCGCGCCCCGCCGCACGTGGAAACTTCGGGCAGAGGGAAGGTGGGCGCCGGGCGCGGGACTACAAGTCCCAGAATGCACGGCGCCCTCCGCACAGGCGCAGCGGGGACCCCCCGGCCGCCGGCCAGCCAGCCTGCGGAGACCCGGGTCCCGCGCCGGAGCTGGGCTGGGGGCAAGCAGCCGGGGCGGACCCGGCGGCGCCCAGGGCGGCCCGGGCGTTGGGATGAAGGCGCCGCGGCGCGCGTGAGGAGGATGCGGCAGCCGGCGCCGCGGCGGCAGGGGGAGTAGGCGGTGGAGCCCCCGGGAGGGAGGCGCGCTCGGGGCCAGACGGCTCCGGAGGCTCCGCAGTGCCGCCGCCGTCGCCCGGGAGGCTCCGCGCGGGAGCCATGTAACCCTGCGGCGGGCTCCGGGCTGCTCCGTCCTCCCCAGCTCCCGGGATAGCGCGCCAGCGGGACCACGATGAAGAAGCAGTTTAACCGCATGCGCCAGCTGGCCAACCAGACGGTGGGCAGGTAGGTCACCCGCTGGCCGCCGCGGGCCGGGGTGCGCTGCGAGCCTGCATCCGCCGGGCGCGCAGGTGATGGAGCGGGCGCGCCGGCCTCCGGCCCTCCGCCCTTCGCTCCCTGCCGGCCCTCGCCCCCTCGGGGCGCCGCTCGCGGGCGCAAGCCCTCCTCCCTGAACTTCCCGGACCCCTCCTCATGCTCTGCCCGCTGCTCCGGGGCTCCGGTTGCCAAGCGCAAACTGTGACGCATCCTCTACCAGCGTCCCCAGCTGCCCCTTCACCTCGTCCTCCCTGCCTTTCCCCGGGACTCCCTTCTCCCTCTGGCCCCAGAGCTTCCTGGAAACAGGTGTTCGCGCTGATGGCGCTGGAGGCCGCCGAACCGCGGTCTCCCTGCGAAGATGCTTTCCCCTGGGCCGAGTTCGGGGCTCCTCGGGGGTCCGGGGGAGTGTTGGGCCTGGTCGGCTTGGCAGAGCTGAGCCTGCCCCTCCTGCCGTGTTTGTTTCCTGGGGCTCCGACCGAATCCAGAGAGATTCTGGATCTCTCTCCTGGCCGGGTTTGTCGAGGCGTTAGGTGGTGGAGAGAGCATCTGTAGGGGTGGGGCGAGCGGGTGCAGGGCAGGTGCTGGTGGAATGGCGCTGCTTGTCGGCTTGGTTCTGCGACAGGTTTCAGCGCAGGGAGGGAGGGAGGCTGCGGAAAGGGAGGCCCAGCTTCTCTGGAAGATGAGTTAAGCAGAAGATCACAGCCAGGTAGGGGAGGGGGACCGAGGCCTCACAGTCGGGAAGAGCCGGGCCCTGGGACGCTACGAGACCCAGCCGGCTGTGGCTGTCATCGCGGTGAAAATGGGCTACATCTGGGCTAGTGTCTTCAGAACATGCTCCGCGGGGTGCCAGCCTCTGTTGATGTTACAGAAGGGTTCTGGTGGTTCTCTTCCAAAGCTCGACAGGCTCTGCACACAGGGTGGTTAGGTAGAGGGGATTTTTCGTGGAACTTATGTCCCTGGGGAGGGATTTCTGTTGCTGCTGTGGTCAAGGAATGCAGGCGTTCCCTACTAAGGCCGGCGGCAGAAAGCAGAGAACCCAGCCTTGGGTGCGGTTCAAGTGCGAGCTCAACACATCGAGGGCCCTCTGCTAGGTTTACCAAGAAACCCAATACCTTTCTTGGGTGGGAAATGGAGCCCGAACTGGCATTTGGTAGGGCGGGAGTGGGGACCTAACAGGGGACACTGAATGCCCATGTAAGCATACTGCCCTAATTACGGTGGGCATTGGAGGGCAGGGGATGTGGTGGCTTCGTATGCTTCCAGGGACGCCAGATGGTTTCCAAGTAACCATGTCTAAAATTGACTTGGATGCATTTTCCTTTCCCAAACACATGTGCTTTCACATGGGGGAGAATTTATGAATAGCAGAGTCAGATTAGCCCAGATTTCTGGCATGGCATTGCCACAGATATAAGCTTCACACAGGCTGCCTTTGGATATGTTGGACGCGGAAACAGTGTTTTCCTTTCTGGGTTGTTTAGCAGATGACAGTTGAGTTGACATGTCTTTGGTGACTTGACTACTGCATCACTCTGCTGGCTGGCCTCTGTCATCAGGTCATCGCAGCAGACCAGCCACGTGACCAAGCGGCCCCTGACCGTAGACTTGGATTGCCCTTCTCACTTGGTCCTGGGGTGTCACTTTGGTGCTGGAAGCGAAATGGTAACAAGGTGTTCACGCTTTCTCCCTGGCGCCCCTGAAACACAGCTCTTTCTCTCTTCAGGACTTGTTTTGAAGTGGTAAGATTTACGAGCCTTGGGCATAAAACCTGATTTCCACCCTCATCCATGGATGTAATGACCAAGGGAAAGGGGGAGAAGTTGGGTTTCAGAATAGGTACCAGGTGGTCTTACTAATTTGAAAGCACGTTCTTGGAAGTCCACGCAGCTGGTCGCTAAGAGGTACTTTCCACTTGTTTATGGAGTCTCTGGTGGATGCTGGCGTGTGGATGCATTCTGGCTCGTCATCAGATGGCATCCGTGGTGTCCTGCACCGGGTAAAGTGGGGGCCAGCCCACTCTTTTTTTTTTTTTTTTTTTTTTTTTTTTTTTTGCGGTGCGCGGGCCTCTCACTGTTGTGGCCTCTCCCGTTGTGGAGCACAGGCTCCGGACGCGCAGGCTCAGCGGCCATGGCTCACAGGCCCAGCTGCTCCGCGGTATGTGGGATCTTCCCGGACCGGGGCACGAACCCGTGTCCCCTGCATCGGCAGGCGGACTCTCAACCACTGTGCCACCAGGAAAGCCCCTAGCCCACTCTTGAGTGTATCACTAGGTTGTATCCATTTTGGTGACATTCTGAGTGAACCTTTTAGAGCAAAAACCAATTTGTGCCGCTTTGCTGCTTGAAAGCCTCCAGGGGCGTCTCAGTGCATCAAGCGCCCCAAGTCTTTCCAGGGGTCTACAAGACCCTGTCTGACTTGACCCCCTCCTTGTCTTTCCACACTCCTTCTGTTCTGCCCACCCGCCTGCCTGCCCCTCCTCCACGGTGCTCCAGCCACGATAGGCTTCCTTGCCCCAAACACACCAAGCTCATTTCCATGTAGGGGCTTTGTTCGAGCTGTTTCCCACTTTCCCTGCCCGGCTGAGGGTCTGCTCTTCCCATATTGCCTTTTCCTCATCATCCAGGTCTTTAGCTGAGAGGCCCCCCTTCCTCCTTCACGGGCCCGCCCATCATCCTATTCGTTTTTGTCACAGCACTCATCAATCACTCTTTGAAATGCTCTTAGTTTTCTTTTTTTTGACTTCTTACAAATACAGTACCACAGAATGTATAGATCGCCACTATATGCTCACTGTATATAGCACAGTGCCTTGTAGGCAGTTGGTGCTCAGTTCATGTTTACTGACAAGGTTAAAAGAGTTTACCGTAGGGTCCATGCAGGTAAATAAAAGGGGCAGCCTTTACTTTGTCTTACCGAGAATGTAGTGAGGCATGATGCTAACATTGCTTCTTAATTTCTTGAATCCGTGGAAGCAATAGGATTGGACGCTTGGAATTTAGGTGTGGGGTTGGTGGACCACCTAGTGGCGTGGCTTTAACAAGCCGCTGGATTCTTGTCCGTCTTTGAGGGAAGGCTGAGAGGTGGGCTGGAGCGCTGCCCTTCCTCACGGCTCTTCACCCAGCTCGCCATCCAAAAGTTGCAGGTTTTGGAGGTCTTCTGAATATAAAACCTCTGGAGGTCAGATCCAGTCCCTTTAACAACGTAGGAATTGCTATGCTTACACGTACTCGGTGGAGCTAATAGTATATTTCCTCTTGAAGTGCTCACCTCTCCCTGGAGAGGGTGCCAGCAACTGGCAAGAGTTTCAAACCCACTGCACTTAACTGGGAAAAGTTTCATCTCCTCCTTGGCCTGCTTCTCCCGTCTTTGCACACATTCCTTCTGCTTTGGACTCTCTCTGTCCTTTCACTTCAGCTCATCCTCTGGGAAGCGTCCCTGGCCCTTCAAGACTGGACCACCGTGTGCCTAATGGTTCCAGCTAGCACTGGCTTTCGAGTGCGATAGATCTGGTTGGTTGGTTACCGACTACGGGATCTTGAGCTGAAATCTGCACCTCAGTCTGCTCATCTGCAAAATGGGCATAACAAGAGTTGCACTGTGGTCATGTAATAGGGAAGACCCTTTGTGTTCTATTACAAGTCAATCGCTAAAGGGATGTTGCCTATAAGCTTAAATTACACATAATGGCCCATCTCTGGGAACCCTGCCTCCCAGGTCATGAGCATTAAGCTAAAATACCTTTGTTTAGCTCACAGGAAACATCCTCACCAGGCCCACCTGTGAATGACTGCCGGGAGGAAGAAATTAACACCTCCCTTCCGGAGGCTGACGGGAACCAGGAAGTGTTTGGCTTTATCCCCTCCCCTTTTCGTATAAAAGAAGCCTGAATTCTAACTGAGGCAAGACAGTTCTTTGGGGCACGAGTCCACCGTCTTCTGGGTCTGCTGGCTTTCGGAATAAAGTCATTATTCCCTGCCCCATCAACTCGCCTCTCGATTTATTGGCCTGTCATGCGGCGAGTAGCACGAGCTTGGACTCGGTAACAGTAATGTGGTCATTGTGGCAATGAGGACATGAGATTACCCGTGAAAAGCACCCAACACCGTGCTCAGCACTAGGGCATGCTCCATAAATAGTAGCTAAAAGTATCTTTGGGCATATGCTATAACTGTTAACTGGGTTGTATGCACGTGGCATTCGTTCATTCTTTCCTTTTTTCAGTAGGTGCTTATTGGATGCCTGCTGTGTGCCAGGCTCTGCGCTGGTTCAGGGCTTCTTGCAGTGCAGGGTAAACAAAATCCCTGTTTTTCTCTTGGAATCTGTGTCCGCAAGGCATGCATTGTTTTTGTCTCGTCTTGTTTACCTTTCCCACTAGACTTTAAGCTCCTCGAAGGCAGGGACAACTGTCCTAATGCTTGGTGTATAGTCTGTTCTCTGAAATTCGTTGGCAGCTGAAGGCATGAGTGAGCAAGGGATCCCTGCATCATAGACAGAGATGCAAGAGGCTCCTGACACCCGGCCTCTTTGTCTATCGGCTGCTGGGGTGAGAGGCATCCTGAAAGGCATAGAGTATTTTTCTTGCAAGTGGTGTTTAGTTTGTGTTGGGTGGAATTGGTTGGTTGGTCTCCCTGAGCTGAGATTTAGAGACCTGCTAAGTGACCGAGAAAATGGAAGTAAAACTGACACTTTGACCTGGGGAGGAGGAGGTTTTTTTTTTTTTCAATCTGCACAGTCAGGGTCACAGTAGCCCTTGCCTCAGAAGACTGTTAAGAGTTAAAGGGAGCCTGGCTTACACCAGGTGCCCAAGGAATGGTCGGTGAGGTTCCTTGTCATTTTCTGCTTCTTGCCCATTCAGTTCTCCAAAAACGCTGGCCTCGCAAGTGTAAGGGGCTTCTTAGATTCCCAGGGCCGCTGCCCAGTGGTGGCCGTCAGTGGGCTCTGTGCTCTCGTGCAAAACGGGGGACATTCAAGAAGCCCAGGAGTAGGCAAGGAGCTCTGGAAGTGTGAGAGAGAGGCGTGGGAGGGCGGGAGCAGGGCCGGTGGGGTTGGATTCTTTGGTTTTCAAGTCTGTGAGTTGGTGAGTGGAAGGCCAAGTTTGGTCTGCACAGCCCCCGTCTTCCATTCCTAGACTGCTCAGCCTGCCACCGTGATTGGGCTTGGTTTCTGGTGCAGAGCCGGGCTGAGCATCACTGCTGCTGTGCAGCTCTCAGGATGTCACTGCAGTCGCCAGTGGTACCCAGATAGATGCTGAGGATGCAGCAGCCTCTAGGAGCACTGATGCTGCAGGCATTTTTTGCTTGGGCCAAAACAGCCGAAGCCAGCAAGGATCTTTTCCTTGAAGGTGTCTCTGAGACACTGCCTTGCCCATCAGCAGGCCTCCTGAGAGCCATGATCCAATCCATAGGGCATCATGGAAAGGTCATTGCAAATTAGTCATGGGGCTGCTTGGCTCCCACCTCTATTTCCCTGTGAGTGGAACCACGTCCTCCTGTTAGTCCAGCAGGGCTGGGCAGACCCAATCCTGCCCCCAAGGTGCACGTTTATGAGGTCTCAAAGCGAAGTTTTTCATCAGTTTTGTGGAAGCCCATGTCTGGCCACCTGCTGTGGTGTGTCTGTGTGACAGAGAACAGAATGTACTCACAAACTGATGAACAGGCTAGCGAATCTGGAGGGAATATTCTCTGCTCCTGTCTCCTAAGCTCCTTGCTGTACAGCCCTCAGCCGTCAGGATTTCCTGCAGAATTCTGTTCTCCCAGACCTGCAAGTCATTGCGAGGGAGACATTCCTTTCAACAGCAATTAATGACTTCCCCTCCCAGTGGCCATCCAGCGGAGAAATGTATCAGTAGTCATTAGCGTTTTTCTTGATGGGTGATAAGGAGCAATTTTTTTTCTCTAGAAAGAGTGAATCCGTAGCCATGTGAGCAAAACAGTCATTTAATTTATGGTTGTTCCTTTTACAGGGGATAAGTAAGGAGCTCTTTTATTGATAATCAAGAGATTCAAATGCTGTGACAACATATATTTCAAGTGCTATTTTGATAACAACAGCAGATAATACCCTGAAGCTTCAGCTCCGAGTGAAGTTAGTTGTGGGTTGGAGAGAAGCTTGGGGGCGGGCTGAGGGGAGCCGGGGAGAGTTAGGGCTCTCCTGTTCGGTGCAGGGCTTCCCAGCAAGCTGGCACCTGGCACCCCACTGCCTGTGGGAAGTGTGTGGCTGTCGAGCAATTTTAAACTATCCTTTCTGTCCAGGAAGCAGATGTTTTTGCTTTCATTTTCCAACTTCAGGGTTTATTTTTAGGATAAATGTTTATTTTCCCACAGAATTCAATCTACTTTTTTTTTAACTTTCTTTTTGGTTGCATAAGTGATACTTGTTCATCGTAGAAAAGTTTTAAACTCACGGGTGGGCAAAAAGGCAAAAAAATAAAAAATCACCAATAATTCACTACCTGGAGACCACAGTGAATATTTTGGATATGGTCTTCCAAGTTTTTTCATAGGTGTATATCTATTCT
This sequence comes from Lipotes vexillifer, assembly GCF_000442215.2. Classification (NCBI taxonomy): domain Eukaryota; kingdom Metazoa; phylum Chordata; class Mammalia; order Artiodactyla; family Lipotidae; genus Lipotes; species Lipotes vexillifer. Next base: position 1,727,136 of record NW_006782167.1, read on the forward strand.
TAAAGAGCTAGAGACCGTTTGGTGTGTACTGTTCTGCAACCTGATTTTTCCTCCTTTGTTTTTTTCTTAAACAATTTATTTATTTTTATAATAAATTATTAATTTATTTATTTTTAGCTGCGTTGGGTCTTCGTTGCGTGCGGGCTTTCTCTAGTTGCGGTGAGCGGGGGCTCCTCTTTGTTGTGGTGCGCGGGCTTCTCATGGCAGTGGCTTCTCTTGTTGCGGAGCACAGGCTCTAGGCGTGCGGACTTCAGTAGTTGTGGCACGTGCGCTCAGTAGTTGTGGCTTGTGGGCTCTAGAGCGCAGGCTCAGTAGTTGTGGCGCACGGGCTGAGTTGCTCTGTGGCATGTGGGATCTTCCCGGACCAGGGCTCGAGCCTGTGTCCCCTGCATTGGCAGGCAGATTCTTAACCACTGTGCCACCAGGGAAGTCCCTCCCCCTTCATCTTGAATATCATCCCATGTCAATAATTGTGTGTCTCCAGCATAATTTTTTAACTATATAATATTCCATTAGAGTCCACCGGTTTCCTTTGGTAATCATGTAGCAAATATATCCTATGGGTTTACTTTCCTAGGATGAAGTCTTAGAAATAGAATTGCTGGGCCAAAGAATATGTAAGTTTTTAAGACTGTGAATGTACGTTTTATATATATGAACACACACACTCATATTCTATTTTCATCCTCAGAAGAATTGCTAATTTCTTCTCCCCAACTCTATCAGCAACTAATATTATAACTTTGTTAATTACCTGAATAAAACCAAAACCTTCTCTTTTCTCCTCTCAAATTTCTAGTGAGGTTGAGCATTTGTTTTGTCTGCTGGACATTCATGGCCTTTCCTGAGTTGCCTGCATAGTCCTTTGCCCCACTTGTTTAAAGTCATGTTCATAACTGTTTTCTTACCGACTTTTAGGTAATTGTTAATAAGCATATACAAGCTTTGTCTTATGCAATGCACATCTCCCTGTAGCTTTTTCTGCCTTTTATATTTTGTTTTATGTCATTTATAATATTTCGTGATCTCAAGTCTATCAATTTATGGTTTGTGCTTTAAATGTTATGCTTTGGAAAACTATTCTCAGCCTAAGATGACATAAATATTTACACATTTTCATTAGCATTTATATAATTTTGCCATCAAATCTTTAATTCATCAAATTCTTTAATTTTGGTGTGGGACATCACGTAGGTGTCACATTTAGGTTTTCTTTTTTTTTTTATTTAAACAGTTACTGTGATATCAAATTGAATGATGTAACTCATACCCGCTGTATTGAAATGTCATCATTATTATGTACTAAAAGATTTCACCTACTTGTATCTGTTTCTAGGATTCTAGTTTGTTCTCTTGACCTGCCAGTTGGCAGGGATTTAAGGGGGGCTGTACTGCCCAGGTGAGCAGCGGTGGATCGGTGCATCCCAGGCTTTGGGTGGGGGGTGCAGTGGAGTTGGTCTGGGCCCCTCATCCCTCATCTCAGCTTCATCTGGGGCAGCACCTTGGCTTGGCAGTTAGGATTCAACAGCTTTGCCTAAAAATCTTGTTGTGCCTTAATCACAGCTAATTTACAAATTGCTTTCTTATTTAAAAAAAAAAAGTTGATTATATTCTTTTGGCTTCGCTCATTGGTTTATTCCTCCTTAGTATTTTTTAAAACGTGTGCATTAAGTTGGGGAAAACTGACAATTTTGCACTATTTAGTATGATAATTCTTCCCATTTGGGAATAGGGTATGTTTATTCAAGTCTGTTTATGATCCTATAAACTAGTTTTTGTCTACTTGCGTCCTGCATAATTTTGCTTCTGTGCTTTAGGTAATTTGTCATTGTCATTACTATAGACTTAATGCTTGGAATCTTTTGTTGTGTTTTCCTTACTCTTTATTGCTGGAATGTAGGAAAGTTATTGATTTTTGTATATCTTAAACAATCACCTTCATAAACTTTCTCATTATTTTTAAGTACTTTAAAAAAAATTGAATCTATTGAATTTTCCAGGTAGCAATCATAAATATTTTCTACAAATAGTAATTTTGCTTCTTCCTCTTCCAATATTTATTTTATTTTCTTGTCTAATTGCATTGTCTAGGACTTGTAGAGCAGTGTTAAAATATTGGTGAATAAATGGCAAAATGTGGACTTCCCTGTCTTCTTCTTATCCTCTGTGGAAATGCGTGATAATTGGTTTGAGAGATTTTATTTTTTAATCATGTTACATGCTGCATGAATGTATTTTACTTTGAGTTTTTCTTTGGCATTAAAGTTAAATTTGATTAACTGTATTATCACGGTCTTTAGAGATAATCATATGTTTTTCTCCCTTAAGTTGTTAATATTTTCACTCAATAATTTATGCCACAGATATTTATTGAGCACTTACTATGTTCCAGGCATTGTTTTCTGTGCTGGGGATACACCAGTGATAGTTCCTGCACATGAGGACCTTGTGTTTTACATTCTTGAGCCTCAGTAGATTTTCTAACATTGAGCTCTCCTTGCCTTCCTGCAGTTGATCTAATTTGACTATGGTTTGCTAATTATTCTTATACAATGCTAGATTTAGTTGTTTTATTTAGGATTTTGGCATTCAGTATTCATATACGAGAGCATCTGAATTTTTTTCTTCTGCTAAGCTTGTCACATTTTGATAACACTCTAAGATGAACTGTCTGTTTTCTTCTTTTTCTGTGCAATGGTGAGGTAAGGAACTACTTGTTCTTTGAAGGTTCGAAACGACTTTTCCAGGACATTTTTTGGAGGTAGTTCTTTGACAGCTTTCCCAACTTCTTCCGTGATCATTGGACTATTTATGTTTTCTGTCTTTTCCTGAGTCATTTTTAGTAACCTGTTTTATAGAAAAGCATTAATTTTGTGATGATTTTAAAATTTAATAGAATCTTTTTTGAGTATATACGTGTATCTCCTTTGTCAGCCTAATTTGCATTTCTCTCTTTTCTCACCTGGACTAGCTTTGCTAGAGGGTTTCCTTCCCCCCACACCTAATCAGCTTTTAGGTGTAATCTATTTTCATAAAAATTTCTTTCTTGTTAGCTCTTGATTGGTGCATTTTTTTTTTCTATTTGTAGTAAATTCTGCTTCTTTAATTTTTAAATTCCTTCCTCCTGATTTCCTTGGGTTTCTTTTGTTCTTTTCCTATAGCTTCGAGTCTTCCATGTTGTCTCAGTATTAGGATGTTAGGCTCTGCCATTGTAACACCTGAGCTTTGGAACCTCAGTGGCTTAACATAGCAATAGTTTGTTTTAAGCTCATGTGACATGTCATGGGAGTCAGGGGGCTTTCCAGGACAGTTCTCCATGCATGATTCAGTGATCCACCCCCAATCTCAATATGTGGCTTTCAGTCTCTACTAAAGGTGAAGAGAGGATGTAGAGATGGCATCCTGGCTCTTACATACCTTGACCCGGAATTGACAGATGTCACCTTTGTTTACATCTCATTGGTTTGAACTAGTCACAAAGCTCCCCTAGGTAAGACTGGAGGAAGGGAGCCTCTGCCACAGGTGAATAACCAGGAGTATATCTCTCTCCTGTCCCACTGCCTGTCTTTGAAATCCTCCTTGTACCCCTGCTCACTCCGGTCCGCTCTGGCTGCTCTGTCCTTCCGTGTGCAGCTATGAGAAAGGTCATTCTTTGTCTCCATCATAGGAGAGTGGCTGTAGAGTCTCACGGTGCCCAGGAATCTGCCAGATCCTTCAGAGAGGAGCATCTTTAGGATAACAAAGTTTTCTCTTGCTGATACCTACCATCTCTCATGTCAGAATTTGTGTGTGTGTGTGTGTGTGTGTGTGTGTGTGTGTGTGTGTGTGTGTGTGTGTGTATGTATGTATATATATAAAAATTTTAAAGCCTTTTTACAGTGGGGAGAGGAACCATGAAAACAATTTCTCATCCTGTCACATTGGAATGACACCTAATGTATGGACTGATTGCCAGGATTAAATAAGATAATAAATAGAATATCCTCAGCCTGTAAGCACTCAATACATTATAGTTATTACCACGATCCCCTGCTGTGCTGAAAGCCTCTTTGACATGAGACACTTGTTCGGGCCTTAGTTATATTGTTAAGTACCTGAAAATTACAAGTTGTAATTGATACCCACTTGTCTTGTTTTCCCAAATCAAACCCAGTTTTTCTGTGTTCAGTGGCAAACATGAAACATCTTGAGATATTAATAATACCGGTGGCCTCACTCATTTAAAAACTCACTGTGACTACTAGTTATTGCATTCCTCAGGATGGCCCATGTTACGCTGCTGTAACAAAAACCCTCAGGATCTCGGTAGCTTAGGCTCTGGCGAGTCGGGGCTGGGGGTGGCCCCTCAAGGACCCAGGCTTTGTTCCACGTGCACCTCTGTGATGGTAGTGGGTGAGTGAATGAAGGTGTGGTGAATCATACATTGGCTCCTAAGGTTCCTGCTGGAAGTGACCCAGGTCACTTCTGCTCATATTCATTGGCCAGAGAAAATCACACACCCCATGCCACTTGAGCTGAGGCAGGGAAATCCAGTCCCTCATGGATTCGGTAA
>NW_006782167.1:1731697-1737472 GCF_000442215.2 Lipotes vexillifer
GAGCAGAACCACAGAAGCCGCAGCTCTGTCCCCTGTCGCCAAGGACTGGGCTGTGTCCTTTATAGGCATTATTTTTATTGGCTCATGGCAACATGGATAGGCATGGGGTGCTCTTTGTAGCTCCATTTTGCAGAAGTAGACTGAGAAAGGGGCAGACCATATCTGGGCTGCGTCCTAAGTAGGTCAAGTACAGGCAAATGCTCGCCCTGGTCTGCTGTCTCCTGAGGGTGGATCTTAGCAGCCTCAGGGTCCTTCCAGTTAGTTCAGTTTAGGTGGTTCTGGAAATGCTAATGGACCGCTCTTGACATGAATAAAAATAAAACTGTCACATTCATTTAAGGTAATCGAGTGTCTTGTAGGTAGCCAACCACAAAGAGCATACAATGAAAATCTGCCAATAGAAAATTCTTCACTTTGTTTCCTGACTGCAGTTTCACCAGAAAGGGTAAGAAGAGTACCCTTTGAAAGTACTTTTTTTTTTTTTTTTTTAAGCTCTATGTTGAAAGAAGAGCAGTTTCTGTATCTGCAAAAGCCCCCACAGACTCCTACATAACGAATAAACCTAACAGGGACCTTTACAAAATAAGGAATATGAAAAGCGGACAGAGCTTTTAGCTGTTTGCTTATGGGCACTGTTGGGATTGCTGCTCTTGGTTGAGTTTTCATAGCTGCTCTTGGTTGAGCGTGTCCTCCAACAGACACTTTCATGTACTTTACAGATATTCCTGTTTCATCCTCACAGTGCCACTTCAGAGTAGGTTCTGATCTGTCCTCAGTTGTCTGCACAAATCTCTGAGCAGGTGAGTATGTGTTGCTGCTGGGTGCATAGTTGGTAAGAGAAGGACAGTTGTTAAGATTTGCTCCCAGATCTGCTGGCTCTGACACCAGTGTTCTTTGTCGTTGTACTTTAATGATTCTGCAGGAAGGGAACAAGTGGAAAACTTTCAATGTCTAACGTTACTGGGATGATTAAGTAAATTCTGGCACATCTCTGCAGTTGTAACAATCTTAGTGTTTTCCTAACATTCAAAAAAAATTTAAGGGCTTTTGAGAAATGTTGAAGATAAGGAAACAGGGTACAGAAGTGCATACATAGTTGAGACTGTACACTATTTTTTTTTTAAAAAGTACATAGAACACACTGGAAGGAAATCTGGAAGGACTGGACAGTTCAGCATGTAGTGTTTACGTTTGGGTAGGATTAGGAGTGATTTCGTTTCTTGCTGCTGGTACTTTCTAAAAATTTCCAAATTCTTTAAAGTGAATATAAAAAAAAAAAACCAAACTCTTGCAGGACTCAAAACAAAGAGGGCCGATGTAAAATGTAGCTGGAAATTCTCATACTGATGTTTTAAGTTTGGGGCCCTGAAAGGTCTGATTTAGAAATATGTTTGAAGTTCTCCTGAACCTTAGTTTCGAACATGGGAAACTTCTTACGGTCATGCTCTGGAAAGGTCTTGATGTTAGATCTCATTTTACAGAATAAAATAGTCTGCTCTTAGGAAGTGATCGGCTAGTAGCCTTTGAGGGTGGCTAATTTCCAAGGCACATCACATTTTGAAATTGTCTGCGTGACTTGGAGCGGAGGAGCAGTGGTTCCCCGTGACCTGTTAGGGTTCTCTGGTTGCAGCAGTAGAAAGAGCTAATTTAAGCCAAAATGGAGATTTGGGAAGGATGGGGGTGGCTCAGAAAATCAAAGGAGTGATCAGGTGCAGGGCGACAGGACAGCTCTTCAGAGGCTACCTTTGAAAGGGTTACTTCCCTGCAAATGAACTTATTTATTAAACAGAAACAGACTCACAGACATAGAAAACAAACCTACGGCAGACATAGAAAACAAACTTACGGTTACAAAAGGGAAGTCGGGGGGAGGGATATATTAGGAATTTGAGTGTAACATATACACATTACTATATATAAAGTAGATAACCAACAAGGACCTACTGTATAGCACAGGGAATTATACTCAATATATATATATATTTTTTTTTTGCGGTACGCGGGCCTCTCACTGTTGTGGGCTCTCCCGTTGCGGAGCACAGGCTCCAGATGCACAGGCTCAGCAGCCATGGCTCACGGGCCGGCTGCTCCGCGGACTCTTCCCAGAGCGGGGCACGAACCTGTGTCCCCTGCATCAGCAGGCGGACTCTCAACCACTGCGCCACCAGGGAAGCCCTATACTCAATATTTTATAATAATGTATATGGGAAAAGAATCTGAAAAAGAATACACACACACACACACACACACACACACACACACACACACACATATATAAAATTATAAATACGTGTATAACTGAATCACTTTGCTGTACACCAGAAACTAACGCAACTTACAGATTTACAAATATAGTTGTAAATCAACTATATTTCAATAAAAAAAATTTTTTTAAAGTTAAAAAAGGTTACTTCCCAGTTGTTTTCTGTCATTGGGCCACTCAGGATTCCATTGCAGAAGACAGTCTGATTGGCTTGGTTTGGGTCATGGGACCTGGCTAACCCTTGGGGACAGTGGCAGGGTAGAGAGTTGACTAGCTTGCATGCCCACACAGACTGCAAGTGGGAAGAAGCAATTCCCAAAAGGAAAATGAGAGGCTTCTGCCCAAAGGACCAAGAAGGGATGGTGGCCGTTCAGTCCACCCGGATGGTTGACCAGACCCTAATCAATGACGTCAAAGACTCTACCTTGGTCACTTTGCCAGGGATCTGTGACCTTAGCAGTGACCTAGAGAGCATGTTTCCTGGTATTCCGAGGTCATTGCTCACCCCTCTGTATCCAGTCAGTTCCTACAAATCTCTCTCTGAATTATAATTTATCTATCAATATATCTGCTGTTTCATCTCTGATTCTTCATTGTCATCTGCGTCCCTACCCTTGACTGTTGCGGTGTCCTCCTTATTTGTATTCTTGCCTGGCATCTCTTCTCTCTGGCTTCCTTCAGCACAGGGCATATGATGTTTTTGAATACATGGACAGAAGCATGTCCTTTTCCTTCTTTATCAAGTTTTGTTCTGTGGGAAAAAAATCCTTGGACTGTGAAGAATGTAGCACAGTGTAGATTCTTCTTAGGAACTTACGAGTCTGTATTTCTATTTAAGGCTCTCAAGTTCTGTAGGAAAGAAAACTGTTGATCATTTGTATCACCTAGAATGCTTTTAATTATAGTAACAGATGTCAATCCAGAGACTTAAACAATAAGGAGACTGTTTCAGGTGACAGGGCGTCCAAAGGTAGGGAGAGTCCAGGGCCCTGTGGTCTGGGTCCCTGCTGTCTTTCCCGCCATTTCTCTTTGCTTTGCCTTCACCTGCGTCTTGGCCTTTTCCTCAGACTGGCTTTTTTCATGGTCACAATATAGCTGCTAGCAGCAACTGAGGTACTTTGTTTTCATGCCTATAAACCCACAAAGGCCAAGGGAGAGAGATGCTTTGCCAAAACTGCTGCCTACGCTTTAGAATAAAATAGAAGGAAGCTTTAAATCTGAGTAGAATATTAGAGATTATATTATTATATTAGATTATATATTAGAGTAGCAATGGCACATGCCCATCCCTGCCATTCTAAGGAGAATAAGTCATAAAAAGTTCTTGAATGTGATAAAAAGGTATGAAAACTGGAAAGAAACTCTAAACTGTCATTACTTTCAGATATGATTGTTTATGTAAGAAACCCTGCAAATAAATAATTAGAATTATTAAGAGTTTGTCAAGTTTGCTCCATTCAAAAGAAAAGGGTGAACATGTTCGTATCAAATACAGTAAACTTCAGATCCAGGAAAATTACAGCGATGAGGAAAGATATCAATATTACATGACAGTAAGAGGTTCAACTAATCAAAAAGACGTAATAATCCTAAATGAGAACAGAAGTTCAAAATACATGCAGCCAGAAGTGATAGATTGAAAAGAGAAGTTGTCAAGTCCACAGTTATAGGTGGGGACTCAAAAGCTCTTCTCTGGTATTGATAGAATTAGTAGACAGAAAATCAACAAGGATATGGAAGGATTAATAGCAGTAGAAACTAACTGAATCTATTTGGCATTTATAGAACACTTTTCCCAACAGCAAGATGATGCATATCCTTTTCAAGTGCCCCTGAAACATTTACCAAGGTTGACCATATCGTGGGTCATAAAATAAATCTTAAATTTAAAAATTTGAAATCATGCCCAGTACGTTCTCTGGCCATAATGGAATTCAACTAGAAATCAATGACGGAAAGATAACTGGAAGATCCCAGTGTTACACAATATGCTTATAAGTTATCCATGGGCCAAAGAGGATAGTTCATGGGAAATTAAAAAATATTTTGAATGAAACTGAAACTAGAACATCAAAATTTGTAAGATAAAGCTAAAGCTTAGAGGGACATTAATAGCATGAAATGCTTACATTAGGAAAGAAGAACAGTCTCAAATCAGTAATCTAAGCTCTCACCTTAAGAAAATAGAAAAATAAAAAATAAACCCAAACCAAACAGAAAGAAGTGATAAAGAGGTGAATGAGAATCAATGAAATAGAAAACAGCAAAACAGTAGAGAGGATACATGAAACCAAAAGCTGATGTTCTGAAAAGATTAATAAAGTTGATCTCGCGTAACTAAGGAAAAAGATGAGAAGACACGGATGACTAATGTCAGGAATAAAAGAGAAGATATCACTGCAGCTCTGACAGGTTATTAAAAGGATTAAAAAATACGACAAATAACTCTGTACCTAAATTGGACAACGTAGATAAAATGTACCAATTCCTTGAAAACCACAAATTACCAAAACTCACCAAAGAAGAGTCAACATAACTGGAATTGTCTCATATCTCTAAAGAAATTGCGTTCTTTGCAAAAACAGAACGCCAGGTCCAGATGGTTTCATTGGTGGTTTCTACAAAACACTGAAAGAAATAACATCAATTCTACACAGTTTCTTTCAGAAGAGGAAACAGAGGAGAACGCTTCCCACCGAGTTTGCGAGGCGAGCCTTACCCTGATAACAAAGCCAGACGTACACATTACAAGCAAAAGAAGCTGTAGACCAACAGCAGATCAAATACAGCAATAAATAAAAAGCATCATGCACTGTGACCAAGTGGGGCTTATCCCAGGAATGTGTGATTGGTCTAACATTCACAAATCAATCAACGTAACCTCCTATATTAAATGAAGAACAAAAACCCAATGCTCGTATTAACTGGTGTAGCAAAAGCAAATGACAAAATTTAGAATCCACTCGTGAAAAAATATCTAACTAGAAATAATAGGAACTTGAGTCTGATAAAGGGTATCTAAGAAAACCCTGAAGCGAACATCCTATTTGATGGTGAAAGACTGAATGCTTTTCCCTTAACCCTGGAACCAAGGCCAGGATGTTCTGTTACTTCTCTTCATCCTTGTACTGGAGAGCCTCACCAGTGCAAACAGGCCAGAAAAATAAAAGATAAACAGATTGGAAAGGAATAAATGAAACTGCCCTGTTTATAGATGACCTGATTACATATGGATAAAATACTAAAGAATCTATGAAAAAGCTCTTAGAACTAATACGTGAACTTATCAAAGGCTCAGGATGCAAAATGAACATACAAAAGTCAATTGTAGGGGCTTCCCTGGTGGCATGGTGGTTAAGAATCCGCCTGCCAATGCAGGGGACGGGGTCGAGCCCTGGTCCGGGAAGATCGCACATGCCGCGGAGCAACTAAGCCTGTGCGACACAGCTACTGAGCCTGCGCTTTAGAGCCCGCGAGCCACAACTACTGAGCCCATGTGCCACAACCACTGA